>NW_027185761.1:78123912-78139972 GCF_028583685.1 Petaurus breviceps papuanus
AAACAAAGCTACACATCAGGGCTTATATAGCCTTCTCCTGGCTCAGACAATGTAACAACCTTATTGACTCACTGGCCAATCAAAAAGTATCTACTGAAAAACAAGCCTCCCACCCCAGGCTCCAGGTGCACGTTAGCCTAGGGGCAGGGAAGATCTTTAAATTTACATTCCCATTACAGACGTCACCATGTCCCAGCACCTGACAGACTTGCTACTTCCTTGCTCCACTCCTAAAGCTCCTTGGCATAGTCCAGGAATTCCCCAGTCAATGGCCCCATATATGCTCTTGTAGAGACCTAGAAGCTTACTACCCTGAAGCCATCACCACCTCACTACGTGTTCAAGCTGACATCTGCCAAAGCCAGGTCTGGGCCACTGTCGCTCCAGAGAAGGATCATCAGTCTTTTAGCACAGAACCACCTAGCTGAAGATTCCCTGAGGTGATTCTACATAGGTTCAGTTCTGCTAGTAGTAGGCCTCATGGCCCCACCTAGCTGGCCCCTAAAAGGATTGCTCTGGCAGAGGTTTGCCATTTGTAACAGCAAGCAAAGAAGGACTTTTTGCTGTTTTTCTGGATTGAGTTTTAGCCAATCAATTGCCTTTGATTGAGTCTTGCCTTTGATTGAATCAAGAGTCTTTGATTGGAAACAGTACATATTGCATTGCTTGGAGGGAGCGGTAAAAGAGTAGAGAGAGGAGCAGACCTGAGAGAGAGGAAAGTACAAGTGAGTGGGCTAGGGGATCTTGCTTGTGGGGAGGCCTAACAGAAAGAATGTTTGTGATGTTGGGCACTCCCTCTGTTGATCTGTATTAACTTCTCAGACAGAAGTCCTGTCTGTTGGTCCTCATGACTGAATTGAGCTGAAGAGTAGAGATCCACCCACTGTAAGGAGGCTTAGCTTAAGCCCCTTTTAAGAGCTGTTAAAGTGAATTGAGATGATGGTGCTGGTAATGTGCATACATATTGTTGTGGCATTGTTAAGCTTTGTTTTTCTAGAAACAGAAGCTGCACGCAGGAGCCCCTGGAGCCTGCTGTTGGGAAGGAGCTTGGAGTGGAGCGATCCCTGTGAGCTGAGATATGGAGCAGGAGCAGAGAGCTGCCTATGTGTGAATCCAGGTGAGAGTTGGAGAGGTCAGCCCATAAACCCATGGGGTTTGGAAGTCAGTATTCAAGTCAAGATGAGAGAGGACTTTAGTTGGACATTGTGTATTGATTGAGGAGATTGTGACTTACTGTGACCTAGAGGTGGATGGTGTTTGTATTTTCTGCTATCCCTTAAAGATGTGTTGTGCTAGGGGAGACCCTAGCCTGGGATCCCCTAATTGTGTAAACAAGTCTTTTGGGGAATATTACTGAATATAATGATATATCTATGCACCATGTGATATACTGAGTGTTTAGATAGATAGATAGATGATATGTTTGACTCAAGGATGTTGCTATGAATGTTATACCTTACTGAACAATGTTTAGCTTATTGCTGAATAGAGAGCTCATTATACTATGCAATTTGACTCTTAAAATTATTCGCAGCATCAGTCCTCAGGTGTGCTGCCGTGATTGGCATGACACCCTTCCCAACAAGACCCAGCCCTCACTCCTAGCTTAGTTATGGCACCTGGATTCTATTTACCACTTCCCCATTCAGGATAAAATGTTGTACCATTTAACAATATTAGTTTAACTATTGTTCCTCTAAATATAGACAAAGTTCTTTGTTCCACAACTGATGAATTAAAACACTCTTGGCTGAACTGAACAATATAAATTGTGACTCTAAAGGGAACTTGAAAATATCAGGAAATTTAATCTAAATAGATGGCTCCCAGCTCCCTCTTGGAGAGGTTCCTTTTATTGGGAGCCCAAAGACAAGACATCACCTGGCTTCATGGGGTCCTTGGCCACTTCTCCTTGCTGTACCCAGGATGAGCATAAACAAACTGACCACTAGGAAGCTCACTGTAGCCCCTGCTTCAGCATTGAAGATGAAGAGGCAAATCCATCCTACAAAGACCTCAACAAGATCCTTCCAATCAAATCACCACATTTTCTGATATTTGGTGACCTGGACACAGAGAGGATGACAAGAAATTCTGTTGGGAAAAGGTTTCAGGTATAAAAACAGGACAGACCAAAGTCTTGTAGATCACTCAGAAGTGTGCATTTAATCTACTGTAGAGAAGAGATAACAAATATTTTCTTTAAGGATAGAGTTGGAAAGAAGGTGCTGCACATCAGAGAAACTGGGTCTGACTATATCATAACAAAGGAAATAACCAGCTTACTGATAAAAGAATTTTCACAGAATTATCCCTCTTCAAGGGAAGACTCCCCCCTAGTTAGAGCAAAGGTCAAAACCAACATCAAACTGGAAGAATGGCAAAGCTGGGAAGGAAGACTGTGTAGTTAGAATAGCTTCACCAAATGACAGAATTTGAGAGTTGGGTGGGACCTCAGTGCCCATCCAGCCCAATTCATACACAAAGGAATTCCACCCAGAGCACTCTGGCCTCTGCCTGAAGACCCCTGAGGACAGAAGGGACCTACCACCTTCTAGACAGCCTGCTCCACTTCAGGGCAGTTTTGCAGCTTCCTTCAGCCAGGCCTCATATGTCAAGCTGACCAAGCCATCACTGATGGAAAGTGAGAAATGGAGAAAGGCAAGGGTGTCAATCAACCATGATTATCACCACTTCTTGCAGAACATGAACCAATGAAAAACGGTTGCCACAGGGAGGAGGCCAAATGACCCAGAAACTGCCTTAGCCAGAAAATATTTGATGACTTTGTGAAATGAAACAGCAGCCAAGATATCAAGGTCAACTCTGCCTGCCAACTTCTTTGTAAAATATTACAAAGATTTGGGGGCGTCTCTAGAGAGGAGGGCTGCACTTGGGGACTTTGTCTGGGATATATCTGGGTACCCTTGGAATAGTCTGTGACAACCTAGAGAAAGTCTGCATCTCGAACTCCCATTCCTAGATGTCCTAGTTTGCAGGGATGCAGTTGAGAAAAATCAGCATTTTGTTCTCTTTGTTTTCACATTGCCATTGAAAAGTGTTCCCTGGTGCTTTTCCTTCACAAGCCAGACCAGTTCCTTTGAAATTCCTTATATCTGTGTGAATGCTTAGGTTTCCACATCTGTTATATTATTGCACCCATTTGGTGAAGATTACCCAGCAACTTCTCACACATTACAGCCAATATGAGCAGTGTGGATTTTGCATTCCCAAATTACAGGTGGCTGATGTTTCACCTAGAGCACATTCTGACTGCTCCTAAAGGTTATTTATTCTTTTAAGAAGACTTAGGTTGCTTGCCTTATTATGAGAGACTTTTGGACTACAGGCCCACAGAATAGGGTTTTCTGCCAGTAGAGTAATAGCTACAAGGACTTAACCCTTTGGGGAGCTACACACAAGTTTGGGGTTTACCCAACCCCATCTTCTTTCTTTTTGAACTGAACCTGTTCTTCCTGTTGTCAGATGGGTTTGTACCTCCATTTGGATTGCCCTGGGCCTTGATAGAGATCCTTGGGAGTGATTTTGGGTGCCTGATGTTGTTGCAAGTACCCAGAGAAATTTTCCAGGACTAAACCCAATTTGTGAGTATGGATCCAGAATGGAAGTGGAAGGGGCATCAGTGGAAGAGGGAGGTAGTGAATACCCCCACCTGGACTTGGTGCTGGTTTGCTGTGATACTTTATACCTGACTGTATCCAGAGTAGAGGGGTTCCTCAGTGGAAGACAGAGAGGATGCGTGCCCTACCCACCCCCCATGCCAATGAGTCACTGTTGCTTTACAAACACCAAGCCAAATAAATTTGTTTTCTTATCTGAAGGATGTGTTGACCCCAGATCCTTAACCTCATGGGGAGAGACCACATGTTCTAGGAGTCTTAGAGGGGCCAAATTTTCCCTCTGAGAAAAGAGGATTGATTTTCTTTTACTATTTTTTTCTTTTATTGATTGCTTTCAGGTTGAGGAAGGCCTTTGCAAGCACCACAGAAGGAATTGTCTAAGTACTAGGCAAGTAGTAACCTTTGCTGAGCTTTGTAAAATGTTCTATGTAGAATCTAACTCTATATTGGAGGATAATTGTGATTTCTACCTATCAATGTGAGACAGTGTAAAATTTATGCTGCTTAGACCTGACAGAGATGTTTGAATACAAGTGGAAGGGAATTGAAAGGACAAAGATTAAACCTCCCCAGACCACAGAGAGCTTTCTGGATTGGAGATATGGACACTAATTTTAAATGAACCCTCACCAATTTGCTGGGGACAGAAAATAGTTAATGACCCAGAAGGGCATGAGAATATTGGACTGGCTTATTGATGGGTGCCAGTCCTTGGAGCATGTACAGATATTTCTCCACTGGTTTCAGTCCAGGTGACTATGTGGAAACTTGAGGACATTCATGCTGGCTCAGGGGTTCATATTGTATGGTGATAAAGTCTTCTCATTGGCTGCAAGGTCAGAAGAACTGATTACTCAAGGGTTGCTGAGTTAAAACCGAGTATATATACAAGAAGGGCAAGTCGATTTCTTTATTGTGTGCCTACAAAGAGGCAGAATTACTTTGGGCTTCCTCTAAGAGCTGGGTGGGTGGCAAGGGAGCTACCCTATATATCTTCCACCCAGTCATAGCATCTGTAAGCACATAGCCACCATTGTTTTGTAATTATTCTTTCTGGATCTTAGGAAAACAAGTATTATTAAGATACTGTACATGCAACCTTCTAAGTATGGGAGATCCAAAGATCCCATCAGAAATCCCACCACCAACTAGTAGCGGGACCCACCAGAGTGGGAGTGGCCAATGGCAATAGATGTACAGAGCAGAGATACAAACAGATGAGCAAAGACACTCCCCTGAAGATAGCAGCACCTTCAGGAATTGTGACTCTCATGACAGAGAGATATGCTAGCTATGGGCCATGAATACTCCACAACTGGAGAAAAAGGACTTCCAGGGTACAGAATGCAAGGTGTTCTTTTCCCACGGTTGTTCTAGCTGGAGCCCACTTTCCCAGGGGCAACTTGTGTGTGAAAGGAGAGCCTGCTCACCATCTGGGGGAATGTTTTGCATCAACTGTTCCTGTATGCCTTCTCAGGAAATCCTTTTTCTAGAAGCTAATATAATTTCTTTTCATTATAGAGGAAGATAACAGAAAATTATAAGCAATAGAAAAACAGACCAAACAATCCTGCAAAAATCCTTGTGTGCTATGCAACCAGGCCACATCATCTCAGATGAAAATGTCAGGAGCAGGAGAACAAACAGGTGAGAAAAGGAACAAACCGATCACATTTCTGTAACAGATCGTGTCTACCCTAAATAACAGGGGAACATCTGATTTGGTCTCTACTACCAGACTGCCATAGGAGGGAGCCATTGGAGGTGACCAAGGTGGGAAGAGCTAAGGGGCCAGACTAGGGAAACCCAAGATACAAGTGAAACAATAAGGAGGCAGGGGGAGTGGGCTGAGTTTGGCCTCAAAGGGCCTGGGTTTGAATCCTGTCTCTGCCTCTTAATTCCTGGATGACCTTAGATAAGTCACTTCAACTCTGGACTATAGTTCCTTCTCTGCTACATCAGGGGCTTGGACTGGGTGAGCTTTACACTCCCTTCCAAATCGAAGATGAATAATTTATGGGTCATTTTATAGGATATCTCTGGGTAGAGAAATATCAAAGAAATAAAAAAAATCCTAGCCCATATCATGCTCCACCCAAAAAAGGGGGACCAAGGAAAAGAGTCTCAATAACTGCACACCTTCATGCCTATATTTCCATCCATATGGAAGAGAGATCCCCTAGAGAGGGCAAGATCTTCTGGGGGCTCCTGTTGGCAGCTACTTGAACAATCATGGTGGCTTTATTAAGCGCCTTCAATGTGCCAAGTCTGCAGCTAAGCCCTGGGGACAAAGGAGGAAGAAGACAATGACTTCTCCAAGGTGCTGGTCTGCTAATGCAGAAAGAGCAAGGCTATCTGTGACACAGATTAGCCCATACAGAATAACTACAGACATATCCAATCCAGCCTCGGACAGTGAGCTCTGTGAAAGAGACTGCCCAACCATAAATGAAAGTAAGCTCTGTGGACAGACATGACACACAGTGGGAGACCAGGCTCTTCTGCTGGGGCTCCAGCCACCTTGCAAAGATGAAGCACTGAGCGCAGGCAGTGACTGGGACCAGGACCACAAAGCAGGAAGACAGCAGAGGGCTTAGATTGGGGAAAGGGGCAGGACAAGGAGCCTTCAGCACCAACAGCCTCTTAGGGAGACAAGATAGTGCTGGGTCTCAGCAGGTTCCATCTCCCTCAGCTGGTGTTTGGAGAAGCATCAAGTGGAAGAGGCATTGTATCCATTCTACTCATCCTGTGGACTCTGAGGGGATCCCTGTCCAGACAAGGAGCCAGAAAGGGGAGGGGAAAGGGAGGGAAAGGAAGGGAAGGGAAGGGAAGGGAAGGGAAGGGAAGGGAAGGGAAGGGAAGGGAAGGGAAGGGAAGGGAAGGGAAGGGAAAGGAAGGGAGCAAGCATTTATTAAGCACCTACTGTATGCCAGGTACCTAAGTGTTTTACAAAAATTATCTCATTTGATCTTTACAACAATCCTGAAATGTGGGTGTAGATTAGTGCCCTCATTTTACAATTGAGGAAACTGAAGCAGGCACAGATAAAGGACTTCCCTATTGTTACCTAGCTAGTAAGTGAAGGAGGGTGAATTTGAACTCAGGTCTTTGAAATTCTAGGCCCAATGCTTGGTGGTGCCTTCTGGTGCCTTCACTTGACACCAGGGGCTTTTGCATTTCTGAGATCCTGTGATTCCAGAGAATCTACACATGCTGGTGAAACCACCAGTACGCTGGCAAACACATCCAATACATGCTCCAAAAATGGCACTGGGGAGATCATGGAGTAAAATCATGGAGGCAGGGATGGCCAATGGGTGGGATGCCTGCAGCTGCTCCTGCCCCAAAGACCCCCAGAAATGGAGGCCTCCAGGGAGGTTGGATGGGATTCTGGGAACAGGAAGGGGCTGGGTAGAGCAGATGCCACCACCGTGATGCCATCCCAGATTCACTAATGTATGGGGGGTCAGTAAGAACCTCCATGTCAAGCTAACAGTCCCCCTCCTAATCTGCCTGTTTGGAAATCCAAGTTTCTGTAGCCACTGGATTAGCTCAGTGCTGGGTGGTCTTGTGCCTGTTCTGAAATCAACAATGACTATTTCCCATGAGCCTTCTGAAATCAGTGATCCTTGGGGTCCTTTGACACACCAATTATATGCACGTGGGCACTGTTCTCCCACAGGAAAGATTCTTTTCTTGTCAAGTTCAAGAACATTAGAAGTTGACAGCTTTGACCTGAATGCACCATCACTGAAGAATTCTTTGAGGTTTACTAAAATATATAGGCTTGAATAAACAAAGTGGCAAAGTCCATGGGAGGAGAGAGAAGGGGAATGGGAAGCCTGTCTTCTGAGAACAAAGGCATCAGCAGGGTGGGTTCCGGAGCCCTGCCTGAGACCCTGGTGGTGGGTGCCTTTCTCTGCACAGATCAGGGTCCTCCTTCCACTAATGTGGTCATCTTCCCCTCTGAGAGTACTTTATAGACTCATGAACTATTAGAGCAAGAAGGACACAGAGAGCATCTCATCCAACCCTTATATCTCATGAAGACCAGAGGAGGGGAAGTGACTTACCCGAAGTCACACACCTAACACACAGCTGGAAGTAGAGCTGGCACTCAAGTCTAGCCCTCTGGACTCCTAGCCCAGATCTTTTCACTGTCCTGTGATGCCCCTGTGGGAAGGTTAAAGGCATGAGGATATGAAGGAAGGAGGAGAGGGAAGGAAAGAGGGAGGAAAGAAAGAAGAGAGGAAGGAAGGGAAGGGAAAGGAACGAGAGAAGAAGAAAGAAAGAGGAAGGAAGTAAAGAAAGGAAGGAGGGAGGGAAGAAGGAAGGAAAGTCATATTATCTCAAAAGGCCTCTCCCCCACCCCACCCCAGTGCAGCTCTGTATCTATGAGGAAGGGTACCAGTTGGTGGGATAGGAAAGCCCTTTATCCTTCTGTTCCTGGTAGGTCTGTGGCCTTTGCTGTTCCTGGACCACAGTCAAAGGACAAGGAAATGAAATCTCTGTCTGCCTAACATAGCCCAGAGGCAGAAAAGGGAGGCCTGAGACCAGGAGGCCTGTGGGTTCCACTGCTGTCCTTGGCCTTGAGGCTGAGCCCTTCAGCCAGTGAGTCTCTTCAGGCTCTGCCAGACAATTTGTCAGGCAGAATCTTGCGTTCAGAGGGTGGTAGTCCACTGCTCATCCCAGCCCAAACTATGCTTGAGCTCACATCTTAATTGTGAGGAAGCCCACCCAAGTCACTTAGCCTTTCAGACCTTCTCTACTAAGTGGGAGGGAAGCAGGCTGCAGTCGGTGATTTGTGCAGGGGGAGGGCGGTTCCACATGAAGAACTCCTACACCGACAAAACCACAGAGACTTCTATTCTATTCTATTCGCATGGGCAGTGCGTAAGGAGTTTTTGCTGCAGTTTGCCCAGATTCCAGGGAAGCATTTAGAGAGTTTACTCTTCTTCCTCTATTCTGGTAGAAAGGATGGGATAGTCAGTGGTATGGATGAGGAGCTTTACAGCTAACTGGAAGGCTAGACCCAAAGAGGCTTCATTACCAGCTCACTGTCCTCCCTTCTAGGAGGGAGGACCAAGGCTCCACACTTGGCCCTCTAGGGTTGGTTTGGTGGTTTTGTCAATGCCCTCATCATTCGACTGGAATCCCTTCTCCCAAGTCACTGATCTCTTCATTGCCAGGTCAGCCTCCTGCTCCTCAGTCTCCATCCTTCTCAGCCTCTCTACTGGTCCTTCTCTTTTCCTGGGCACTCTCTCCTCCTTGGGTCTCCCTGACCCTGCCCTCTGGCACTTCACCTCTGCTCTGACCGCTCCTCAGTCTCTTTAGCTGGCTCATCCTCCGTCTTACTCCCCTTATTGTGGGCTCTTCTCCCTTTGTGCTCTCTCTCAGTCATCTCATCAGCTCCATCTCTGCCCAGACTCCCAGACCTATATATATCCAGCCCTGTCTCTCCCCCAAAACTCAGGCCTACATCAACCATTGTCCTATGGACAGTTCATCTTAAAGTCCAGAGGTCTAAAGCTGAACTCAGTCTCTTCTGCCCAAACCCTCCTCTCTTCCAGTCCCAAGAATGGCTGTCCTCCCAGGCTCCGGGGGTCACAGCCTCGCCTTTCGCCCACCTATCCAATCAGCTGCCAGGTCCTGACGTTCCTACCTCATAGCATCTGCTCTCTCCCCTGCCCTGCTCCTCCTTTGATTCAGGACACCATCCCCTCTCACCTAGATCACTTAGCCCCCCAGTTGGCCTCTCACTCTTCCATTCCACTGTGCCCACTTCTGCCATTTCCCAGCTCTAAGCACATGACTCCCCTAATCAATCAAGCCCAGGATTTCCTCTTGTCACACATGCTGGCTGAACGTAAGCCTGATTTCCCCGGACTCTGAGTGTGCTGGTGACAGAGGGTCTCCAGACTTGGGGGGTGGGGATTGTACCAATGGCACCTCGGTAAACACCCATTTCTAAAAGCTACGTGTGACTGACTAATTGACATCTCCCTCCCATTGTGTACAGAAGGGAACAGGTGGGAACTTCTGAGCCAAAGCTTCAGAAAGACACCACCAGCCCTGCCTTTGACCTCTACTGCCAGGTGTCACTGCACTGCCTGCCTCAGTTTCCTCATCTGTAAAATGGGTATCACCACAGCACCTCCTTGCCAGGGGATGTCGTGAGGCAGGATGCCACATGTAAAGGGCTTTGCCAGCCCTCCACTTCTCTACGGTCATGGTGGCAGTGACCTCCAGACCCTGCTGGGCTGGTAGCCCTCCCTCGGACACTCCACACTGCATGTCCTTCCTAAAAGGCAGGACCCAGAACCGAGGCGACGGCTCAGATGAGGCCCGACCAGGGCAGCGGAGACTTCCAAGCATCACCTGCCTCCCTCCGACCGGCAGGGACAACACGTTGAGGCCGTGTGGAGCGGGTCCAGCCTGGGCGGGGAGAGGGCCGGTCGCTGGGGGCTGCCTGCTCTTCCCCACTCCAGAGAACAGCCCGAATGTCCCCAGCCCAGGCTGCTTGGCCTTGTCAGCTCTCCGGCGTCTGCTGCTGATGCGACGGGGGAGGGACGCGGGGAGACATTCTCTGCAGTTAATAAGGCGAGAGGAGCCTTTCTGGAATTTTATTTCAGAGCGCAGACTTGAGCAGCACTGCCGCAGAAAGAAGTGGCTTCAATCTCCTGCCTTCATCTAATTCCCTGAGCTTTAGTCAGACTGAGCCCAGAAATGAACTCCCCAATTTCGATTCCAGACTTTTGCTGACATTTCTGCGCTCAGAGACCACGGGAGGTGTGGGAGATGTTTGCTGCCGCTGCCCCCGCAGCGAGGGATTGGGGCGGGGGGGGGGGGGGGGGGGGGAGGGGGGGGGAAGGGAGGGAGGGAGGGAGAGAGGGAGCAGCTTCGGCCTGAGAAGCATAACCTACTTTCCCAGGCTCCTGGGAGTGTAGGTGTTGGCGACTCTGTGTGAGTCAGTGAGTGTGTGAAAATTGTGTGAGCATATTGTGAGAGTGTAAGTGTATTGTGAGTGTGTGTGAGAGAGTATTTGTATGTGTGAGTGTGAGCAAGTGTTGTGAGTGTGTGTATGTGGGAATGTGTAAGTGTGTGAGGATGTATGTGTGCATGTGGTTGGGTGTGAGTGTGTATGTGTGTTATAGATCTTGAAACCAGCTAAAGAAAGTTTGAGGAGGAAAAATTTCCACTGGCCTGTTAAAGGATTCTGACCTCAGACTCTGCCCCCCCCCCCCACACACACACATTTCTGAGCAGGAAGGTGTGTACAAGCCAATCCTGAAAAAACAGCATCACCTATTGGAGAAAAAAGGTTTCTCCACAAGGAAAACACACAGAGCTCAGAGAAAGAGCAGGCATCTCTGGACAGGACCACCCTCGTCAGGGGATCGGACCCCACATCCACAGTCCTCGGAAGAGATTTCAGGGGCCTGTGAATTTCTTTGGGTGGGAACCAAAATGATGACTTTCTCTCACTAACCTGAAATGTTACTTTTCCTTCTATTACAAATGTAGGCAACAAAACACCATGGTGAGGCATCCCTAGGCTTTCCCAGACCACCCAGGACACACCCAAAAGGTGCTCGAGAGGGAGGCTTCCGAGTTATCTGTTTTAGAGGCAACCTGTTTAAGTCCAGGACCCCCAGACTCCCATGGGGAGGGTCTGACAGATGAATCATCCATAACTATGCAAGGAACTTCCCAGGCTCTCTGGTCCCTTGGCATTTCAGGACTGATGCCCCCTCACTGGGGCTGGGCTGGGGCCAGAGCTGGCCAAGCACTTTTCCTCTGAGCTGGACTCTTCATGAGATCATAGGCAGCCCAAGTCCTCTCCGTGGCCTTGCTCATGCCCAGGGCTGGATCTGGGGGTGTAATGCCAGTAGCCAGTCCAAGGTCGTCAGAGGGACCCAGATTCATTTACAAAGGAAGGTGTGAGTGCCCTCTGAGCCAGGGCCCCAGTATGGCTGGTGACAGCTTGTGAAAGTCTAAGACCATAGACCCAACTTCTCCAGACTACAGAGCCCCCTTCATGTCCTGCCTCCCTGGAGCCCCAGACAATCCTGGGAGGGTAATGGTGCAGCTTCATGATCAGACTTGTGACTTGCCCAGGAGCAGTCAGCAAGTGAAGCGAGGCCACCAGTCTCCCTGAACCATTGTCCAGCACTGCCCACCTCTTCCCAGAGGTTGCCCACAGGGTTATCCTCACAAGCATGCTGCCCCCCCAAAGTCAGACACCCCCCAGGGGTGATGTCGCTGCTGTCGGACCTCCTCAGGCCTTGGAACCAAAGACAATGACACCCTCCCTCCTTGTGCTGGGACTGCCCTCAACTCAGGTCAATGGCCACAGCCATTCAGCCCCCTCCCCCATGTTCTCTTTGGTGGCACAGTGGCTAGAGTGCCAGGAATCAGGAAGACCTGAGTTCAATTCCAGTCTCAGAGACTGGCTAGCTGTGTGACACCTCCCTCTGCCTCAGTTTCCTCCATTATAAAATGAGGATATAACACTGTCTCCCTCCCAGGGTGTTGTGGCTGTCAAGCCCTTGGCCCATTACCTGGCCTGTAGACTGCACCATGTGAGTGCTGAAATGCATTGTGTTAGCCATGACTTCTTCGTCCCTAGGTCCTTGGGGCATTTCCCCTGAGAGGAAGCTCCATCCCAGAGCCGAGCAGTTCATTCTGTGTACTTCCTGGCCATGTAAATAGTGTGATAATCGGCTGGCAGAGATGGAAAGACTGGTGGGTGAGAGTCCCGTCCTGTCCAGGCTGCCACCCCCGCCCTCTGACCTGAGATTATCCAAGGCAGAGCCCTCCCCAGGTCACCTCCACTGGGCTCCTACGCCCAGGTCTCTGGTCATGGCATAGAAGGAAGAAGGGCTGGGAGTGCTCAAAGACCCTGCCAGGCATGGGCGGGGGGAGGAGGGCAAGAAACAGAATGCACAGAGCGCACTAGCTAAGCCTGCAGCAGGGGGCAGTTGGTGGAACAAGTCCCAGGGCAGAGACCATCCTTTCCAGCAGGCGATGTCCCTTCCCTCCAGTCACTGGGCCCTGACACAGAGGCTGGGGAGGCCACACCGCATTTGTTAACTAGGTGTGAGCGAGGCCTGGGTGTCTCCCCAGACTGTTCAGATTGGCTAAGGGACATGGTCAACCATGGAGCTACTTGTACACGAGAGCTTCCCAGGTCTGGCAGAGGAGGAAAACATCACTGTGCCAGAACACACCAGTAGCCCTGGGGCAACTGGCAAAAAGGAGAGAGAGTGAGGAGGACTGATCTGGGGGAGGACAAAGAGATGCAAGGGGCCACAGCTGAACGAATGACCCCCAAGTACCCCCTTCTATCGGACAGCAACAAGCCACAATAAAACAGCAGTGAGAGCAAAGACAGTGCCTTGTTGTTAATAATAGCCAGCATTTATAAAGATAATCTCATTTGACCCTCACAAGGTGGGGGGGGGGCCGAAGGTGATAGTATTATCCCCATATCATAGATAAGGAAACAGAAGTACAGAGAGGGCGTGACTGGCCCAAGGTCACACAGCTGAGAAGCCTCTGAGGTGAGGTTCGAGGTCAGGCCCTGATTCCTCTAACAGACCCCAGAACATGCCCTGAGGCTTCCTTACCCATAAAGGTGAGGGGAACCTGAATTTTGTCTCCATCTCAAACAAGCCAGAGGTAATGCAGAGATAAATAGCGATGTGACTTACAGTGAAAAGCATCCCCCTTGTTTCCGTCCTAGGGGAATACACAGAAACAAATAAACAGGCCCTGTTTGAATGATTTCTTCACCAACTGTCCTGTGTCTAGTCATAGAGCTTTTGCCCAAACGTTTGGGGGACCAGCAGATGAGGATGTGCCTTTCCTTGTCCAGTGCTGGCACACCAGGTCCTTTGTCACAGGGCAGAACTGGGGCCATGAAGACGGGGAGTGATCAGGCTGGGGGACACCAATTTTGGGGTGATCATCCAGGGGGACTCGGAGGGAAAAGCTTCATGCCTGACTTATTGAGTGGCTCTGAAACCAGGCCCTGAGGGGAGTCCTTCCCAAACTAGGCATGGAACAATGCCAACCTTGTTGCAGTAATAACCTCCCAAGGGGACTCCTGGCAAGAGGCAACACTCATCTAAATGCATGCTTTGTTTTGTTTTTAAATCAGTCTCATTATTTTATAGCAAAGCTTCCCCCAACAGAGTCACTGACTTTGAACATTAGAAAAGGTTTTAGAAGTATCTGGCCCCACTGCTTTGTAATGGGCAGGGGGCAGGGCCTGGGTGGGCTAAGAGACAGCTTCTGCCTGGTATTCTCTCCCTTCAATGATCCAAGGGCATCAGGTGCCCAAAAGACTTCCATTGAGAGTTAGAGCAGGGTTGGCCCCCCTCACGAGCCCCCAGCATCCTGGTGACCTCCCCCATGGGACAGCTAGTACAGGACTGAACTAAACAAGCTTTCACCGGAACCCTGGCTGCTCCTCCCACACCTGTGTTTGTTTTTTCCTGGTCTAGGGGAACATGTATACCTCCTGACTTGGATGTCTCTGGGCTTTGAGGTGACCTTGTGAATTTTAGAGATCCTGAGATTCTAGACTCCAATGGCAAAAGGAGCCGGGGTCCCCAGCAACCACCCAATGCTCCTGGTGGTGCACAGCCACAAGCAAGAGTAGTGGGCCTGGCCTGGCCTGGCCCTTTCACTAGCAAATGTGTGCCCAGAGTTGTACAGTGCAGAGCCAAGGTGAACCATGGATGCTTACGGTTATCCTGCAAGCTTCTTTGTGCACTGCTGAAGGCTAAGTGTCAGCCAGCGGTAAGCTGTGACTCAGTCCCATTTAAGTTTTGTCAAATGGCCCTTGTGTTTAGCCTCCTTTGTGCACAGGAATAAGTTACCTGTCCTATACCTGATCTATGTTGTACATCGAAGACCTTTTTTATTTCCCTCTTTTGGGGAAACCTTAGCTGGGCACCATAACCCTAGCTAACTTAGTAATCTGTCCTGGGGCTCCAGGGTAAGGAGGGTTTAATGAGCTGAAGAGGATGAAAAGGGGAACCTAGTCCTGTTCTCATTTGTCCTCCCAGGGCTGAACTCTATGCTGCATGCAGAACAGAGAGCCTAGGGACCTCCAAGAGCAGCCATAGCCCCCAGCCCCAGAAGACTCCCGGGAGTGGTCCTTCCATGTTAGACCTTCCTTAGAAAAATGAGGAAACCGTCAAAGAAGGGGCCAGTGGTGAGGCTGGGACTGCTGTGTGGGAGCTGTCCACTACTCCCCAGTACCTGCCTCCCGGGAGCTCGTGTGCAGCTCTGGTGGGGAAGCTGTCTGCCTTTTTAGTGAGAACTAGTGAGAATGGGAAACAAGCTGATTGTCTAAGCAACTGGAATATTTCAGGGCCATTCCATGCGCTGGTTGGATGTCTGGCAGTTCTGAGGCCCAGAGGTGATGGCAGAAATTTAGAAGCCTTCTCACTTCCTGATGTGTTAGGTAGAAAAAAGTCTGTAGGTGTGTGTGAGTGTGCGCACACACACACTCACACACACACACCGTTCACACTGTCCTCCCTCCACCCCACCCCCAATGCTGCAGGCTACTTGGTCCTGTGCTGAGACTCTTGAACACGCAGAAGGCAAAGAAGTGACAAAGAGAACAAAGAAAGAGAAGCTGGGGGTTGCTCCAGCCAGGAATCCAACAGTAGGATGGGGTAGGGGTCTGAGGAGAGGAAGGGTCCCCGGAGCAGCCTGCCTCCCGCTCAGAGGGAGGGGTGCAAGTTCTTCAGGAGCCAAAAGATGGGAGGGTGGCGGGGGAGCTCTAGCAGCCTGAGATAACACTTGTGCTAAGCTGGAGTAAACCAGCAGGAAAAGAAAACAGACTATTCGTGAGCACTGTGGGCAGAAAGCCCAGAAACCAACAGAGAACCCTCCGAAGGAGAGGGAGGCACATCCCAGAGCCGAGAGCCAACAGCCTGAGTGTCTATGCTCCCCTCCTCTCCCTCGTCTCCTCTCCCTCGTCTCTCCTCTCCTGTCTCCTCGGCTCTTCTCTCCTCTTCTCTCTCCCATCCTCCCTTCCCCTACCACAACCCTTTCCTGGCTTTACATGCCTCTCCCCCTCCCACCTGCTGATGCTGCTGCAAAGCTCCAAATGAGCTGAGAAAGTGAAAATCACCTTCCTAAGGCAGGCAAGTGCACCTGACGTCCCTCTTGCAGCTCCTTGCCCAGCTCTGCTCTAATTACCGCCCAGAGCCTGCAGACAGATGGCAAGCGTGCCCACCTTGTACTCAGTCAGCAGGACACCCCAAGATACTCTCTGTCTCCGTCTGTCTCTGTCTGTCTCTGTCTCTGTCTCTGTCTCTCTGTCTCCCTCCCTCCCTCCTTCCCGCCCCCTCTCCCTCCCTGCCCCATTCTCTCTCTCCTTCCCCTCTCTCTCCTCC
>NW_027185761.1:78139982-78151300 GCF_028583685.1 Petaurus breviceps papuanus
TCCTTCCCCTCTCTCTCCTCCCCTCCCTCTCTTTCCCTCTTCCTCTCCTCTCTGTCTTCCTCCCTCTGTGTCTCTCTCTGTCTCTGTCTCTGTCTCTGTCTCTCTGTCTCCCTCCTTCCCTTCCCTCACCCTGCAGGACCCCATTTGAACTCAACTTGTCCAAAACCAAACTCATGTTTCTGTCTAAAGACATTTGTTCACCTCCTGTGAGCCATGCAAGGGGAGGCAAACAAAAGAACAAGAGCTCCTACGTGCTGTCCTCCCCGCCCCATCATTTAATGACATGGCCTCAGACTAGGCAGGAGGGGGAGCCAAGCTCACTCACCTATAGGGCTCTTCTGACCATTGGAAGACCTGGTCCTTACCAGCCTCTGGGTACCTTTATGAAGGCCTTTTCCATACCCTGGGATGTAATTCATCCAGACTGCACTTAGAATAGTGCCCAGCTAGGGTAGGTGCTTAATAAATGATTGTTGACCAACTAATGTGGTGAAATGAATTCACTGAGTGGAGCTAGCTGAGTCACTCAGCACATTGGGTCTCAGACCATCTGTCATTTTGTTTTGGTCATTGCCCATCCAAGGATCACTCTCCTGGCAATCAGAGTGAGAATCTCCGGTGTGCAGGGCACCATTGTCTGTTGTCCTATCCCGTCTATCTAACTGGGGATCTCTCAGCCACCTTTCACTTTCCAAGCTTTCCTTTCTCCTCTGCCTTCCCTGCCGGCTGTCAGAAGCATGGATGAAAACATGTCCCTCAGCACCTCTTGCCCAGGGCTTTATAATCTCAAGGACAGCTTTCTCTGTTCCTTTCCTATACAACAAGTCCCCCTTCAAGTAACAGCCTCTCCTCGCCCTCTGCATGCCTGAGGGTCCAACAAATAGTCAGCCCTTTCCCATCAGGCCACCCGGCAGATCCTGGAGGAGCTGTCTGCTCCACCGAGATGGGATGCCCACATCCCACAGATGGCCAGGCTCCTCCTCCTTCTCCTAGGTGAGCTCCTGATTTAGACTCTCTGGGTCCTCACACCTCTCACCTTCATTGTCACCCCCTGCTCTCTGACGCTTGATCAAGCCAGGCTGTGCCCTGCAGTGCTCTCCCAGGGCCCTGGACACCCCACACAGAGCATGCCCTAGACTTCCAAGGACCCAGCCTTGTCTAATCCCCAACCCCCCCCCCACCAGAACAGGGCTAGATGCCCTAATTAATCATTAATTCACTAACTAAAGGGACCTGAGCAGGTGATGCTCACCCCACTGCAGGGTAACAATGAGCCTTAGACCTCAGGGGGCCTTTGCCTTTCTCTGTACACCAGCCCTAAGCCAGGCACCTGACACACAGTAGGTGCTTGCTGATTGACCTTTCAGGATGAGATTAGTCAGCCCCCTCCACTGGCAAATCAAGGCCATCACTATGCCAATCAGGCAAGATCTTGTCTCTAAAGAGTTAAATTCCATCTCATTTCCATTGATTGCTGAACAACACTGCCTTTTGGACATTTTGTTTTAGAACTTTTGGGGGACAGGATATCTCCAGAGACTTATAGTTTTCTTTTTTAAAATACAGAGGAATGGGGGGAAGGAGTTATCTGGGAGATGGGGGGCAGGGAGCTGCCACCCCCCCCACCTCGTCCTCCAGGCAGCATTCTAAGGATTGAGTCCTTCTAGGAGCCCTTCCCCCTCACTGAGGACAAGGTCTCCTTTTCCCAACTGTCTTTCAGAGGAAGCACAAGAGAGGCCACAGTGGACACCACAAATGTCCCTGCTGGACCCACACTCTAAGTCCCTGCTCAGAGGCAGCACCAAGGGCCAATCACTGGGAGAGAAGCAGGGTCACTGGTGGAGCCCATGGAGTGAGAGGGTTCTGCTTCTCACTCCTGCATTAGTTGAACTTCCCCATCCCCCTCCTCCAGAAAAGTCACTGCCGGACTGCATGGACCCTAGACCACCTGGAAAAGCCAGCCTAGGGGAGAGAGATCAGAGAATGGAGGAGAGCCTCCACCCTGGGAGAACCCAAATGGGGAGGGGGCAGGGCTCTAGGCAACTCTGGGATCTGGGCAGACTGGCCTCCTCCCTACCCGCCATGTCCTCGCTGCTCTTCAGTAGGACCATGATCCAGCCAAGAGCTGAGGCTCCATACAAAGACATCTGTCTGTCTGTCTGTCCCATAGCTAGACGATGGGTGGATTAATTTAGGTCGGCATGTGTTGGCTGGTTTGCAAAACAGCACATGTGCTCCCAGACCTCAAGCTCCCAATATTAGGCATGACTCATGCCCTCTGAGGGTTAACATCAGAACATGCAGCTGCGGGATGTCCTAAGCCTCCCTGATAGAAGGAAGAGGGAAATGGGGCAGAGGAGGCTCCCTAGACTGGGCTCCCAAGCCAGAGGGACCCTCAGCAAGTCAAGGGAGTGGGCCCAAGGAGGGGGCCGTTTGTGAGAGGCTTCACTCCCAGGGCTCCAGCTGCTTGCCCAAGATGAGTTGATGGAGGGCATCTGGCACTGGGTTTGCTTATTTATTTTAAAGCTAAATGACTTGTCTCCATTTTACTATGAATAAATAGTAAGTCAACTTCCCTGGAGCTGGGAGCTCAGTCTCCCTGGGAGGAACACTTCTCTACCAGCCTCCCCCCCCCACCAACCCCACCAAGGTCCCGCTAAAACCAGGCAACTGGGCCCAAAGCAACATCCAGCACCTGGAAAAGGCAGCAAGGACTCTGGGCCATGCCCCCAGCCTCAGCCCCTCCCCAGAGAACAGGGACCCTGAGGCCTGGAGACTGGGCCTGGGTCAAGGTCTTTGGTCTGAGCCATTCCTCCAATGGTTCTTTCTAAATCACTGAGGCCCCAACAGCTGAGTTCATGAACAGGAAGGCTGAGAGAGGCCTTGAGGGCCAAAACATGACTTCCTGCTCCATTATGCTAGTCAGGGTGGTCAGCATGGTCAGTGTGGTTGGTGTGGTCAGTGTGGTCAGTGTGGTTGGTGTGGTCAGCGTGGTCAGTGTGGTCAATGAGAAGTTAGCCCAGGGCCCAGGGATAGCAGGGTGGCCGGATGAGGAGCACACCCAGGCGGGCGCTGAAGCCAGACAGGATGAAGGCAGACAATGGGGAGCTAGGTAATAACAGTTAATAATAATTAATAATTTGCAGGTATGCAAAATGCATTACAAATACCATCCCATTTGATCGTCACAACAACCTTGGGAGGTAGTAGCTGTTATTATCTCCATTTTACAGTTGAGGAAACTGAGGTAGACAGAAGTCATGTGACTTGTCCAGGGTCACACAGCTGGTCACTGTCTGAGGCCATAACTGAACTCAGGTCTTCCAAACTCCAGGCCCAGGGCACTATACTCTGTGGTCCCCCAGTCACCTCAGAATTAGGATTAGACAAAGTGGAAAATCCACTTTCCAGGGCTCAGAGGCTAGCTGAGCCAGGAGCCCTGGGGAATGAGGCAGAGGGGCCCACTGCCAGGGGCGTGCATCTGGGCAAGGAGTGTCTAGGGGCCTCTTCCCCAGGGATTTCTTGCTGTATGTCCCAGGCGGGGACTGGCTTGGCTGCTCTCTGTGGTCCTTACCAGTTTCTGTGACCATCCAGGTGGCTTTGGGAGCCCCAGCCCTGGTTCTAGAGGATGAGTGTCCAGTCATCAAGGTCAACCCCAGGTAGAAATCAGAAAACTGCTGGGGGTGAGGCTGCCCAGGAAAGCTGGGGGACTGTGTCCTCTGGTATGGGCAGCCTCATGGGCTATTCAAACACTGATCCTCACAGTCTTGGGGGCAGCTCCTGTCATTAGGGTCCTTTTCAGAGTGAGACAAGCAGTGAAGACCCACCAGCCTCATCCCTCAGATATCCCCCACCCCTGACCACTTACAGAAGGTGCTGGTGCCAGGGGGTGGAGCCTCCATCCAGAGCCAAGTTTTGGGGGTATGACTTGCTCCTTCCCATGCCCTTACACAGGAAGCAACACCATGCCCTGAAAGGTTTTTCCAGCCTTGGGCACACCCCTGACTGCTGGGGCCTGAGCAGGGACAGTTGCCTGGGCAAGCTGCTGGGCACTCCCCCCTTCGGTGCCCTCCCTCCACACTGCTTTAATCAGCCTCTGTCTGGGTGGTGTGTGGACCTCTCTTTACTCCTGAAAACTTCCATTTCAACATGGCACCCTGAAGGCCAGTCATGCAGATTGACCAGTGACCCCAGATGGAGGTCAGCTGAAAAGGGCCTCCCGGACAGAGCCAGGTGAAGAGGCCTGCTGCCTTGGCTTCCTGCTCCCTCACACTCTTCTTGTGAAATCTCATTTCCAAGTGTTTTAAGAAGGCGGCTGCCAGCTCTCTATACAACTGGGGGGAGGATAAGCCAGCACCTTCCACCCGTTTTAGGCTTCCTTGTCAGGACAGATTTGTCTTCTCTTCGGGACACTGAAGGCTGAGCAATTAAACAAGGCCCACGACCTCCTGAGGTGTATCTGGGGGTCCTGGCTCCAGCCCAGAATCGGCACAAATGATGATGATGAGAGCCAGGCCCGCATCCCCTCCTCTCACCTCGCGTAGGGCTTTCTTCCTGGATTGCAGGCATGTCTTTGGACCATATGAGACACCCTCCAGAATCAAGGGGGCTCTGTCTCCTTTCAACTCAGAATGGTGGCTAGAAAGATCGGAGGCTCAAAGGATGGGAATTGGGCTGCAAGACAGCAGAGGACCCAAAGGAACGCCAAAGAGAATGGGGAATGAGCTCGTGCCTTCCTGCCTCATGGGGGGCCTCATGGGGGAGTGAGCCGGCTGCTTTCACACCAAAGGGAGACAAGTCGGTAAAGGGCGCTTCTGAAAACACCACAAATGTCTGTTAAATTTAGCTGCACGAGAAGGCTCCAGGCCCACCCCCAGCCATGCTCACACTCGCACAGAATGCAGATGGCCTCTCTGCTTCCATAGGAGGATGGGCACCTCTGGAGGCCTCCTTGGAGCCCCCCCCTGCCCCACTGCCCAGCCCTGAACACTGGAGGTGCCCAATGCCCACCCAGGGCTGAGCGGGAGATTTTCAAAAAGGAAGCAGTAGCCAGGCATTGGGGGAAGGGGAAAGGGTTTGAGGAAGTGGTCTGTGCTCCTCAGTGAGCTTGCGTGAGAGTGGGGGTGCCCTTGTCACTGACACATAGTAGCTCCTGGAGGGCAGATACTCAATGTATGTCTATTACAAAAAAAAAAAAGTATTTGTTGAAATTAAGTTGGAATGATTTCTGGGGCAGAATTCGTGGCCCTCAACCTCTTTGCTCCTCGGTTCAGCTGGTCCCAGGGTCTCCAAGACAGGGTGTCCTCAGTCCATACAGCCAGTAGCAGCCGTGCCTTTTCCACCAAAGAAGCAGTTGCCTTCACCGGAGGGTCTTCTTAGGAGGATTATGGGTGGGTCCTTATAACCAATAAGGAGCATGGGTGCCCCCGAGTTCTGTGCTGGAGCCCTCCCAGGCAGCTTCCAGACTCCATCCTGGTGAATGGAGAAGACGGCTCCCTATGGGCCCCCCAGCATGGCCTCATGGGGGCAGGAGGGGCACCAGGAAGATAAAGGCAGACAGAGGTGCTTGGTCTCAGCCCTCTTTCTGGTTTTCCACTGGAAAGCACTCTGAACAAACCTACCCAGCAGGGCCCAGGTGACCTCCCTCTCACCTTTAACTCCTTCTGAAGATATTCCCTTCCTCCTCTTCCTCCCCTTCCCCCACCTCCCTCTCCCCACCTCTTCGCCTCTCCTCCTTTTAGATATGAGTTCAGAAGCCCCTAACCCTGAACTTTCTCTCCTCCAGGACAAACGTGCTCAGTTCCCATGAGCCATCCCCTGAAGACACAAGCATCAGGGCCTTCCCCACTCTCTCTAGCTCCTCTGTGCTTCTCAGCCCTGAGCCCAAAAGTCCAGATGCGCATGGCCAGGGCAGAGGACAGCAGGCCCCTCACCTCCTGGGTCCTGGATACTCTTCAGGGATCACCTCCGGCTCGGGAGATGCTTTATCAATTCCTAGGGAGCCGCCAGTCACTAAAGGGCCCGCCATGCCTCTGGCATCTTCTACTTGGGAAGGTGACTTTCTGAGCCCAATGGTAAGATTTACATTCGTCTATTGAATTCCATCTCATTCAGCCTATACCAGTGTTGTCAATTATCCAAGCTCTGTGCAGAGTCAGCCTTGGTGTCCTGTGAAAGCTCCATTTGGTCTGTGCTTTCCTTCACTCACAGAGATGAGCCTAGATCCCTGGGGCACTCCACCAGAGACCTTCCAAATGATAATCTTTCATGAAAGTCTCCCTCTCCCCTTAGACTGCAAGCTCCTTACAGGCAGCCTCTGTGTATCTCCAGCACCTGGCACACAGAAGGAGTTTAATAAGTTTACTGACTGATTCGTTCCCTTAACTGCTAGGTTTTGCCTGTCTGTTCTTCTCACTTAGCTCTACCACCCCATTCTCTCTAACAAGGCCAAGAAGTGGTGATTCTCAAAGTTAGCCTGAGGGCAGCATCTGAGCCCTGTCTCCTGGCCTCAGCACCTTCCTCCCTCCTCCCCTTTGGGCCAGCATCAAGAGACACTGCCTGGGTGGGCACTTCCAGTTCCAAGCAGTGGTTCACATCCTGGCCTGCTTTCTTCTGTCTTCTCATTTTGGTATCTTTAGGGCAGTTCGCTGATCACAGTGAAAACGTAAGAGAAGGGAATGGTAATGGGGGGGAGGGGCTATAACCAGGGGCCCACCCTGCCCTTTGTCTGTGAATTGCTCAGGTCCTGTGGGCCCAGGGCAGGGCTGCTTCAGAGGGGGGAGCCTGGCAGAGGGCTTCCTGAAGTGCCTGGCTCCCATCATACTGGGCTACGGACCCTCAGCCCTACCTGCCCAGTGATTGTGGACTAGCAACGGGAAGGAGTCACCCTGGGGAAAGAGGAAGTCACAGCCTTGGGGGGGGGGCTTCCTCTCCTCTTTCCACTGTCCCCAGTTTAGAATCTCTGGGCCACCAGGAAGGTACAGCTGCCACTAACAAGGTCAAAGAAACATTAAAAAGACAAGAGGGGCTCTGCCTACAGGGGCCATGGCTGCTGCTGGCAGCCAGAGACTTTGAACTTGAATGAATCTCTGGCTTCTGTTGGAAGGAGACTGTCAGCCAAGGACAGTTTGGGGGGAAGGGCAGGCCGCAGTTTTCCCTCGATCACTTCTACTCTTCCATCTGTGCTTCGGCCTGGTGGGGTCAGTGACAAGGGCTCCTGAGCCCATGAACTTTATCTCCAGCTGCTGGAAAGCATCTCTTTCTCTGAGCCCCTGGGCAGTCAGGATGGGGAGAACGGCCAGAGGAACAAGACCAGCCCCAGAAAAGCTGAGGAACAGTCACAGGTTGAGGAGACGCTCCCAGCCTTCCCAGGCTCTCAAGGCAGGCTGGCTGCTTTCTGCGCTCAGCCCAGCTCCCTAACAGAGCACTATCTGCTGAACCAAGGCAGGTCCAGCTTGGGGAAGCAAAGGATTTTATTCAAGATCTGCCAGCTAGTTGGCAGAGATGCCCAGCGCTGCCATCTGTTCTTGTGCCTGAGGATTCTGGGATTTCTCTCCAACTCAAAGACAGTGATGAAGTCATTAGAGCACAGTGACAGGGTATCTCTAGAGAGAAAAAATAATGTCCCCAGAGCTCTGCCTTCCAGCAACAGTGCCCTCCCAGGCAGAAGAATCAGGAGGGGGGAATGAGCTGATTAATGGGAGCTGGGCCCTTCCTCTCCTTCCTGCAAGCTCTTCTTCCTTCACACCATATCCTGCTCCCCAGGTCATGTCAGGTTACACTGCCATGGCCACAAGACTGAAGCCAAGCCAGGGAGAGCTTCATCAGTCAATGCCACAGGGGGCAAGCTGCCTACCTACCCGAGCAGAGTGCCCGCCACCGCCTCCCTATGGCCAGGCCCATCTGCCTGCTACGCTGGCCAAGTCAGCGCTTTCTCAGTCCCTGCCTGCTCAGGGCGGTGAGAAAGCCTGTCCCCCCGAACTCACCGAGGTCCTTGCTGCCTTTCCAAAGGTCATTTAGATTGTGACTTTTCTATCATTAGTTCTTTATCAGCCCAAGCAAAAAGTTCTAATTCAGAGAAGCCATCATGTGGCCTTGTATGAAGTCAGGGTGGAAAGGGAGCCAAAGAAGGAAAGGATTTCTATAACAGCCCCCCCAGGGAGAAGAAAGCACTCATGGAAGGAGGTGGAAGTCAGGGCCTGCCCAGGTGCTCACCAGCCCTCCAATTTCAGGCTAATGTCGCACGGGGTCCACAAAGGCACACCGCCCTGGGCCTTGGACACGTCCAGGGAATCACCACAGCCGAGACCGGGACTCAAGGAACGAGGGGTGGAGGAAAGGTGCAGGGAAGCGACCTGAGTGCAGCAGGGGGCTGGAGATGAGCTCTCCCTCCTGCTGTCTGCTTCTTAGACTCTATAAATCCATGCGTCAAACAGCTCCATGGGTCTCATCCACACTGACTGACCTCTCTCTAGCCCATTAGAGTTTGCCAAATGCTGTACATAAGGATTCTTATTGGAGACACCTAAGAATCCTGTGAGCAAGGACTGCTGTGATGCCCATGTTACAGATGAGGAAACTGAGGCTGCAGAAAGGGACTTGACCAGAATCTCACTGTCAGGAGATGTTTGAGGTGGGATTGGAAGATCTGCAGGGATTCCTTCAGAGTTCCACTGTAACAGGACTTGGGATTTCTGCCCATCTTGGTATCATGACTAGAACAAGAGGAAGTCTGAAGCCCCTGTTTTTCTCACCTGCTGGAAACAGAGGAGGGGAGAAGGGGAGAGGTGAAGGGAGGGGAGAAGGAGAGGGAAGAGAGAAGGGGAGGAGAAAAGGGAGGGAAGAGAGGAGGGGGGGAGAGAAGGGAGAGGCAAGATCCCCTCTTCCTGCTACCTCCTGATCCTTGGCAGTGCCCTGAAACCTTCGAAGAAGGGATGTGCTGCTTACCAAGAATTAAATGTTGTGGGATAAGGAGTTTGGCAAAGGTACCCATGTAATTATTCCCAACAAAGACTAGAAGTTCCCTGGGGCTTGAGGTCCTCAGAGGAGAAAAGAACTCAAGATTGCCAGGTTACAAACCCCCTTTCTAGTGAGTCCCATCTTCCTCAAGGACCTCTTGTCACTCCACACCCCCAATTGCCCTCCATGGACCTGTACCCCGGGGGAGACTTCAGGATCACCCAGCCCCCAGACCTCACTGTTCACTTGACTCACAGAACTGGTAAAAGTCAAGATCCAGGTTCACAACCTACACATTTTAGCCTTGTGCCTCTTTACTTCTTGAGTTGGGCTCCCCTTGCATCTGTCCTGAACCTGGAACTTTAGCATTTGCTCCTTGGTTCCAGAACTCTCCTGCATGGCTCAGAAACTGCTTCTTCTTCTGACTGGCATCTGGGCTTGTGGCCTCAAGTTTCTGCCATTCTTCACGAAAGCATTAGGAATCCTACCAGAAGATATCCAGGACCAGCGAACCTGTGGGCTAATTACTATATTTCCAGTTACTTTGTGGGACTGACACACATTCCTGGGACATACAAAATGACCCCTTGGGTATCTACAAACATCTCTTGACTTGCTTTTCTCAATGAAAGCATCCCACCCCTCTCATGTGACTGAATTTATTCCTGTCAAATGAATCCATGCTTCAGGCAGTGTGGACCCTTCAGGGTCAACAATTCCCACTGAGCCCTTTGGGGCTGAGGAGCCAGTCTCCACAACGCTTTATATTTATCTGGTTCAAAGAAGGCTCAAGAAAGCATCCAGGAGGGAAAGGAGCAGCCATCAACTGTGGCCTCTAGAGAGGTCCACATGCCTGCTGTGATGTATTTAGTCATGTGATTTTGGGCATATAATAGAGCACATTTATATGGAGGACAGAAGCCACAGATTGAGGGCACCACTTGTTGTCAGTCACGTAATAAAGGTCAGAAATGGGAATAAAGAATGGAGTAGACTGAAGTAGAACAACATTACCTGCAACTCGGAATTAAAACGATAATAATAACGTTAAGCTACTAAAAAAATTTAAAAATAAAATAAGACAAAATAAAAATGAGTAAGCAAAGGAAAAAGACCATTGATAGCTAAGTTGGTGAAAAGACCTGGCTTCTTATTCAGAGGAAGACAGAGAGGTTAAAAAAAAGCCACTCCTACCCTAAAGAGTAATGTCAAATGATCACAAGCCCAAAAAGAAATCTTGAAAGAACTTAAAAGGAATTCACAAGTCGAGTAAGAGAGAACAAGGAAAAAATGGAAAAAAATTAAAGCAATTCAAGAAAATTATGAAAAGATAGTTAACCAATTGGAAAAAGATAAAAAATCATAAGGGAGAAAGATGTCTTGAAGTGGTTCCACCTAAGAAAGTTTTATTTCTTTGCCTTTTCCCCTTCCCACTTATTTCCATGGAAGACCAAAAAGTGTGAGAAAACTAGGGACCCTCAAGCCCAGAGGATGCTTAGTAGTTTGTGGGAAAGATCCTGTAAAGTATTTCTGAAGGGTGGTAGATACAAGTAATCAGACACTGAATAAGAGGACTTTCTAATTCTAAGTCAGTTATAGAATTGGGACAGAGACCCTGCCTTTGGTAACTAGGAAGTCAGGGCTAAAAAAAAATGTACTCAATGCCTGCTGATGTATTTTAGCTTAATGGCTGTTTGCAAAGTGCTCCTCTGGGGGAGGAAAAGTCTCTGATAGCCAAGGTTTTATGAACTAATATACTTTTCTATAAGGGAAAAGAAGCTAAGGGTCTTAGTCTACTCTGATAGGAAAGAAATAAGCACTTAAGTGCCTACTACATGCCAGAGACTGTGCTAAGCATTTTATGAATATTACCTCATTTCATCTTCACAACAGCTGTGGGAAGTAGGGGTTATTATTATTTCCATTTTACAGCTGAGAAAACTGCAGTAGACAAAGGTTAAGTGACTTGCCCAGGATTATACAGTTAATAAGTCTGATTCCAGACTGAATCTAGGTCCATATGGTTAACAAATCTGAAGCTAGACTTGAGCTCAGGTCTTCCTAACTCGAGGCCCAGCAATCTATCCACCAAACCATCAAGTTTTGAGAGCCTTGCCTTTCTTAAAGCGCTGATGCGTAAGCCTGGAAGCTAAAATGGATATGGATATGGCCACCCTTTTCTCTTTTGTGGGGAAGAATCCTCAGCTAAAGAGTCTAAGTGAATCCAGAACTCAGTAGAGCACTACTGGGCAGAAACCAGCCACGGCCCTAGGACCAATAGAGAACAAGGCCTGGCTTTGACTCCATGACACATCACATGTATATCAGAGACCATACACCTAGCAGAGACTGGACCCCAC
>NW_027185761.1:78151310-78166566 GCF_028583685.1 Petaurus breviceps papuanus
CACACACACACACACACACACACACACACACACACACACACACCCCTCTTGTTTTTCCACTGAGAAGCAGAAAGAGCTAGTTCTTTTGCCCCTTCCCTGTGATGAACTCCTCCACAGGTCCTCTTCAGTAACTACCAAGCTGCTCACATCCAAATCCTCCTCATGTCTTTCCTTCAAAGCCAGGCAGGGCTCTGATTAGAAGTGAATGTACCTGTTTCCACTTAGAGCTCATCTATTGGGTATTGAGGACCAGGTCATTACCCCTGATTTCTCCCTCACCCTTGGGGACACAAAACTGAGCCATGAAATGCTGAAGGCAGTCTTCAGTAGAACCACAGACACCGATGGCAAATGGGAAAATGAGGCATGTCCAGGCTTACAGAGGGCACCAAGTAACCTGCTGGCCCAGGGAATCTGGAAAAAGAAGACATTGATGTAGTGTGTCATGCTCTAACACGCCACCACTCTTGGGCAGCAAAGAGGGGATTTCTGAAATCTGGTGTGGTCTGGGCTCAGGGGATGATCAGAAAATGAAAGAACTGATGACCAGAGAACAGACCTCTGGGAGACCAAAAGGGAGGCGGATTCTTCAGAAGCATCAGCACTGGAGAGCTGGCCCATGCCGGGAAGATCCCTCACTCTTCTCAGCAGAGACTGTGGGTCCAGGAAGGGAGCTCCAGGAGAGATGCTGGGCTTAGACAAAGGCTCGGACTTCCCTTCTGACAGCCGAGACCGCCCTCCAGACCATGGGGCAGTGGGCAAAGGCTCAGAGCGTCTCTCCCATTCAGCGTGTGGAGAGTGTGGGTAGTGGCAGAGTTCATGATATTGAAATGCTTCTGTGACCAGGGAATTGTTGCCATGGGCATCAAGCAGGGGCACATTCACAGCTTATTCTAGCTGGGTTCCAATGCCAAAAAGTAGGAATAATGTTGGACCTGGATTCTAGGCCCCTGTCAAGGTCTGAAGCTTTGGGGTGGCTGTGGACAGAGCAGGACACCAAGTCCGAGGATCTTGACACAGATCCTGCACAGAAGAAGCTCATGGTTTTCAGTCCGTGAAGTCCTCTTCCCTGTTCTTCATGACTTGAGGTGCGTGTGGTTGTTGATGGTTGGTGAATTTGTGATTTAAAAAAGCAAAATTTAACTTTTAAAAAATTGCCATAAGCTCCAGCCCTAACTATCTGTGTGACTTTGGAGGAGTCATGCCCCTCTCCAGACCTGTCTCCTCAGCTCTGAGGTCCCTCCCAGCATCACCCTTGGGGGTAGAGGAAGGCCTCAGTAGGCAGGTAAGTGAGCCTGGAAGATGGCTCCCATTGGTCTTTTTCCCCATCCTTGCCCTGTTCCAGGCATGAATAGTGGCTCTGAAAGAGCCCACTTCTCCCAAAGATTCAGCCAAAAGGAATCTGACCACATCCCCAGAGCCACAGCAGGCTCCAGTGCTTCCCCAGAGTGCTGTATGTGTGGCTGCCCTGTGCCAAGACCATTCCCACTGCCCATCATGCAGAAAGCTGTCCGAGTGGTTCACTGCCCAGTAGGGCCTGCACTAACAGAATGGTGCTGGCTTCCCTTCCCATCCCCAGCAGCCTATTGCCATGCTTAGGATCTCATGGGTCCTGACTCACCCCTTCCAGATGGAATTCTCTGCACTGTTCTCCCCTAGTCAGTGCCTGGGTAGTGCTCTCCCTTTTTCTTCCCCTGTGCTGGGGTCTGACTGCACAGTATCTGTGCACAGAGCTCCAAATTTGAAGGATTTGAAACCCAGACCTTGACCAAGCTGGAAGACGATCAGATTAGAGAGGGGCCAGGAATCCATGGCATACTGTAATCAGCAGCAAGAAGATGACAGGTTGAGCCTCGTAGAGAGAAGCCTCTGGGGGACATGAGGGCTGTCCATCACAAAGAAGAGGGGTCTGCTATGTCCCCCTTGGCAACCAAGGACAGAACTGAGAGCAGGGGAGAAGTGGCAAAGAGGAACCCGTAGACTGGATGTCAGGAAAAACCTCCGAGCTGTCCTGGAGTGGAATAGGCTGCCATGGGAAGGGATGAGCTCCCTGCCATGGAAGGACTTTGAGGACAGGCTGGAGGACCATTTGTCAAGTATGTTGAAGGAGGGCTTCTTTTTCAGGCATTGGTTAGACTAGTTGGCCTTCAAGATTCCTTCCAGCTCTGAAAACTCAGATTCTAGAATCACCCCAACTCCACAAAAGAGCCTCTGAGAGGCAGAGAAATCAACACCAAATTCTCTGCCAAATTTCTCTTCCTCCCCAGAACGTACCGTCCCCCCCATTGTCCAGTCTTCTCGTGGAGCCACACGTGCCCTTTGCCCACTTCCAGAGAATCTAGACTAACCCATAGTCTGAGCCCCCACCCAGACAGGCTCAAGCTCCAGGCATCCTTTTCAGGGTAATTCTCCTCAGCTGGTTCATTTTGCTCCTATCCATCTCAAGACTGGGAACTTCTAAAGTCCTCTCAGGTGTAGTATTCAATTACTTACTAACAGACCAGACAAAGAATCAAATTGAAACCATAAAACATTTAACTGGAACTGAAAGGAACAGCAGAGGAATGAGGAGGCCACCAGCACACACATTGCTGAACCAGGGCAAGCTCATCCCCTTCCCACTTGAGCAATTTGGGAAATGAAAAAGTCCTTCCAGCCTCTGGCCTCCAACAGGGAAGGCAGGTGCACAGGTCTTGTATGGCCAAAGGGAAGTGTTAACGGCCCACAGCAAATGCAACATCAGGGAAATTCACCTGCAGACTCACTGAACAAAATTAACCTCCACGTGGTAAATTGTTTTTCATTAGGCAGGTAACAGTCATCTTCCCTCCCATGCTGGTTTTGGTTTTGGTTTATTATGGGCCCCTGGTTCTGCCCTTTACAAAGTCCAGAGCTGACTAAGGCCTGGGGAGTGTGCCCACTGGGCTACCAGGCCAGCTCCTTTCTCGTACCCTCACAGCCCCTGCACCTCTGCTGGGACTGGCTTGAGGCCCTACCACAGCCCCAGTGACTTCTGCCCTGTTTCGGGGTCTCTTGAGATCCTGGATACCACCAGCATGGTCTCAGATGCCCCTTGGGTCTCTGCAAATTGTCACAAACTCTAAAAGAAAATCTCAGTTCATCCCAAATTCTCACAGAAATCTCATCACCCTGATCCCAAGCTTCACTACTGGTGTCCTTCTTGTGGAAAAGAAAGTCCTGGGAACAGCTTTATGGAGGGATCTCTCTTGGGGCCGGCCCTTGAGAAAGATCCCACCTCTTCCTTCCTGATTGCCCTAGTGGTTACCGGCCAGGCTGTCTTGTGCCCCTTGAAGGCAATGGGCCCTTTTCCACTGCCTTCCTCCAGGCAGGAAGTCCACACATACCTGCAGAAGGAATGTTTGTCTGGGAGGGCAGCCCTGGTGACGTCATTTTGGGGGAGGGGGCTCTTCTTACTGCCTGGAAGAGACCCCAAGTGCTCCTGGTGGGAGGAAATGGCGCAGAGGACAAGGAGTGGGTGCCCCAAGACAAACTTGGTTGACTAATATGGGGCCAAAGCAGCAAACGACATGCTTCGCTTTAGCGACCTGGGATTGTCATGGGCAAGGGTGGACCCTGGCATGGCATGGGGGGGAAGGTGGGCTGGGGGAGGGGAGGCAGCGTTCTCTTCGCCATTAAACAATATTTAATTTGCGGGTATTAAAAATGGGATTCTAATCAGAGCCGAGCTGTGATACTCGAAACCATGCAAACGAGAACAATTTTGTATCTTGGCCCTTGCTTCTCCCCATACGCTGCTCTGCGGGCTCCGAGTTAATTCATCTCCGCAGATCCGCCCCAATTAAGTATCTCCTTGGTAACTGGATGCCTTTTGTTTCTCGCTTTTGTTGCCTGCGCTCATCAAGAGGATGGAGAGTCGCTAATGAAGCCCAATCCATCACCTTCCTCGGGGCTCCTGCAGCCCAAGGAGAGGGAGCTTTGTGGCCTCTGACCACGTTTCCTCCACGTTCCTCTCGCTTCTCCGGGAACACCAGCGGCAAGCAGCTACTATGGTGAGCGCACTGTCCCTGGACTGCTCGAGCGAACGCGGAGGGAAGACCCAGGGCTTCCAACATGGGAAGGATCTATTTCCCTGACTGCAGTTCCGCCCCTGCCTGAAGGAAGGACCGGCCGGATGGCGGGCTGCGAATCCACAAACAGGTGAGCGTGGGCTCGGCCTCTATGACCGAGTCTCCCCCTGCGGTTCGTGGGCTCCGGCTCCCAGACGTGCTCCACAAGCGCATTGTGCCTCCAGAGCACGGTTCCCAGCTGGGTGACCTGAGGGTTGGAGGCGCTGCCTGATGCTGCTTCGGCTCCTCTCTTACAACGTCCATCACTGGAGATTACCGACCTAATAACAGCTGATCCTTCCATAAAATCAATTAGACGATAACATAAATTAGCTTTCACAAAAGGATATTTACTAGTAAAGGGTAAGCAGGGCAGTGAAGAGAGTGCTTGCCGTGACTGGAGTCAGGAAAATTCATCTTCCTGAATTCAAAACTAGCCTCAGACACTTAGTGTCTTTGTGACCTTGGGCAAGTCATTTAGACCTGTTTGCCTCGGTTTCCTCGCGTGTAAATTGAGGATCCTGGAGAAGGAAAAGGCAAACCACTCCAGCGTCTTCCAAGAAGACGGTAACTGGGTCACGAAGAGTCCAATACAGCTGAAAGTGACTGAACAACCAACTTAGTAATAAAATATAGCAAGAATCAAAATACAAACGCTTCTGAAATCAGGAATGGCCCCTCCACTACCCTGGCCCCCGGCTTGAAGGAATGACTCCCAAATCTTCTTGCCAAGTTGCCTTCCGGTGAGGCAGAGACGCCTAATGAAAAGATTCGGCGCCTCAGTCGCGAGTTCAGTCCACTCCTGGGCTTGCTTGGCTGCGTCAGGCCTTGGGGACTGAGTCAGATGTAGAGCCACTAAACATTTAAACCCCTACTATGTGCTAGATTTTGTGCTAAGCACTCGGGATACAAAGCAAGGCATATTTAAGGCAGTCCTTGTCCTCAAGAAGCTCACAGTCTATGGAGAAACTGAAGGGGAGTGTGGGGGACAGGGGAAGAGGTAACCAGGTGTGGGGCATAATGAAGTCCTGCATCTGGGAAGGGAAGTCATCTGAGTAGGTGAGCATTTCCGGATGTCTTTCAGCCGAAGAATGACGAGTTTCTGGTAAGCATGCAATCTATGAGAACACCCAAGTAGAGAATAGGAGGTGACTTCCCAGGGAGCCCTCCCTAAATGGTAGGTGGTGAGGGAGGGGCTCTCACCCTCTCCAATCAGAGGGAGGGAGGGAACCCAGCCACCAATGGCAGACTCCTCCTCGTGCTCCAGGTGTCCGGGTCTCCCTGGCTCAGCCAAGATCTTCAAGCTCCCAAAGTTGTAACTGCTCCGGCCTATATCTCATGCTCATTCACTTAAGATATAACAAAAAGACCAGATTCTACAGTGCAAGACATTCTCCAATAGATAAAAGGGCAAAGAATAGGAACAGTTTTCAAAGGAAAAAATCCAAGTTACCAACAATAATGAGGAAAAAATCCAAATAGCTAATAATGAAATAAATTCAAACTAAAATAAAATTAATTCCAATGAGCTCGTGCCCAGCAGAATGGCAAAAATGTCAAAAGAGGACAATGACAAATGTTGGCAGGAACACAAAAAATAACAGCACGCGCCTGTCAGCAAAGCGGACTCTTCCGGAAAGTCATTCGTCTGTGCCCCAAAGTCACTGCGCTGTGTTTTTCTGCCCAGCGGCTGAAGGTCTGTGACCCCAAAGAGATCAAAGAAAGAAGAAAGGAAGCCTAACTCTTGTTTGCCTGATTCATGAGGTGCAGGAACCGCAGTTCACAGAGCACTTGGCCTGGAGTCAAGAAGGACCCGAATTCAAATTTTGGGACACTTACTAAACATGTGACCCTGAGCAAGTCTCTTGATCTGAGCCTGCCTCATTTTCTTCAACTCTAAAACGAGGATACTAATAGCACCTGTCTCCCACAGTCTCTGTGAAGATCACCTGAGATAATTATGAAGTGCTTAGCACTTGTACAAAGTAGACACTAAATAAATACTAGCTGTTATAAGCTATTACTAATTGGGAGAGTGGGAGAGACAATCAACACTGCAAATTTTGGAAAATAAAGGAAACCATTTTTAAAATCTTTTTTTGTAGTTTATTTTTTTATTCTTAGTTTACATCATTCATTTCCACAAGATTTTGAGTTACAAATTTTCTCCCCGTTTTTCCCCTCCCCACCACCCCAAAACACCGATCCCACTGAATATTCCCTCCCCTAATCTGCTCTCTCCTATATCTTCCCCCATTCCCCCCTCCGACTTTCCAATAAGGCATGGTGGATCTCTATGCCCCAGTGCCTATATATCTTATTTCCCAGTTACATGTAAAATAATAATTATATATATATGTATATATATATACTTTAAACATTTGATTTTAAACCTTTGAATTCCAGATTCTTTTCCTACCTCCCTCTTCACCTACACTTACTGGGAAGATAAGCAGTTCAATATAGGTTTGTAATGCCAAGCAAAGGCAACTTCCCAAGGTTCAAAATACCAGCAAAGGTGCTCTCCATTTTATTCAGTGACAAATTAAGAACAGAGAGAATCAAAATATAGCATAATTCAAAATACAGCATTTACCAAGTGTAATTCAATCAAGTGCTACCACACTCCTGGACATTACATTTATTTAATTAATCACAAAGCCCCTCTTCTCAAATGGAGATTAGTTTCCAATCATAAGTAAAGTACATTCATTTGTTCAATCACAGAGCACAAAAAAAAAAAAAAAGTAAAAAGTTTCCCACCCTTGGATTACAACTGAATAGGCCATCTACCCAAGTTACAACAAGCTTAAGCAAAGCATTTAATACCCAAAGAGAGGTCTTTTCTTCATCTTGACCCTAGGCAAGTTCTCAGCAATCTTTGTTCCTGGGGAGACAAAGCTTAGCAAGGCCACAAGATACATTGCCAGTGTCTTCATTAATTCATTCTCTGTCTGTAGAACAGTCCTAGGACCCCTCAAAACATTAGCAAAACCCTTTTCCAGGATTTCTGTAAACATACAACAAGAAAATCCTTCTTCAGGGCTTCTGAACCAACAGCAAGGTTCCAGAACCTCTGCAACAACAGCACTGTCCTTCACCAGTGGACAGAATTCACTCTCTGTCTGCAGAACAGTCTCAGCAGCTCTGAACCAACAGCAAGGTTCCCAGGACTCTGCAACAACAGGATTGTCTTTCACCAGTGGATAAATCTGGCAAAACAACATCAAAACAGACAAAGTACCAGCATAACAGCCATGTCTCCTCAGTCATTGGCAGCTCTGGGTGGCAGCTCTCAAAAGTACTGGGCAATTCAAACTGGCCCTCAGCAATCCTCTCAGTCTCTCTCTGACTCCAAGATGCTGCTTCCAAAAAATTCTTCTGCCTCTCTCTTTGCTTCTGTCTCTCTAAATTTTTTACGTCACCAGCTCCTCCCAGTTCAGCACTCTCTTTTCACATCAACAAGTCCATCACACAAGTGGGATTCACAAGCTCTGGGTTTTAACACAATCAATCTAAAAACCAAGCCAATACAGGGGGATCTTTAAATTCCATTACTATTACAAGGTTGTACATGTGTAGCTATGCAAAACATTTCTATAGTGGATATATTGTGAAAGACTGACTCTGTTTCCCTCCACCCCATCCCACCCCCCACTTGTTCTATTCTCTACTTTGATCCTGTCCCTTTTCAAAAGTGGATGCTTCCAACTTCCCTTTTGCCCCAGACTGCCCTCCCTTCCATCATCCCCCCTCCCAACCCCTTCCCTCCTACTCTCCTGTGGGGTGAGATACCCTATTTAGTGTGTATGTTATTCCATCCCTAAGCCAAATACATTGAGAATAAGGTTGACTCATTCCCTTTTTCCTTCCTGTTCCTCCCCTCCATTGTAACAGTTTGACCTTGCCTCTTCTATATGAGATAATTTACCCCAATATGTCTCTCCCCATCTCCATTCATTATATTCCTCTCTCACATCTTAATTTCACCTTTTAAGTATCATCCCTTCCTATTCAACTGGTCCTGTGCCCTCTGTCTATGTATACCTGTAGACATATATACACACACTCACATATGTATTCATATGCCCATATACCCTCCTATATAGACATATATATATGTATGTATATATATATGTATATATGTATATACATTTCTATTCCCTTCAAGTATTCTCATACTGAGAGAAGTTTCATAAGTTACAGTTATCGTTTTTCCCTGTAGGAATGTTAATAGTTCAACTTTGATAAGTTCCTTATGATTTCTTTTTCCTGTTTACCTTCTCATGCTTCTCTTGCTTCTTGTATCTGGATGTCAAATTTTCTATTCAACTCTGGTTTTTTCATCAAGAATGCTTGAAAATCCTCTATTCCATTGAATAACCGTATTTTCCCCTGAAACATGACACTCATTTTTGTTGGGTATGTGATTCTTGGTTTTAACCCCAGCTCCTTTGACCTCTGGAATATCATATTTCAAGCCCTTTGATCCCTCAATGCAGAAGTTGCCAGATCCTGGGTTATCCTGATTGTGTTTCCACAGTATTCAAATTGTTTCTACCTGGCTGCTTGCAATATTTTCTCCTTGATCTGGGAACTCCAGAAACTGGCTATAATATTCCTAGGAATTTTCTTTTGGGGCTCTTTTTCAGGAGGTGATGGGTGGACTCTTTCAACCTCTATTTTGCCTTCTTGTTCTAAAACATCAGGGCAATTTTCCTTGAGAATTTCTTGAAGGATGATTTCTAGGTTATTTTTTTGATCATGGCTTTCAGATAGTCCAATAATTTTTTAATTATCTCTCCTGGATCTATTTTCCAGGTCAGTGGTTTTTTCAGTGAGATATTTCACATTGCCTTCTATCTTTTCATTTGTTTGGATCTGTTTAATAGTATCTTGATTTCTCATAAAGTCATTAGCTTCCATTTGCTCTAATCTAATTCTGAAGGAATTATTCTCTTCAGTGAGTTTTTGAGATTCTTTTTCCATCTGGCAAATTCGGCTTTTTAAAGCATTCTTCTCCTCATTGGCTTTTTGAGCCTCTTTTGCCCTTTGAATTAGTCTATTTTTAAGGTGTTATTTTCTTTAGTCAGGTTGTTGACTCCCTTTTCATGATTTTCTTTTATCATTCTCATTTCTCTTCCCAGTTTTTCCTCCACTTGTCTTTTTGGTCTTCAAAATCCTTCTTAAGCTCCTCAATGGCCTGTAACCAATTCATATTTTTCTTGTAAGCTTTTAGTACAGGAGTTCTGACTTTGTTGTCTTCCTCCTGTTCCATGCCCCTTTCCTTTTTGTCTCCAAAAAAGGAATCCAGAGTTGGATTGCTATACTTGCTTTGCTTCCTTTGCTTGCTCATGTTGCCACTCAATTACTTGAGTTTTGAGCTTTTTGCCACAGTAGAACTCTGCTTCCAGAGAGGAGAGTTTTGTCCCAAATTGCTGGGGTTTTCACAGCTGCCAGAGCTATTAGTTGGGTGCCCTCACTGAAGCTTCCACTGGCTCTGGCTCAGGCTCACTGGTCATGTACCCCAGGATCTCCACCCTAGACAATCATCCAGATCCAAGCAGGTTAAAGCAAGAGTGCTTATCCCTCAGAATGGTTGCTTGGTCCCCCTACAATCTGCAGGCCAGGACCTCTGAAGCAGCCATGTGGCAGCAGCTGCAAAGCTGCAGTGCCTCAGCCACTTCTTGCCCTGGGGTCAAAGGCCCACAGCACTCCCAAATTCCCAGGTCCCAAATTCCACGCTGCACTGACCTCTCACTTTGTCCTTAGTATCTATGGGTTGATAATTCTGCAAACCACCACAGCTGCTGGTGATCTGAAGTCCCTGCGGCTGGCAGCTGGCTATGGCTGCCCTGAGGCTAAAACTTTGGGCTTTCAAGGGGCTGTGCTCAGCTCCCCACATGCTGCACTGGCCACTTCCTGCTGGCCTGCCGGGCTATCCTCAGAGGGAGGTTCACTTCTCTCTGTCATTTTGTGGGTTCTGTAGCTCCAAAGTTTGTTCAGAATCACCTTTTACATGAATTGAAGGAAGTGGAAGCAGGAGCCCCGAAAAAGTCCTGTTTCTACTCTGCCATTTTGACTCCACCCCCCATTTTTTAAATCTTCTAAAAAGAATCATCCCAATGGAGACACAAGACACACTGGCACCATGTATTCATAGCTGCACAGTGGCCAGATGAGAGCAAAGCTCCTCCCCCATCCACAGTCCCATGGTAGCTCTTGGGCACCTCCAACCCAATAAGGCTCTTCATCACAAGCTGAGTCATCAGGCCTCAGTCCCAGGCTACAGACTCATACTCTGAATCAGAGTCCCTCCATCCTGCATTTCTGGAAGCAGGTTCACAGACCTCCACATGGCCAAGTAACAAGCAGAGAATATTGTCCATCTCCTAAGGAAACCCCCACTGCCCTATAGCACAGACTGAGGCAAAGCACAAACTTAAGGAAAATATGCCACTGCCACCTGGCCCTGCCACACTTTCATGTTCCTCCCTCCAGCTAGGTCACTGGTCTTTTTTCTCTCTGTCCCTGGCAGATCCCTGACCATTCCTCCAGGAAGCCCACAGAAATCTCACCTGCCAAAGTCTTTCCCAGAAGACACACTGTCACACACAGCCTCAGATTGGGGGTCATTCCCTCATCTGCCCCTGTGCAGCCAAACTGCCAGCGTCCCAAGAGCAGACATGGTAGTCCACACTGCAGGGATTCCCAGCAGCAGCAGCCTCCACCTGGCATGGCAGATGGGACTCCATGGGCAGTATATATGGTAGGCTAGAGAAGCCACATGGCTTCCCTGGAGACCCCAAGGGAAGAGCACTGGGGAGGGGCCCACCCATTCTAGCCAGGCAGCTACAGGTGACCCCCCAACAAAGCCAGGACTGACCCCTACCATGAAGGACAGGGAAGGCATGTGACCAGGGATGACCAGGGAGCTGTGGCCAGGGTAGGCCTCTGGCTGTGGAAGGAAGAGGGAACCTTTGATGGTGCCATGAGGGAGTTCCAAGGATGTGATTCATCCCCAGCCCAGTCACTGGGATCCCCCCCTTATTATTCCAGGTGTTGTGGCCCCTTCCATGTTTCAGAGGGAGCCAGGATGAATCCAACTCAGGCAGGTTTTACTGGCATACCCCCTCTGAGGTCACAGGCCAATCAGCAGAACACCTATGAAGGTTCCAAATCAAGAAGGAAGGAGGGGGTGCCAGGCATGAGGGAGGTAGGGTGCCAAGGAGGGTTGCAGCTAGGGCACAAAGACAAACTAATCCTCCAGCAGAAATGAAGTGACCCTACAAAGTGAAGAGGTGTGGGGAAAGAGCCCTCTCCCATGAGGCCAGGGCCTCCCAGGCAGGGTTCTGGTAGAAGGAACTGAGTCCCATGAAGTCCTAGCCCAGAGGCACTGATGGGGGGGGGGGGGGAGCAGGGCTGGGCCTGGTTGGAATCTGCAGAAGGTTTGGGCAGGGTATCTTAAAGGGAAGGATGATGGCCCCATTCTCCCCCATTACTGCCTTCCAGTGGGAGGCATCTGGTGGACCAATGCGCAGAGCACCAGGCCTGGAGTCCAGGAGACCTGAGTTCAAAGCCAGCTTCAGACACTTCCTAGCCAGTGACTCTGTAAATTGGGGATTGTCATAACCCCCACCTCACAGGCTGTTCTGGGATGAAACAAGGAAACACGTGCCTGAAAACCCTAGTTATGATCATTGTTCCAGCCTGTACTGAATGTGCTTTGTGTTTGAATATTTACAAATGGACTGTCCTTGCAGGTAAGCTGACTAAAACTCCTGGAGAGGAAAGCCGACCAGCTCAGCTCAGCTGATCCCACCTTTGGATCCCCTCCCCAACCCAGACTGGCAGCCAAGGGCACAGAGGTCAAGGGGCCCTACCAGAGACTCCAGGTAAAATGCCCCAAATGCAAACACAGGGGTATGTGGCGAGAAATAGCCTGGGAAGTATGTTCATGTGGTTCAGGGTTAAAGGTCATAAGAGACCACTTACATTATGACTACTACTTCAAGAAAAATCACTGAACTATCAACATGCATGTATTAAGGACTGGAGAGGGGGATACTAGAGGCTGGCAGACCCACCTGCAGGTCATTACAGTGGTCCAGGTGTGAAGGATGAGGGTGGGTGTGGGGTCAGAGCAAGGAGGGGAGGGGGTATATTCTAGAAATGCCCCTGAGGTGAAATCCACAAGGCTTAGCACCAGATTGGATGGGCTCCCCCCCCCCAATGAGGGAGAGGGAGGAGCCCAGGGTGAGAGGAGGGTGGTGGCCTCCTAGGATAGGATTTCAGGGATAGATAATGAATATGCCGGCCACCCAGATGGAGATGTCCTACAGGTAATTTGAGACAAGTTTGGGCGTCAGCAGACAGGCTGGGCCGGATAAGAAGGTGCTGGAGATGGCCAGCCTCTGCTAAAACTGCACACAATTAAATTATCTCAGACCAGAAATGACTTGTTTCTGGTGTGGGAGCCACACCTGAATGACGCCTGAATTGGCAAAGCATCAACTTGTCGGGCGACGATCAAAATGAAAAATGCCAAACAAAACACACCAATCTTACAATTATGTAGCGGAAAAGGTCGTTAAGGGACGGCAAACTCAGAGTAATTGAAAAATCAATCCCAGACCCAGAAAACAGATGATGCAGCATCCCTCCATTAGAGAAGGCAGTCAGTACCTCACCTACAGCATCATGGTAACTGGGAGAGTGTCCCAGTTCACACCTGGATGTCCAGGATCCAGAGATGCATCTGGACCAATCCCTTCACCGAATCCCCCCCCCTCCCAGATGAACCCCCCACTCAGACGGGAAAGGACATGTGGGTGGGGAGCAGCAGGACTAAGGTGTGGCCCCCCTCCTCTGACTCCAAACCCATTGTTCTCTTGACTTAATTGCACAGGTTGGCAGTGATGAGGACCGACCCCCCCATTCTAGAAATGGAGGGGAAGAAATACGGCATTTCAAGAAGGAGGGATAGCCTCCGGAATGCATGAAAAATGGAAGGAATGTGGGATTCAAAATGAAGAACCTAGCCAGGCTGAATCAGAGGCAGTAGGAGATAAAATTCAATGATTTAGCATTTGTTTAATGTACAGATTGATGCAGAAACCACGTTAGCAAACTATGTTCTTCATCCAGGATGATGGAATCACCTTGGTCCAGATGAAGAGAAGAACCATCAGCCACCACAACATTGTTCATAAAATTTCTCATTTCCCAGAAGTCTAATCACCAGGATGATCGTAGTCTTAAAGGTGTTCATAGAGGATGAAAGAAATGTCATTAATGGAAACCAAGGGGAGGAAGCTGCCTGGCTGGACCAAATGTAGAGAGGACTCCCCTTTAAAACATCAAAGAAAGAATCATCCTCCATCTATAGCATGGTGAGTCCCAAACTGCTTACATCCCATTTGAAAACTATTTCTTTACACATCAATTTTAGGCGTTTCTGTTAAACCAAAGTTCTTTTTCTACTCTTTCCAGGCATCAACCTGTTTGCCTATGAAAAGAGTATCTGTTTAACAGTTGATTCCATTCTTCTTTTACTTAATTTTATAAACTTCATTTTTCTCCCATTCAAGCACCAACGTTCTGCACGTGAAAGGACAGTACCCCACGCTTACATATGCACCTTCAGTCTCACCTGAGCAGGATCCTTTGTATTCTAATCCCTGTATCCCTAATAAATGCTGGTTGACAATGATAGTGGCATTATCTCCCCTGTCTGGTCCCCCATTATGAGACAGGCTTACTTCAGCCAAGGAAGAAGGAGACATGGAAGGCAGAACACATTGTACGTGACCAAGAGTCAGTAGAGACCTTTGACCAAAGAGCCAAGGCCCAGATCTCCAGAGGCATCACCATGCCTATGACTGCACTGGTGCAGCCGAGTGGGAAAGACTGCCCCTCCAGCACACAGGAGTGAGGCTTGAAGGCAGAGCTCCAGGAAAACAGGTTGATTCCACAAATGGTCAGTGTCCCCTGACACCCTGGGCACCCAGCCTCCTGGCAAGGATCTCTGCACCTGCTTCTTTACTCAATTCAGCCCTTAGAGATCAGCCCTGTGAACAAACCCTGATTCAAGTGAATCCTGATTCACATCCATCCCTGCCCCTCCCAGCAGGAATTGCCATCCCCCTCTCCCCAGCCCAGTTGTTTGCACTGGAGGACTGATCCTCCTAGACAAGACTAAATGTCCTTTCCTAGGGTCACCAGAATGATGCACCTTGGTCCAGAGGAAGAGAAGAACCATCAGCCACCACAGCATCATTCATAAAATTTCTCATTTCCCAGAAGCCTAAGCCTAAGGCTCCTCAGGACCAGAGTCTGGGGCTGGTGTTTGACCACATTTGTCCCAAGTTTACTGTTCACAGCAAACATAAAAGGCCCATGCTGGACATGGTCTGCAGGCTGGGCAGAGGTCAGCTCTTTGGTAACCCACACGGTTGCTCAGCATCACTGAACTGGGGAACATGGCAGGCATAGCTGCTGGGCATCTCCAAGTATCTCTGGAAACATTTTTCTATTTCACAGGCACTGCTGCCACCTGCAATTAAGGAAAATCGTATCCCAGTTAGCCTTCTAATTTTATAATTACCTCTTTAGAATAATAACCTCATCCAGGTGTTGTATAAAATAAAACAGCAAGGGAAATTAATTTCAATTAGAAGGGGAAAAATACAAATTGAAGTGGAGTTGTGGAAAGAAAAGAGAAAACAACACATTTCTTTGATTGCGTTTCATTCTGATAATTAAACCCCTGCAATGGGCCTGGGCCACAGGGACAGTGCCCCTTAGTGACTGACACTAAAAATACATTTGTGCAGATACAGTCATAAGACCTTTCAGCCAGCCAGCACACCTGGGGGCAGGAAGGTACGGAAGGGACCAGAGAGACTCAAAAGGCAGACAAGAACTCCAGAGTCTACCAATGGCCAGTCAATAAGCCTTTCTTTATAAGGGCCTATCATGTGGTAAGCACTGTGCTATGTGCTATAGAGAGACTGGAAAGAAACAGAGACAGACAAAGAAGACAGAAATACAAAGACAGGCAGACAGACAGAGACCAGGAAAAGACAGAGAAAGAGAGTGGGTGGGGGAAGGGGAGGGAAGGAGAGGGGAGGGAAGGGGAGGGGAGGGGAGGGGAGGGAAGGGGAGGG
>NW_027185761.1:78166966-78173542 GCF_028583685.1 Petaurus breviceps papuanus
GAGGGGAGGAGAGAGAGGGAGAGGAGGAGGAGGAGTGTAATAGTAATGGAAATTTGACGATCTTCCCTTCCCCTTAATAAGCCTAAGGGAATTTGAAGATCTTTCCTGCTTTGAAAAAAACCTCTGCCTCCCAATAGACAATGTAATCACATAGAACCTGTTGTGGAAGGAACTTGCTGAAGGGTGGAGCAGAGCCCACAGGAAGCTGGGAATCAGAGCAAGCTAGACAGTTGGGAGGAGAGCATGCTTCTGAGGGAGACAGATGGGCTTGTGAGTAAATATTGGTCTTATGTTGGTTTGTGTGAAGACTAAAGGATGCTGTGGCTCTCTGTGCTGCTGTTGCCACTTATTAACTTCTTTGCTACTGTGATGGAATCAGCTTACTGGTTTGGGGATTCTGTTTTCTGGTGTCTGAATAAATGTTTTTGCTTCTGTCTTCTATATAAAGAGTCTGTTATATTTTGTGAGTGAGCACCAAGCAGGTATATTTATAGTGATAGTGGGTGCTGTGAATATTGCACTGGAACTACAATAATGAGGAGGAGGAGGAGGAGGAGGGGAGGGGAGAGGAGAGAAGATGGAAAGAAAACAGAGAGAGAAGAGAGAGGAGAGAGGCACAGAGAAAGAGGGAGAGATGCAGAGAAATGGATCCTTGATAAGAGATAGAAGCTTTTTGAGGGGCAGTAGATCTACAGAGAGGCTGTGGGGCATAATACTGCTAAGACATATGACTGAAGACTCAAGGAATCCCAAAGAGTTTAAAGCAAGATTGGGGTCGGGGTTGGGACGTTTGGAGTAGTGACCACTGCTTGTCACCTTGGCCTTTTCTTGGGGGGTTCCTCCAGCTGATCTCTTCTCAGAAGTTGTAGACTCCAATAAGGAGACTCATTAGTCAATACACATTATTTAAGCACCTGTTCACGCCTCCTTGAGTCCCCAAGACTCACATGGAAAGGATAAAGGCAGTCTGCCTGGCCCCTCAGGTTGGGGGCCTTTTACTCTAGTTCTCCCTTAGGCGGCACTGAATCTACACCAAACCCGCCCCACAAGCCCATCTCTCTGCATCTGCTGCCTCCATCCATACAGATAAGGGCCAGTATCCCCAGTCCCCATCTCTTGAGCAGCTCCCCATCAGCAGGGGCTGGCTCCAGGCCTCTTCATCCTCACCATTTTTAATTGGCCAATGCTTCACTGGATGGCATACCAGGCAGGTGCTGGGAAAAGCAGGTTCCCTCCTGACAAAGCCATTTTCTCTAGCACCAGGAGGTGGGAGGAGGTGGAGCCAAAAGCCCAACTTGGCTCTTGTTTTCTTGGATGCAAAGTTACAGTGTTTAGAACAGAGCTTAGAAGACTGTGAGGTAAGGATAGGAAAAGAGTTAGCAGCAGTGAGGTGCCCCTACTGCACAAGCTTCAGAAACACTCTTCTCCAGGGTCAGACAGGTCCCAGGCCAGCTGCAGGAGACATCCTCCCCCTTCCCAGCAGCCCCCTACAGGCATCACCACAAGTGTCCAGATGGCTCTCCTTGTGTACACACCTGCCCCAGCCTGCCCCTGCTCACCAGGGGGTGCCCAGAGCTTAACCAGGGCCACCATCACTGCCCATGCTCTAGGAGATGATGGAGCCAGGAAGTGGGAGGGGTCTGAGTCTCCTCTCTGTCCACTAGGGACATTCAGGATTCATCATAAAATCTCCCTCCCTGAGGAGGCTGTCCAACCTGGTCATTCATTTGCCTGTTCCAGTTTGTTTCTTACTGTCATGGAAAAGATGCATGTCATTTCTTTTTTCTTCTGCTGTGTTGTGGGGGGGCTCCCCAGAAGGAGCCCTCCAGGTCTCCCCATTCTGATCGATCAGACACTCTCAGGTCAGCGATGATGTTTGTGAGACATGGAGTCCCCAGCACCCTGGACAGATCTCAGCTAAGTTCTGTGACTACCCCAGGATGGAGCCATGCTCTGCCTTCCCATTCTGAGCAATCATGTCCATGAACACTCATGCCCCAGAACCCTGAGGGCTCCAGCCTTGAGGGAGCCCAGGGCAGCAGAAGGCCGTGGGGTACCCCCAGCACCCTCCCCTTGCTCCCTGACCAGATAATCTCCTTATCCGCCACAATGATTTCACGTTACTGTTTACTCTGCATCCTACAGTCTATTTGCTACAGCTCTCCATGACCACCAGGGTCCCCTACATTGTTCTTTAAGGAACCTGGAATTCTGGGGATCTCTACATGCCACAGTGATGGGGGACTCTGGATCCAGGGTTACCCATGGTGGCTGGATCTGCCAAGTAGCTGTGCCATGATCCCCATCTGGGGTTGGGACAGTGAGCAAAGCCTTTCCAGTATCTTGGCCCATTGCCACAGCCACGAAGAGACCAGAATCACCACCAGTACAAGATGAGGCATAAGAACAAGACATCGGGGTGGGGCGGGGGGAGAGAGAGACAGTTTACTTGCAGCTTAGATTTAGAGGTAGAAGGGTCTGAGAGACCATCTAGTCCAATGCCCTGACTTCACAGATGGGCAGTGACTCATCCACAGAAAGGAGTCTGTCTGGGATACCTGCCCAAAAATTCAACTCCAAATTAGCCCCCTTCCCACCACATTATGTTTTCCTTTCACTACCATGCCAGAACAAAGACCATCTTTCTGGGGGGGGGGGAGCTATTTAGGGTGGAATTTCCAGGAACTGAAGTCCCAGGATGAGGGATCCCATTAGTGGCTCTGCCAAGAAAGGACTAGAATTCCACCTTGGAAATATCCAGATTGCCCTTCTTAGAGGATTCTCAGCTACCTCTGACTTCCCAGGTCAACTCAGACAATTGGTCCCTGGGGAATCCAGTCTTTGGGCACTTCTGAACAGCTCACTGGGTTAGTTTAGGGAAGGGGTTTGCCAAGGGAATGTTACTGTGAATGAGAGCTGGTCAATGCAGCGAGGGGCTTCAGAATGCCTCCTGACCCATCCCCAGCATGCTCGGCATTCTCACTCACTGGACCCCTCTCAGATGTCTCCATCCCTCCACTCACATAGTCATCTTCAGGCCCTCCTCCCCTCCAAGTGGGGTCCCTGCCTCAGTCTCTCCCCTCCCCATTGTAGCCTCCACTTGCTGACAAAGGGACTCTCCAAAGGGCCACTTGGACCATATCCACCTCATGCCCCATAAGCTCCAATGGTCTGGGAATGGGCTGTCTGTCTATCTGTAAACATAGAGGGTCATACCAACAGGCTAAAGTTTGGTGATGTATTCACTAAAAACAGTGACTCTTCTGTGAAAGCTCTCCCTGCAGGCACTTTCTTCCATCCAGCTCCCCTGGCATGTATGAAATGACCTTTGACTTGTGCCCCATCTCCAGGCACACGTGCACAGGTAAAAGCAAACACTCCACATCAGCTCCCTTCTCCACAGAAGTGCTACCTAGTCGAGAGTCCAAGGTGTTGTGGGGGCCCTCGGACCAGCCAACTGGGCAGCTCCCAGAGGCAGGACCATGGGCCTCTCTGCAGTGTTGAATGACACAAAGACCAACCACAAGAGAAGAGGACTCACAAGGACACCTGCTGCCCACCTCCAGAGAGAGCTCAAGGATCCAGAAAGCACATGGAATAAGATTTTTTTATAATATGATCAATTTGGGAATTTATAAATGTAATGATTTTTGTTTGTTTGTCTTTCCAGCTTCCTTGATGACAGAGAAGGGGATGGGAGGGAGAGAACGCAGACCTGAGAAGAGAAGAAAATTGAATTTTTAAAAAAACGTACCTATGACTCTGCTTCTGACATTCAAGGCCCACCACAATCTGCCTCTATGCTACCTTTCCATGTGCATCACAACCCTCTTCATCAGAAGAAAACTGGACTGTACTCTGTCCTTAGCTCTCTTAGCCTCTGCCCACCACCTTGCCAGTCAGGGCCTGTTTTTTTCTGTGTTTGCCAGGTGCCCTGACTGGTCACACACTGTGGGGCTTCTCCCTCCCACTCGTGTCAGGCTTGTCTGTGTGCTGACCCTTCTCCCTTCCCCACAAAAATAGAATGTATACTCCCCAGAGAGCAAGGCCTGCAGCTCAGCTCGATCTGTGTCCCCAGGGCAGAGTGGCCAGCATTTTTGTGGCCCCTCTGAATCAAATTGTTTTCTAAATGTCTTAGGTCACACTCTCACGGTTTCATCAATAGCAGGCCTTCTGAGTTAGGAAAATCCCCCCCATAAGTGCAGATGGCATCCTACAGTTCTAGGGAGCTGTCCAGGGGAACTTGGAGGTGAGGTGACCAGCCTGGGTGCACCAGAGTCAAGACTCCTATACTGAGTCCAGGCAAATTAGTGTAACACAGAGATGTGGCACACTGGAGGGGGTTCCCTCCAGTACCATCACGGGATTGAACACAGTGCAGGTAGCCCCTCCCTCCCTTGACCACAGGCCCCCAGAGGTCATGCCAGGGCTGTGCTCCCACCTGCCTGAGCAAGGACATAACCCAGAACAGGATTGGGCATCATCAGCCCCCCTACCCACCCACCTCAGGGAGGGTCTCGCCTAGAGAGGCAAGCTTCTTGGAGCGCTGCTGCGGACACAGTTGCTTGGATACAGCCCCCGCTTTTCTAAAAATATACCTGTTTGTGCTCGGGGGAAAACATAGAAACAAGCCACAGGCAGACACTTTGAAAGCTTGGGGAAGATTCATCTGAAATTCGTTTTGGAGTCACAGAAACCAAGAGAAAAGTGTCGCTGCAGGGGTCTCGGGGTAGCTCTCTCCCCAGGCTTGGTGAGAAGCTGCTGCAGGCTCCCACTCCTCACCTGGCAATGTCAGCAAGGAGCCAGTTGTGACAAGGTCAAGGGCAGAGAGTGGGCTCACATTAGTGGAAGCTCCTCCAGGGTCTCCCCATTCACCCACAACAGACACATGTGGGCACTGCTGGAATCGGCCAGTCCTCAGGAGCTGTTCATTGGGTGCTTCTGCCACCACACAAATGTAGGAGGGAGCTGAGGTTCTGGACTGGACAAGCCCCTGAACCAGAGTTCTCCGTCCTCCTCAAGTCACGAGAGCATCCAGTCCAGCCCCCCTTCCCCTGGACCCTGACACTTTCTTTGGCCTTGGGGGCCAGTCCTGACACATCTCCCCCATTTGAAGTTTTTTTTCCTCAGTTTTTGGACACACTGTTTGATGGTGACTGTCCAATTACGGCCATCCCTCCTGGTCTGTCCCCGGCATGCTCTGCACACTCATTCACTGCCCATGGGCAATTGACCTCTGTCACAGCTACCTCTATCTCTCCACTCATGAAGCCATCTTCAGTCCCTCCTCCCCTCCAACTGGTGCCCTGGCCTCAGTCTCTCCCCTCTCCAATCTAACCACTCCAAAGCCAAAGGGATTCCCCCAAGGGCCTCTTGGACCACATCCACCTCATGCCCTATAAGCTCCAGGGGCTCCCTGTCAGTCATCTCCAGGATGAAACAGCAAAGCCTCTGTTTAGCAGCTAAAGCCACAACATACACACACACACACACACACACACACACACAAAACACATACAACATGCACCACACATAAACACACACAGCCCATACACACCGCACGTACACACACACCACACATACACAAACACACATACAACACACACGCCCCACATTCACATACCACGCACCCACACACACACACCCCACCTGTGCAGGCGTCACCCTTGGCTCCTCTCCATGCCCTCTTTGCTCTCCATATCCTATGCCTTTCCCTAGGCTGTGCCTCATGCTTTTTTTCCCCAATTTTTAAACATTTTTATTTAAAGTTTTTATTTCTAAATTCTATCCCTCCTTCCCCTCTCTCCCTCCCTCCCTGAGACAATAAGTAATCAGATACAGGTTATACATGTGCAATTATGTAAAACATTTCCATGTTAGTCATTTTGTACAAAAAGACTTGAAAGAAAAAATGAAAGAAAGTGAAAATAGCATGTTTCAATCTGTATTCAGACAATATCAGCTCTTTCTCTGGAGATAGGACCTAACACAGCTTGAGGTCCACTGGTCCATCCTTGCAGGCCCCAGGGTTAGCCTCCTATCATGAGGAAGCCTCTGAAGGCTTTAGGAAAGGGCTTTCATCTAAGTCATTGATAACCAGGGGCTGCTGGAGCAATGAAAGTAGCCCAGTCTTCCACCATCTACTGGTGGTTTGCAGCCCTAGGGCCCCTCACCCCACATTCTGGGCATGCAGCCCGGCTTGGCTTCCTGGATTCTCCTGCTCCCCAGAGCCTAGCCCCAGTCCCTAAACTGACCCTGACGCCAACTTCCCATTATTCACCCTCCCCAATTAACCTGCTCAGGAGACAGGCAGCCTTCCCTTTCTCTGACCAGAGAGGACAGAGTGTAAGGTAGGAGGCCTGAACTTCTCCCCCTGCCACAAGCAGTGAATCAAGGCTCCATTGGGCCAGGCTTGAGGGTAGATGTGTCTGAGCCCACTTCTGAGGGGACAGATTAGGGAGGGGATCTGTTATCTCCCCCAGGGTACCAACAGGTGCTCAGGATTCAGGATACAATGGTCCTTTCCTGGGGAAGGAAGGAAGGAAGGAAGGAAGGAAGGAAGGAAGGAAGGAAGGA
>NW_027185761.1:78173552-78200715 GCF_028583685.1 Petaurus breviceps papuanus
GAAGGAAGGAAGGAAGGAAGGAAGGAAGGAAGGAAGGAAGGAAGGAACGGACCCAAGTCAGGAGCTAAGAAGGTGAAAAGGCCAGGTCAGACCAGGAGCCCAAGGGGCTGAGACAGAAGTCAATATGCCAGAGGTCAGATCTCAGGCCATAGTGGTCAACAGAGGGTCAGGAGGAAGACAGTGCTAGCAGGCCTTAGGCTTCTGCCTCTGCCTCCCAGGCTGAGGCAGCCCTGGCAGCACCACCTAATTTGAAGCATGGCATCTGTCTCAGGTTTGCTGCACAGACCTTCCTGATGTAGCCACTGCTGAGACCAGAGGTTGGGCAGTAGGATGGGGCCAGAGCACACAAGAGGGAGCTGAAGGAGGGAAGGAGGTGGTGTGTGAAGGTGCCAGTGCAGGATCTGATGTAAGTCAAGTCCAGAAAGTCCAAAGCAGAACTATTGTCCTGGATGGACATTTTCATTCCTAAAAGGAGTAGGAAAAGAACTTTGAGTATAAACTGCATACATGTGTACATACATATATACATGTATACCTACACACACATATATGTGGAGAAGCACAGCTTTCTGCAGTTTTGTGGTAGCTAAGAACTGGAAACTGAGGACATGCCCATCAATGGGAAAATGGCTAAACAAGTTGTCGTATATGATTGTGATGGAATATTATTGTGCTGTAAGAAACAATGAGGGGGGTGGTTTTGGAAAACCCTGAGAAGACTTACATGAACTGATACAAAGGTAAGTCAGTAGAATCAAGAGAACCAGTGTACATAGTAACCTTGTTAACAATAATCAATTTTTAAAGACTACAATGCAATACAACACAATACAATACAAGATCAACACAATGATTCACCACAATTCCAAAGTATTCATGATGAAAATTGCTATGAACCTTCAAAGAGAGAGCTAGTGGGCCCAGAATACAGAATGGAGCATATGTTTTCTCTTTCTTTTCTTTCCAGAATATGGATAATGCAGAAATGTTTTGTATAACTTCATATGTATAATGAGTATTGCATTTCTTGCCTTTGCAATGGGTGGGGGAGGGGTGCAATGAAGGACAGACGTTGGTACTGAAAATAAGATGTTTTTTAAAGGAAGGAAGACCGGGGAGCAGAGCCAAGATGTCGGCATAGAAGCAGGAAAACTCTGTGTTCTCCCCCCATAACCACCTCAAATACCTATAAAAATGACTCTAAGCAAACTTTAGAGCTAAAGAAACCACAAAGTGACAAAGAGAAACAAATCTCCTGCTGAAGGTAGCCTGGCAGGCCGGCAGGAAGGGTCCATTGCAGCATGCTGGGAGCAGAGCCCAGCCCTGAATGAGCCTGCAGTTTTAGCTCCAGGGTGGCCCCAACCAGCCTCAGTTGGAGGGACTTCAGGAGAGTGGATCACCAGCAGCAGTGAAGGTTGCCAGAATTATCAACCCATAAATGCCAAAGACAAAGGGAGAGGTTAGTGTGGACTTTGGGAAGAGGGAGTCCAGGAATGTGGTCCGACCTCTGCCCCTGAGGAAGAAGTAGCAGAGGCATGGCCAGTGCTTCCTATTGGCTGCTTCAGAGGTCCTGGCCTGCAGATTGTAGGGGGACCAAGCAACCAAGGATAAGTGCTCTTTCTTTAACCTGCTTGGATCTGGATGACTGTCTAGGGTTGAGATCTTGGGGTACATGGCCAGTGAGCCTGAGCCACAGCCAGTGGAGGCTTCAGAGAAGGCACCCAACTAATAGCTCTGGCAGCTGTGAAAACTCCAGCAATTTGGGACAAAACTCTCCTCTCTGGAAGCAGAGTTCTACTGTGGCAAAAAGCTCAAAAGTCAAGTAATTGAGTGGCAACATGAGCAAGCAAAGGAAGCAAAGCAAGTATAGCAATCCAACTCTGGATTCCTTTTTTGGAGACAAAAAGGAAAGGGGCATGGAACAGGAGGAAGACAACAAAGTCAGAACTCCTGTACTAAAAGCTTACAAGAAAAATATGAATTGGTTACAGGCCATTGAGGAGCTTAAGAAGGATTTTGAAAGCCAAAAAGACAAGTGGAGGAAAAACTGGGAAGAGAAATGAGAATGATAAAAGAAAATCATGAAAAGGGAGTCAACAACCTGACTAAAGAAAATAACACCTTAAAAAATAGACTATCTCAAATGGCAAAAGAGGCTCAAAAAGCCAATGAGGCAGTGGCTAGGTGGCACCATGAGTAGAGCACCGGCCCTCGAATCAGGAGGAACTGAGTTCAAATTTGACCTCAGACACTTGACACTTACGAGCTGTGTGACCTTGGGCAAGTCACTTACCCCCAATTGCCCTCCAAAAAGAAAAAAAAAGCCAATGAAGAGAAGAATTTTTTAAAAAGTCAAATTTGCCAGATGGAAAAAGAATTTCAAAAGCTCACTGAAGAGAATCATTCCTTCAGAATTAGATTAGAGCAAATGGAAGCTAATGACTTTATGAGAAATCAAGATACTATTAAACAGATCCAAACAAATGAAAGAATAGAAGGCAATGTGAAATATCTCATTGGAAAAACCACTGACCTGGAAAATAGATCCAGGAGAGATAATTTAAAAACTATTGGACTACCTGAAAGCCATGATCAAAAAAAGAACCTAGAAATCATCCTTCAAGAAATTCTCAAGGAAAATTGCCCTGATGTGTTAGAACCAGAAGGCAAAATAAGAGGTTGAAAGAATCCACTGATCACCTCTTGAAAAAGATCCCAAAAAGAAAACTCCTGGGAATACTATAGCCAGTTTCTGGAGTTCCCAGATCAAGAAGAAAATATTACAAGCAGCCAAGAAGAAACAATTTGCATATTGTGGAAACACAATCAGGATAACACAGGATCTGGCAACTTCTGCATTGAGGGATCAAAGGGCTTGAAATATGATATACCAGAGGTCAAAGGAGCTGGGATTAAAACCAAGAATCACCTACCCAGCAAAACTGAATATATTGTTTCAGAGGAAAATATGGTCATTCAATGAAATAGAGGACTTTCAAGCATTCCTGGTGTAGCAGTAAGTACTCTAGAATACCCAGCCAACACGGGTTCTTAGATCTGCTTTTCTAAAGAAAAGCAACTCAAAATGGGTTAACAATCTTGCTTTAATCAAACATATGTCATTTACCTAGTTCAGGGGGGAAAAGTTCAGCACCCCAAACTTATATAGAATACAAACAAGTTACAAGCAGACAACAAATACAGAGAGAAACATCAGCAGACAGGCTTCCAGCTGTCTGACCATTACATCCAAACCTAGTCAGTTACCAGAGAGGGGAAGCACCAATATCTGGGTTTTCAAAGCCGGAGAGCTCAACATCTGCCCAGAGTGTCTTGTCTGGTCAAATCACAAAATTCATCTCAAAGTGAGCCCCAAAACAAAATCTCACATCAGGGTATATATAGCCTCCTCCTGGATCAGAGAATGTCACAACCCTCTTCTCCCACTGCCCAATCACAAAGCACCTAGGTATGGGCATTCCTGAAAAACAAGCCTCCTGCCACTGGCTCCACCCTGTGACCACATTCAGCCTATTAGGGGGCAGAGTATATTTTCAAATCAAGTAAGGTTCTTAGAGTCACTTAAGTCTATCAAAGGGCCTAGGGGCAGGGAAGATGTTAAATTCCCATTCCCATAACACCTGATAAAAAAAAAAGTTGAATAGAAAATATGACATTCAGATACAAGAAGCAAGAGAAGAATGAGAAGGTAAACAGGGAAAAGAAATCATGAGGAACTTATAAAAGTTGAACTATTTACATTCCTACATGGAAAAACTATCATTGTAACTGATGAAACTTTTCTCAGTATGAGAATAGTTGAAGGGAATAGAAATATGTATTTATATACATATATATATATATATACACATATATATGTTTTACAGGAGGGTATATGGGCATATGAATACATATGTGAGTGTGTGTATATATGTGTACAGGTATACATAAATAGAGGGCACAGGACCAATTGAATAGGAAAGGATGATAGTTAAAAGGTGAAATTAAGAGGTGAGAGAAGAATATAATGAGAGGAGATGGGGAGAGACAGAATGGGGTAAATTATCTCATATAGAAGAAGCAAGGGAGGGGCAGTTAGGTGGCACAGTGAGTAAAGCGCCGGCCCCGAAGTCAGGAGGACCCGAGTTCGGTTCCAGCCTCAGACACTTAACACCCACCAAAAAAAAACTAGCCATGTAACCTTGGCCAAGTTACTTAACCCCAATTGCCTTCTAAAAGGCCAAAAAAAAGGCAAGGGAAGACTGTTACAATGGAGGGGAAGAACAGGAAGGCAAAAGGGAATGAGTCAACCTTACACTCATTGAATTTGGTTTAGGATGGGAATGACATACACACTAAATAGGATATCTCACCCTACAGGAGAATAGGGGGAAAGGGATGAAAGGGGGGATGATGGAGGGGAGGTCAGGTTGGGGGGGAGAGAAAGTTGGAAGCACCCACTTTTGAAAAGGGACAGGGTCAAAGCATAGAATAGAACAAGTGGGGGGGCAAGAAAAGACAGAGGGAAATATAGTCAGTCTTTTACAATATATCCACTACGAAAATGTTTTGCATAGCTACACATGTACAACCTATATTGAATTCCTTATCTTCCCAGTGAGGGTGGGTGACGACAGAGGAAGGGAAAGAATATGGAATTCAAAGTTATAAAATCAAATGTTTAAAATGTATATAATTGTTATTATTACATGCAACTAGAAAATAAGGTATACAGACACTGGGGTACAGATATCCATCTTGCCCTACTGGAAAGTCACAGGGTGGACGGGAGAGGATGTAGGAGACAGCAGACTGGGGGAGAGGGTACACAGTGGGATGGCTGTTTTGGGGTGGTGGGTAGGGGAAAGATGGGGAGAAAATTGGTAACTCAAAATCTTGTGGAAATGAATGATGTAAACTAAAAATAAACATAAAATTTAATTTAAAAAAGGAAGGAAAACCAGAGGGGGCTTTAGTATCATGGGAAGCAGGACCAGCTCTATTTGCTGGCTCAAGAATCCACCTGAGCACTGTGTCTTGAGCTTCATTCTGACCAAGCATTACAGCATCTGGGTGAGACAATAATTGGCTGGGCTGGTTGGAATGGCCCAGAGGTGGCCAATCTGATTAGCCTGGCTCCTGCTTCAAGAGAAGTGCCATTCGGGGCGGCCAGGTGGCTCAGTGAGTAAGAGCACTGGCCTTAGTGTTGGGATAACCTGGAGATCGAATCTGGGCTCAGATACTTAGCACCACACCCAGAAATAACTGGCCGTGTAACCTTGAGCAAGTTACTTAACCCCCAATTGCTTAAAAATAAGAGAAGTGCCATTCACATGAATAGCTAACACCTGCTAAACACCCTGTTAAGAATTCCAAGAGCCTGGGGAGGCTGCTTTTGAGTAGAGAGAAGAGGATTTCCCAGCTGAAGAGCAGGAAGGACCAACGGCCAGGTAGTGAGACTCCCAAATGGACTAAAGCCTGCAGACCAGAGCTGGGAGCTACACCACACCCCCACACACACAGGCACTTCCTTCCAGTCCCTGTGCCCACAGGCACACCCCTCATATCAGCATAGAGATCGAACGCATCAGGAAGAGGGGGGTCAGGGTATCATGTGTACTGTGATATATTTGCTATTTGTGCATTGATCTGACCGTCTGCAATAACAACACAAGAAGTTATCATGTATAGAGGGTTGCTTTACAGCCTTGCAAACACCCCAGATCACTGCCCATCATTGCTCACCCTTAAGAAGACCCAAGAAGTCCATTCGGACTCCCAGCTTAGCTCAAGGACATCTTCTCATTAAGTCACATATTGTACATTTGGGCCCCTCCCCTCTAATAACAGAGTGCACTGATGTGGCATTTTAGGTTTGCAAAGTACAAATATTGCCTCATTTCAACCTTACAACTCTGAGAGATTGGTGCTACGGTTAACTGCATTTTGCAGATGAGGAGACTGAGGCAGACAGAGGTTAAAGTGTTTCTCCCAGGATCACACAGCTAATAAATGTCTACAGTCACATTTGAACTAACTCGGGCTTTCTGACTTTAAGCCCAGTGGTTGTGACCCAAAGGTGTCCTTATCATGAAAGGCTGATCATGTCCATATGCTTACATGGGTGCGTTACCTTGTGAGTGGCTCAGATGAGATAGGGCTGTATGAATTTCCCCCTCGGGGTTACCCCAGGACCCTGGAAGAGACTGAGTATGACCATAAGGTAGTAGTCTACCTCTGAGGACGGGGACCTGATGGCATGAGAGCAGGCAGGAGTGAGTGAGCTAGCTGTGGGAGGAGGGGGTTTGCTACAGCCCATGGCAGAGGACACTGAACAGTGCCACAGGCATCCCTCCTAGATCCCAGGCTCCTGCAGTCCCTCCCAGCAATGGGGTCTGGTCTGGGATCCTGAGATTCAGATTCATTCTTACTATAATATTCCCGGAAGGTGCAGACAAGAGGCTGAGACCCAGGTCTTTGCCCCAGAAGGCACTCCTTCCAGCCACACCAACCAGGTCTTTTCAAGGTCTTCTGGGGTCTTATCTCCAAGCCCTGCCTCCTGCTACCATGGGCAGGGTTCAAGCCCAGGACCTATTCAACATTCCCAGACTCCCCCACTTTAAGACAGAAGACAGGGCAGACAGACGGCAGGCACAAAGGCCCCAACGCTGAAGGCCAACATCTGAAGAGAGACCATGATGCTGACAGGAACTCAAGCTGGCCCAGCATCCCTATTCCTTGACTCGTATCCTTCAGGATAAGGCCAGTGGGTACTCTCACTGTACACAAACACCCCAGGTGAGTGGCAGGCCTGCTCAGGAACCTCATGGCTTCCCACTTTGGGGTATTCAGGCTGGGCAATGCCTTCCTGAGGCTGGAGCCTCGCCATCTGTAGCAGCAAGCACCCCAAGCGCGTCCTCAGGGTTTGCAGCTACCACAGGTTCTTGGATCTGCTTTGTTAAAGGAAAGCAACTCAAAATGGGTTAACAAGCTTACTTTAATCAGTCAGACATATATCGTTTACCTTGTTCAGGGGAAAAAGGTCAGCACCCCGAACTTCAAAGTATACAGGCATAATTATCAAGACAGAAACATCAAGTAGACAGATTTCCAAACTGTCCAACCATTACATCCATACCCAGTCAACATCTGGGTTTCCACATCTGGGTTTTTCAAAGCCGGGGGGGGCTCCAGACAACGGCTTCCCAGAATTCAGATCAAATCACAGAACACTTTTCAAAGTGAGTCCCAAAACAAAGCTACACATCAGGGCTTATATAGCCTTCTCCTGGCTCAGAGAATGTAACAACCTTATTGATTCACTGGCCAATCAAGAAGTATCTACTGAAAAACAAGCCTCCCACCCCAGGCTTCAGGTGCACTTTAGCCTAGGGGCAGGGAAGATCTTTAAAATTTACATTCGCATTACACCATCTCAGCCTGCTAGAGACATCTGACACACACCTGTGGCATGTTTTCTAAACAGCACTTTAAAAAATAACTCAGCAAGGTCAAGTCAGCTGCCCTATGAAGGGTCACCATCCTGTCCCACTCCCATGCCCTCTGGCTTCTGATTGTGCCTGTGCTCCCTGCCTACTGAGAGGGACCTGCCAACTCTGGGGGGCTTTCTGCATTCCTCCAGATTAGTGACTGACAGACCTCCACCCATGCTAACTATGTGAAGCTTCTCTTAGAAGGAGTGGTTTCCATGGCAACAGCAGGAGCCCAGGGGCCAGCAATGCTGGGCTATACAGAACACAGTGGCCCCTAAGCCCCAACAATGACACTCGCTTTTACAAAACCAAGTCTATTCACAGCAGAGAGTAATTAATCTCTGCACATCTCATCCCATTGAGAAGGTCCCTCAGATGGTTAACACGAGGCCTCATTATCCCTGTCCCTTTGATTCCAACAATTGTGTTACCTTCAGATAATTCTCAAGTCCCGCAGATGCACTCTCACAGGTACAGAGAGGCTGAGCGATGCGCTCCAGGCCTATGTCGGAAATGGGGAAATAACCCCACTAGCTCCTGTGGTGGCTGGGCCCAAGTGCCAGGCAACCACGGCCACAACACAGGAGAGTCGACAAAGAAGCCCCCCATGAGGACAGCAGGCCAATGCGCGGGGTGTGATGGGGGAGGGTGCCAGCCAGTCTTCTCGGAGAAGTGTCCATCAGCCTTTTACCCTCCCCGGCCCACGAGCTCCCAGAGCCAGGCCCTGCCTCCCTTCTCCCCATCACTAGCAAATCCGCTAGCGACTCCAGTCAAGTACAACAAAGGCAGACCATTATTGCCCATTGCCTTCTCTGATCGTGCACTTACCCCATGCCCCTTCACATTTACTAGGGCTCAGCCCTCAGAGCCCACCTGCACCAACTACGAGCCTTGTCATCGTCCTCTGTGTGATGATCGTCCTTAGGTCTCCAGAGACGAGGATGGTCCCTGGCTCCCAATCAGGTAATGACGGTGGTAGAGCATCAGCATTAAAAATCCAACTTTTTGGTCTCTTTGCTTCTAGGTTTGAGACCATCAGAGAGGCTTTGCAATTTCCCAAAGACAGCCCTGTCCATTCTCCTCCCCCTGCTTAATCCTGGGACTTACTGGTGACCAGTCCATACAGACACATCAACGTACAGACCCTACGAGTCATTTGCGTATTACAATCTGGGCAATAGATGATCTCTTCATCCACTTGGCTTTTCCTGTGTGAATGGTCAGGCCAAATGTTCTTGAGTATTTAAAGATCTCTTTCAGGAAGTTCTGGAATGCTCCAAAGTTTGACACAGTCAATATAATGCCATCTGTAAACAGCAACATCTGGAGGACTTTGCCATCCCCAGAGAATCTCCCTTCCAGTTGGGATCTGTGCTTTACCCCCTCCCAGTGGCGGGCACCTTGAGTGACCACTGGCAGCAGACTAGCTATCAAAATGTACGCGGAGTCCAGGAGACCTAAACTGGAGTCTTACCTCTCGGTCATTTTGTAGTAGAACAGCCCTCTCTGCCTCTGTTTATTCATCTGTAAAATGGAGATCACATCTCCCTCACGGAAGGAGCAAGATGACACACATGCAGAGATCTGCCGACCTGGAAACAGCCGTGCCTACGGTCACCTGACACCTCTGATCAGGGAAGCGTCAGACAAGGCTCACTCTGTTACTCTTCTCTCAAGGATGCTGAATAATTGTGATTGTGAATTGCAGACTCCTTGTTGGAAGAGAACCTTGGAGCTGCCTTTCTGTGCCCCTGAATTAAACACTTTCCTATTCTTTGTGGGATCCCGAGGCACCCGGGGAGCTCCTCACGAGCACTGAGCATCGTACCTACAGGGACCATGGCCGTTTGGCTATCGCCCTGCAGGGGAGCACCCCTTGGTGCCTGGCTTTGGTCGGCCACAAGGAGCATTCTCTGTATTGTTCAGCCAGCGGGCTGATGGCGAAGATGGGGTTCGCTGCGCAGTACAGGCGGTGAAGCCCAGCAGGCTTCTCACCGGTGCCCTCACGGAGGGCGCCCTCCATCTGTGCGCAGATGGTTCTCACGAGAAATGTGTAAATACAGGTGGGAAGGCGGGTTTCATAGATCCGCCGCTACTGACGTTCTCTGGCTTCATAAGGTCCGAGATGGTTCAAATTTTCCTCTTAGTATCATGAACTTGAACAACATCAAGAGCTATGGACATTTCTCCACTCAAAGAACAGGGAGAAAAGACCGCGTCTGAAATCGTGACTCTCCACTATCTTTTTCAGCGGCATGTCCACCACTGCCCTGCTTCCTTCAGTTCTGCTCTGTGTCTTTTAAATTAAGAGTCATTGCCCGGGCTCTTTTCCACAGCCTTCCCTTCCCCCTCCTTCGGATCCTTGTGCGTGAGTCACCCGAACGGCCTCTCCTCACTCACCCGGGGGCTCCGGGCCCTCCCACCTCCCGCCTCCCACCAGCGGGCGCGGGCAACCTGCTGTGCCCATTTCCCCCCTGCCGCGAGGAGGCCGTGCGGGCCGCCTCTGCCTGGCCTGGGGCCGCGGGGTCACCTCTCCCCTCCCCGGACGGGCAGAGGTGCGGGGCCTGTCCCTGCGGGGGGCCGGGCGGGCTCTTCCGTCTGTCACCGTCTGGGCCCGCCCGGGTCCTTTGTCCGCCTGTGCCTGGAGGCCCTCCCTGAGTTGTCGCGGTCAGCGGAAAATAAGGGGTGACCCAAGGGCCTCTGGCACCGTCCACTGCTTGTGTCCTGTCCTCCTGAATGGGGGAAGAATCGGGCCAGCCTTGGCCTGAAGCAGGGCTCTAGACTCGGCACCCCTCCAGGATCCTGATCTCTGTGGCAGCGCTGGCAGTCAGCCTTCAGATGGTCGTGGTCCTCACACACGTGTACACGCACACACATGTACACACACACAAGGCTGTAGAAACACAATGCTACAGAACGGTGCACAGTATCGACACGCACACAGTCTCTCACGTAGATGCACACTCACACACTCCCCGACCCTGGTCCTTAGCTGCTCGTGTCTCTGGGGGGAACAGTCACAGCCCCTTGTCGGGGATGTCATGTGGGGCTGCCTGTCTTTTGTGGGTTGGATTAGAGGCTACTGAGGGACCTCCTGGGGAGTTAGAGTTCTGAGAAGTGACATACACACACAAGAACAGCCTGTGCTCAGTCTTCAGATGAAGAAATTAAAAATTATCTGAAAAGATGCCCTAAATCACTATTGATCAGAAAAAATGCTAATTAAAACAACCTTGAGGTGCTACCTCACACATAGCAGATTGGTTAACATGATAAAACAGGAAAATGACAAATGTTGGAGAGCTGGGAAAATTGGAACACTAAGGCATTGTTGGTGGAGTTGTGAACTGATTCAGCCCTTCTGGAGAGCAGTTTGGAACTATGCCCAGAGAGCTATAAAACTGTGCATACCCTTTGGTCTAGCAATACCAGTGCTAAGTCTACATCCCAAAAAGATCATAAAAATGGGAAAAGAACCCACACATATAAAAATATTTATAGCAGCTCTTCTTGTGGTGGCCAAGAATAGGAAACTGAGGGGATGCCCATCCTCTGGGGAATGGCTGAACAAGTTGTAGTATGTGAATGGAATAGAATATTATTGTGCTATAAGAAATGAGGAGCAGGCAGACTTTGGAGAAACCTGCAAAGACATGTGAACTGATGCAGAGTGAGAGGAGCAGACACTGTACACAGCAACAGCCACAGTCTGAGATGACGGACTTTGATAGACTTGGCTCTTCTCAGCAGTGCAAGGACCTAGAACAACTCCAAAAGACTCGTGATGGAAAATGTCATCCACAGCCAGAGAATGCGGATTGGAGCATATGATTTTTCCTTTTGGTTCTAATTCTTTACAACGTGGCACTTAATATGACTGTAATATATAAATCATATTAGACTACAAGCTGTCTTGGGGCACAGGGAGAAGGAGGGCGAGAAAATTCAAAACTCAAAGTCTTATAAAAGTGAATATTGAAAACTAAAACTAAATAAAAAATATTTAAATCGTTTTTAAAAAGAACAGCCTGTGTTCTCCTTCTCCCCCCTCCTTCCTCCTCCAAGTCTAACCCTGGGTTCCAATTTTCTGGGAACAGGACCCAAAACTAGCTCTTGGGTAACCACAAACAAAATCACTTCATGCTTGGCCTGTGGCCGTTCACTGCAGGTTCCCCAGTCACATATGCAGCTAATGCAGGCCAAAGCCAGTCACAGACCTTCAGAGTCCCAGACAAGGCCATGACCCAGAACACAGCAGCAAAGGAACACTCTCCATGCTGTGAGAGCTTTCCTGGGAAATCAGGCCAGAGGGAACTGTTGTGAAAGAGTCATGAGGTGTGCCTCCTTGCACATGCCTGTGCAAGACACATGGAACATGCTCAGGGTATCCCCATCACACCTTGTCTCTGCCTCTGCCCCTGCTTCACTCCAGGGTCTTGCTTAGCCAAACAAGGACAAGAAAGGCCCACACAAAGTATGCTCCCCCAACAGTTACCAGGACTCCAGGAAAGAAGGGGCACCTGCCAGGAGTGCCTGGCCAGAGAAGGGGCAGAAAGGGCTGGGCTCCTCTGGCTTCTGCCTCTGACATGGGAGAGTTGCCAGAGTACCTGTTCCTTCCTCAACCTCCTGCCACTGCCCTCTGAGCTATGTAAGTGGCCCCTCTGCTGAACCAGAGCTTCCTCAAACCCTGGGGCTCAGCTCTCCCCAGCCCTGACTGTTTCTGCTTAGAGACTCAGATACAAGTCATGGGCCACCATCCAGCTCACTAGCTGGGAAAAAGACCTTCTTAGGCATGTAAACCTGCCTCTGGGCTCCCCTTCTCCAGCAGCTGCTTGGAAATTTTCTTTCTAAACTGGGAAGTCTCCACCTTTTAGGGTCACAGACCCCTTTGTCAGACTGACAGTGAAGCCCAGAGGCCTGTTCTCAGAAGTAGGGGGTTTGGCCTGAATTCACAATTGAAGCAGATTTCCAAGGAAGGTTAGTGAAAACAAAAAGACAATTTTCCCAGCTGTGTTCACGAGCCCCCTAAGCCCCAGCCACAGAACACCAAGGGGGTCAGCAGAAGCCAGGTGGAAAGTCCATTGGAGCAGCATCCTTCATTGCTTTCCCTGTCATGGTGCCCTGGAGTCTCTGCAGACCTGGGTTCTTCCTCTTTTCCTGCCATTCTCACTTCTGCCTGCAATGCCATCACTTTGCTCCAAGCCCATCATTACAAAGGGGGAACTACAAACAGCCATGGAAAGCCCCCAAGTGGAGCCAAGGGAGGGGGTGGGGCTCAGGAAACCTAGTGGGAAAGGCCATGGAGCCAGGCATCTAAGGGCAGAGTCCTTCTGCTCCAGAGGTCCAGGGAGTCCTGGGGCCCACGCCTTCTTCTTCCTGTGGCCCAGGATCTTCTCTGGGGCCACAGCTCTGTCAGAAACAACTCAGAGAGTGAACCTCAGCCTTGAGATGATGGAGATGAGAAGCCACCATTAGAGCTGCTTACAGAGCCCTCATTCTCTGGGAAATATAAGAAAGGGTGTGAATGGATGGGTCTGAAGCCAAATGCCCTTCCCCTGGATCCAAGCCAGGCCTGCCATCCAACACAAGGTCAGCTGCTGACATCTTCCTCTCAATGATTTCTTTCCTTTTTGGGGGGCGGGGCAGATTTCTGGCCAGAGTGTTCCCCAGGAAAGTGTCTTTTCCTTAAACAGTTAAGGAACTCTTCACCAGATGGTTAGCCCATGGGCCTTCCCCAGTGATGCCTCTCCAAGAACACAGATGCATGTCGGCCTGAATCCACAGAGCTTTCCCAGAATCAAGTGGGCCTTGGCATCCAGAGCCCTGCTCTAATGGGGGAGGGTGGCACTGTGAGGACCCAGACTACCAGCTCCAGCTCTGCCATGGCTAGAAGTGGGACAGGGTGACACGGCATGACCAGGTCTCAGAACCAGCAGCCATGGGTTGGGCTACCACCAGCTGGGCAACTCAGGGAAATCCCTCATCTGCAGAGTGGGGCCAAGGCTGTGTCCCTTGTCTCTCCCCCAGGACTGTTGTGAGGGAAGCCCTCTGTCTGCCTTCAACAGTGAAGACTGGGATGAACAGGGTCCTTGCCTCTTGCCAACCTGGATAAAACTAGCCAGAATTCACACATATCTTAAGGTCAGCAGTATATTGCACATCCTTTCCTCCTTTGATCCACAAAATCTGAGCAATGGGCACACACGTGATCTCCTTCTGACTTCTAAACCAGCAGGGCTGGAATCCACTGTTGAGGGCCTTCTCTTTCCCAACACTGGAGTGCTCTGGGCTCCGAACTCTCCTCCCTACCAGCCAAACAAAGGAAGAAGGCCCACTATGGGAGCACAAATACAGGTCATCAGGAGCCCCTACATGGCTCAGGCCCCTTCCCAGCTCTCAGCTGGTGTCTATCTCTGCCAAACCTGATGAAAGCACTCTATAGCCTCAAAATAGGCCTGGAATGTCAATTAACTGGAAAATCCATAAAAGGTTTGGGGAGGCTGAGTGGCCTGGGGGAGCCTTGTCTAGCCTGATCCAGGGATGCACCAAGGCTGCCTTCTTGGGGAACAGCAAGCTGGGTGGTGGGTGTCACACTCTCTCCCCATGAAGCATCCACTGTGTAAATGGTTGTATGACCACCAGCGCCAGCCCCCTCACCTATCAGGCCTTTGACAGCATCTCCCTTGACACACCCTCCTTCTGGCCAGCAAAAGGCATTCCTTCACCTTTGGGCTCCTGGACAGCAGGACCACTCTGTGCCCCTGGAGCTACTCCCCAGGTCCATACACTCCCCAGTCATCTCCCCTTTTCTAGGTCAATTAGAGGACACACTTGTTTTCTTGCCAAAAATACTGGAGTGGTTTGCTATGACCTCCTCCAGTTCATTTTACAGATGAGGACAGTGAGGCAAAAAGGGTAAAGTGTCTCGCCCAGGGTCACACAGCTCGCAAGTGCTTGCAGCATGTCTTCATTCCTCCGGGCCGGTGGTCTCTCAGGCCATAGTGGGAGGGGCCAGGGCAGCTGTGTGATATATGTGCAGGCAGAGATGACCAGTCTGTCTGAGGGGCGGAGGGTGGATTGGAGCTCGGCATGTCCGGAGGTCCCTGCTCTGAGGGAAAGCTCAGCAGTCGTCCCAGATGCTTCGGGGTCCTCTCAGAGCTTCCCCAACACACTAAACGCTGCTCGAGAGCCAGGGAGCCTGCTTGGGGGGGCGGGGGGCACGCTCAGAAGTGAGTACAGGCTCCTGCCCGGAAGTCATGGCAGAGCCCGGAGGCACCTTCACGGTCCCTTCCTGAGATCCCGGAGAGTCAAAGTCACTTGTCCCAGGGCACAGCGACAGTGACGGAGGCTAGCCCAGAGCCCAGGTCTCGATCCAGGCAGCACCAAGGCCAGAGGATCATGTGTTGCTCCCCCTGCTAACGGTGTGACTGCCAGACAGGAGCCCCTTTGCCTTGCCCTAGTCCCAGCCCAGCCCAGCTCTGTGCTTCTGACGGATCTGGGGCGTTGGGCTCCCCCTTTCAGCCCCCTCCTTGGTGCCCTGAGAGCCCGGTCCTCATCCCAATCCCCGCCCTCTCTGAGAGTCGGGCAGCAGAGCCCGTGGGCACCGGGACACAACCGACCGGGTTTTCTCCCAGCCCGGCTCAGTCCCCTCTCTCAGCACTTTGGAGGGTTATTTTTAGTGACCGAAGTTCATAGGGATCCCTGAGTGACGGTGACAGTAGAAACTTCCCGAAGGCAGGCAGGCATCTCCTGCTGAGTCTGCAGGTTGGCCAAGGGCCGCTGGCGTCAGCGCATTTAAACAGCGAGCGCTATTTAAAGCTGCCCTAATTCCGAGGCCCACTTTCAAAGGAGGGAGGGGAGACTCAGGAGACTGAGGTCAGCTCCTCCCTCCTCCAGCATCAGCAGGAAGCAGAGGGAGGCAGGTGTGCGGGCCGGGGAGGAAAGAGGACAGAGATGAGCTGGTAGGCGATCACTTTAGAAATTACCTCTCCCCTCTGTCATGCCCGCTGATTCTTACTAAGCATCTACTATGTGCCAAGCTCCTGAGCCTCAAAGAGAAGTGAAAGGCTAGCCTTAGGGAGTTCCCATTCTAACCTGAGGAGGAGGGACCGTACCAACACCCGTGAATGTCCAAGGTATTGACCACAGAAGTGAGGGGTCACCTCTGAGGGAAGGCGCAAGCAGGAAGGGGGACCATCCAGGAAAGTCAAAAGGGCCGGGTGAGGCCAAGGAGCTTCCCAGGCCAGGAGGAGGGTCAGCCCAGTCAGACAGAGCAACACTTCCCCAAGTTAGAATGATGTACAAGGAGATGACTGGAAGCCCTACAGGGCAAATTCAAATGGTGGGGTTCTTTACCCAGCTTATCAGGACCAGGCTGTAGTTTTCACGTCTAGGATCATGAAAAGGTCTCATGCCCAGGACTCTCTCCATGTGCCCTAACACCAGGCACTCACAGGGGTGTGCTGGCTGACCAGGAGGGCACTGAGGCCCTCACTGCTCACTTCTGTTTTCAGAGGTGAAAACAGAATATGGAAAATGCCCCAGAAAGACTGCGCAGAATCAGACCCACATAGCTCTGTGGCAGAAACCCCCCCCCAAAAAAAAAAATTGTGCTGGAGAAAAATCTCTGTAAAGGGATTAAGCAGGAGTTCCTAGGACTTTTTAACTCTACATCAGAGGGTACTCAGGACACCCTGCCCTGAGTGATGAGGAAATTGAGGTCAATAAACAAACGTAATGGCCACAGCCACTTCTAAGGTGGATGGTTCTTCTTTATTGCAAAGGGCTTGCAAGACTCTTGGGATAAGAATTCTCCTTTTGGAGAACATATTTAGCATTTGGAGCCCTTCACAACCTGGCTCCAACCTACCTTATCAAGTACACAGAGTTGTCCTTCTCCATCCTTTCAGAGTGACCAGAGAGCTGCCCTCAGACCCGGGAAGACCCAGTCCCAGGTTCTTCCTCTGGGGACCCATCATTACTTGGGAATGCCCATTGAGGTGCTAGGAGGTATGGCTGAGCCAGTCAGGGGCCTGTCTATACCCAGGTAGCCCCCTAGGACTCTCAGATACAGGAAAGCTGCTGGCCTCGGTGGTCTGTTCTGTCCTTTTGGGGGCTCCCTTGGGCTGCTGCACTGAGGCTTGATGACCACTGGTGTCTGATGGGGCCCAGGTGAAGCAGGTAGCCCACCCCCAAGTCAGCCCAGCTGGGCTCAGTCTGCCCAAGGTTTGAGAGAAGCTTTTCACATCCCCTAGCAAGGACAAATGCTTTTGAACATGTGAATGAAGGGAGCTGGGCAGTGGGAAGTGGGCAGGCAGAGGTAATCCTGACAGCTGGGCTGTGGTCCAAACCACCTTGCCTCAGGCTAGGGGTAACCCCATAGAGAGAAGGGAGAGAAGAAAGCTGTTCAGTGACTGTGTCTGAGAGGGTAAGTACTATTCTGAACCCCCAGCCTCTCCACCTCTGCAACAAAGGAGGAGAAACTCATTTACTCAGCTCTTCTCTGGGGCCAAGCTTGGTCATGGCAGTGACTCCAAGGGTTCAGGTCCATTTGCATCATTGCCAACACTGTGGACATCCTGGTTCCAAAGGAAAATGTGTCTGCCTGCTGTTACCTGCAGAAGACTGAAAGTGTTCCTAAAAATGCTCCGGGAGAAAATTCAGAATACAGCAACATGTGCCTGCCCATTGAGCTTCCCCATCATCCCAGGCTTCCTAGATTCCAATGGCTTGCATGCAAATTCAGCAGAGAGCTTCATAAGGAAGTTCCAGAGCCTTCTGGGAAACTGAAAATCGGCATCTCAGAGCTGAAATCACCAGCGATCGCACAGCCAAAGTAAACTCTTAGGAGGGCAGCAAGTTTTCTGGCTCCTCTTTTTGGCCAGTGTTCTGGGTGGGCTCCTCCCTATTCCACCTCCTAGGACCCTTAGGGTCATGAAATTTTAGAGAGGGGAGGGAGCTCAGAGGTCATTAAGCCAATCTCATCTGACAGAGGAGGAGAAATGAAGACATTTAATAAGCAGAACTAGTTAGTATGAATAGGATAAAATGAGTTGGAAGGCAATCAAGGAATGGATAGACCCCCTGCCAGGAGTCATAGGGGGCCTTAGAACTCTTGTAGCGACCTCCTGGGGTGTTTTGCCTGGCCCGCTGCCCACTGTCCTCGTGGTTTTTAGTTTCTGGAACGGTCCTATTCCCCACTCCCTTGTTCTCCGGCCTGTGCTCCCCCGTGATTCCGATCTGACCTGGAGCCACATCTTCATTCCACTTCCCAGGAGGGGACCAGTCCAGGAGCAAGAGGCCTGATGCCAGACTCTGGGAGCATTTGTGACCACAGGCTAAGGCACCCACTCCGTGGAGGTCACGGTGAGGATGGAGAACCTGGTCAGGAGTCAGTTGTAATGACCACAGGTTCTGATCAGCTAATAGAACTTTGGGATTCACGAACATGGACGTGGAATGGATTCCTATGGGCGACAGCACCGTCAGTAACAGCCCCGTTGTGAGACACTCAAGGGATAAAGCCGTAAGAACTCTGGACGAGCCCGAGCCCAGCCCCGATTCCAGGCGACAGAAGAGGGAGGCCGCTGCCACCTCCTGAGAGCGCAGAAGATGAGGCGCCAACCGGGATTTGATTGGCCTGACCGTTTTTATTTGTTGTATTTATTACGGGGGGCTTCGTTTCTCCTGTTTTTCCTTCAGTAGAGACAGCGGAGGTTGGAGGAAGAGAAAATGGACTTTTGTTCATTTAAAAAACTTGAAAAAAAAAACATTTTTTTGGCAAGGTATGGTTATGTCTGTGTATCTGAGGTGGAATGAAGGGTAAGTCATGTGAGTTGAGTAGGTGGGAGCTTGGAAGGTGAGAATGTTTTAGTGAACATTCGCATCGCCATTGGAGTCTCCGAGATTAAGGGGAGCAGTTAGGGTGGAGAAAATACCGTGAGGCGGCATGGAAGTCCTGGAGGGAGGGAGGGGAATGTGCTGGACCGCCAGAGTGTGTCCAGGGGCTCAGAGAGGCTGCTGAATGGTGGCGGCAGAGCCCAGGGGCCCAGATCAAGGAAGGAAGAGCTCAGGAGAGCATTTTCTCCCTTCAGAGAGAAATCACCTGGACTTGGACACGCTGGCGGCACCGACCTTGAGCTGACATTGGGGGTCCGCACCCAGCCTCGAACTCGGGCAACTCGGAGCGCAGCGCTGCCCACGAGCGGAGCACGTCCGACAGCCCCAACAGCCCCTTCTCTTTGTTATGGGGAAAGACCGAAACGTTCTAAGGATGACGAATGACTCCCGGGGAGATCGGACGGTCCTTCGGCTAAATTTGCACTTTTCCTAATGAGAGGTTTAGGGGGAATGTTGGGAGGTTTTCATTTATTTCTCATCAGCAGTGGGAGACGGATGGGAGAACCCTACTGTGAGTGGCAGGATTCCGAGGTGAGGCCGTGCTCAGAACCAAGCCCATTCAGGCTTGACCAAATGACCAGCGGGCCAGCACCTGATTCTATAATTAGGCGAACAGGGAACTTTGTTCAGCCAGGCAACGAGAGAAGCTCATTTTTAATTGTTTGACAACCTCCCCCCAACTTCTTACTTTCCCATCCCCCACACAAAAAAAAAAAAAAAAACGATTCAATTATGACCTTTAAGGATTCTTGCTATATTGGCATTTCAAACAACACAGCACAAAATTAAAGCAGGAAATAGATATGTGATATTCCTCTGGCTGCCATTAGTGGTGCATGATTAAGGGGGTCTCCATCACTGTTTGTCCCTGGTCTCAGCCTCCTCAGTGTTCCAAGTCTCAAAGACAAAGAGAGGTGCCCCAGGAGGGGCCCTTTGGAGACTCCTCACTTTTCTGGCTCCTCACGCCCACCAGTGACCTGAGGATGCCTTGTGGCTAGAGTTCATGCAGAATTTTGCCAAGATTTGGGTGAAGAATTGCATGCTACAGAGTACCCCACCTGGAATCAGGAGAGCTCAGCTTCCCGAGTTCCAATCTGACCTCAGATACTCACTAGTTGTTTGATCCTGGGCAAGTCACTTAACCTTGTCTGCCTCATCTGTCAAATGAACTAGAGAAAGAAATCGCAAACCACTCCAGTATCTTTGCCCAGAAAACCCCAAATAGGGTCACAAAGAGTTGGACACAACTGAAAATAACTGAACCCATAAAGATGGTGGCACAAGGTAGACTGTATTGACTGCTTGGAGGGGTTGGTTCAAGAACTGCACCCCATCCAGGGATGCTCTTCACACCTCCCCCCACCCTTGAAGGAACCGAGGGACTCTGATGGACAGAGGTGAAGAGGGAGGGCAGGAGGTGAAACAATGGGAAAGCCAGTCTGGGGGCATCAGAGCTTGGAAAGGAGAACAGGAAGGGTAGAAAGGCCAGACCAGGAAGGACTTGCTTGAACTGCCAGAGAGAGGAGGAGTCTGCCATCTCCCTTATAGGCAATAAGGGCCTCTCCAGCAGGAAGGTGACCAGGAAGGTCATCCTGGCAGCTAAGGATGGATTGGTACAGGGTGGCACCATCTGTGGATGCTGCTGAATGCCAAGGTTCAAATGGAGAAGAGTGAGCAAGGAAGAGGAGTGAAGGAGGCTTTGGGAGGCTGGGAAGTCTTCTCCAAGAAGTTTCAGGCTGATGGAGTCGGTTCATTCCAGAACTCTCTGTGCGATGCTCTTCCCTGGCCAGGGCGCCACCAGAGTTATTCGTATCCTTGTTGCTTATGATGAGGGCCTTTTTTTCCCATCTCATATAAAGTGAGAGATGTAACCAAGATTAAGAGGGAAGTGGGAAATTGGGAAAGAATTTTTACACCCAATGTCTCTGATAAAGGCCTCATTTCTAAAATATACAGAGAATTGAGTCAAATCTATAAGAACACAAGTCATTCCCCCAATGATAAATGGTCAAAGTATATGAACAGGCAGTTTTCAGAGGAGGAAATTAAAGATACCTATAAGCATATGAAAAAATGCTCTAATTCACTATTGATTAGAGAAATGCAAATCAAAACAACTCTGAGGTACCACATCTCAATGGTCAGATTGGCTAAGATGACAAAACAGGAAAATGATAAATGCTTGAGGGGATGTGGGAAAATTGAAACACTAATGCATTGCTGGTGGAGTTGTGAACTGATCCAACCTTTCAGGAGAGCAGTCTGGAACTATGCCCAAAGGGCTATAAATAATTTCATACCCTTTGACCCAGTAATACCACTTCCAGGGTTCTATCCCAAGGAGATCATAGAAGTGGGAGGAAGACCCATATGTACAAAAATATTTATAGCAGCTCTTTTTGCGGTGGCAAAGAATTGGAAATTAAGGGGATGCCCATCAATTGGGAATGGCTAAACAAGTTATGGTATATGAATGTAATTTAATACTATTATTAGTATTAATTAGTATTAGTGCTAATACTAATTAATTAATTAGTATTAGTGCTATAAGAAATAAGGAGCAGATAGACTTCATATTTACCTGGAGAGGCTTATACAAACTGATGCTGAGTGAGAAGAGCAGAACCAGGAGTACATGGTACACAATTACAGACACAATGTATGTATGATGACCAACTTTGATAGACTGGGCTCCTCTCAGCAATGAAAGGTTATAAGTAAACTCCAAAAGACTCATGATGGAGAAAGATGTCTACATCCAGAGAAAGAACTAGAAAGAACAGAGTTTGAATGCAGATTGAAACAATACCTGCTCTCTGCCTTTGTCTTGTTTGGTTTTGTCTCCTCTTTCCCATTGTTCCTTCCATCCATTACAATCCTTCTTTATAACCTAACTAATGTCTAATGTGAAAGCATTTGCAGATCCTATACTTGACTGTATGCTGCCATTGGGGTGGGGGTGGGGGAGAGAGGAGGAGAAAATTTGAAACTCAAGGGATTGTGGAACTGAATCTTGCAAATTAAAAGTAAACAAGCAAATTAATAAAGACACACAAAAATTTTTTTAAATAAAATAAATTGAGAAAAGGGGAAGAGAACTAAAGAAAAGATAAAGATTTCCCTGACCCAGGGACATAGGTTTGCTCTGGCTTCACTCTCTGAGGGACAGGAATGTTTGGTTTTAACCACCCCCATCCCAGGGTTCTCCAAGACCTTAAGGGGCCCCTCCCCATTGTGTTCCCCCTTTTAGGGGCCAGTTCCTTTTAAAATCTCCTTTACAAAGGATTATTTACTTCAGAAGTATAGCCAGAACAAACATACAAACATTCCTCCCATAATCCCTTGGTTTCTGGGAAGTGGAGAAGGATTTGGTTGATGGGGTAGCTCAGATCCTACATGGCATTGGTCCCATCAGGTTTTAAGTCCAAGGCTAGACCACTGGGCTAGAAAAGTACACAAAACCTAAACCCCAACCCACAGGGAAGGAGCATGGGACCAGAAGACAGAGCAGCAGACTATGTGTGCATACAGCTCCTGGCTTGGGGTAGGGAGTGTCTTTGACCAGGCTTCAGATGTCTGCCCTTGGGCAGGATCTGTCCTTGGTTCTGCCCTGGCTAAAGGAAGACCAAACATTTGCCAGATGTCATGGGGGAACCAGGAGCTTTGCTGGGCTTCAAACCCACAACTGCTGTGGTTCTGCCCAAAGAGAAGTGGAGCCCAGAGGTTTTAGAGGGCACCAGACCACAGCCGATTAAAACATAGCTATTCTGTCATCCCCACCATTCACCACTTTCATTCCTACCCACAAGCTGCTTAACGAAGGTGGAGAAAACCACTGATCATTCACTACAAACCTATGTGCAGCCTCCACTGAGCCCTCACTGCTGCCAGGCAATCCCCTGCTGCCTCCCTCATCAGCTCCCTCTCCCCATCTCCTGTCAGTTCTTCCAGACCTCACCTCCTCAAAGCTCCCAGGGCTCCCTCCCTGACCCCTCTCAGCTGAGATCCTGCCTCCTGTTATAAGGAAAATGGAAGCTGTTCTCCATGAGCTCCCCCTTCTCATGTCCCATCACTCAACACCTTCTGCCCTTGCTCCTCCTTCAGCCCCGTCTAGCATGATGAGGTAGCCTGACTCTGGACCGAGATGAACCCCTAGCCATGGGTGTCCCTCAGGGCTCTGTCCTGGCCCCCTTCTCTTCTCCCTCTGCCCTGCTCCACTTGGGGATCTCATCCGCTCCCATGGATTTAATGACCCTCTCGATGCTAATGCTTCTGAAATCTGAGTATCCTGCCCCATGTCTCTGCTGACTCTGACCTCCAATCTCACATCTCCAACTGGACATCTTAAACTCAGCATGTCCAGAATGGAGTTCACTATCTCTCCCCCAAACCCTCCCCCACTCCTGCCTTCTCTATTACAGTGAGGGCAACACCCTCCTCCCAGTGCCTCAGGCTCCCACCTAGGAGTCATCCTGGTCTCCTTGTATCCAATATGGCTATGGCCTGTCAACTTCACTTTCACAGCATCCCTCCGATATGCCCCCTTCTCCCCTCAGACACTGCCGCACAGCCTGGTCCAGCCTCCACAGGGCTGTCAAGGGTATTATTCTGGAGTGTGCGTCTGAGCATCACCAACCCCTACTCAACAAACTCCCGCAGCTCTCTGACCCCTCAGACAAAATACAAACATATTTGACATTTGGAGCCCTTCACAGCCAGGTTCCAACCTACCTTACCAAGTACGCCTTATTACACAGTGCCTCAGTCCACAGCCTAGACAAACTGTTCTTGCTGATGTCCCACCTCCACTCCTTTGCCCAAGCTGTCCTCCATGCCTTTTACTCTCCCTCCTCTCCTCTGCCTCTTAGAATCCCTCATTCCTTTGCCTCCTGCACAGAACTGTGGTGTAGCCAGGGCTGAGAAGGGTTGGACCCTCTTCCAGGGAACCTCTTTTCTTCCTGCTCCCCAGATCCAGCTAGAGGGAGTATATGTGGCCTTGTTTCTTTTGACTTTGTGTGCAGTGCCACTGTTGTTTCTGTGCCCTGCCCAATGGTCCCTGCTGTCCTGACCTTGTCTGATGCCCTGGCTCACTTCTGACCCCATTGTCATCCTCCTGGATCAGCTGCTCACCCCTCAGATGCCCTCTCTCCTTGTCCCTTCTCTCAATCCCTTCCCCCAGGCCTGCTTCCCACCCATCCCACCCTGGAAACCACATGCTCTATACTATAGTATGCTCTAGGGATCATTTCCTCAGCACCACCCTCTCTAGTGACCCAGACCACCTCGCCTGGGCCCTCTCCACCTGAAGCAGCCCCTCTCCTCCATCAACATATGAAAATTGCCTTTTTTCAAAGCCCAGTAGAAAAGGCACCTCCTCCAGGAAGGTTTCCCTGGTTTCATTCTACCCCAGAAAGGGATAATTAGCTGGGTCCTTGACTCTCTGCACATGTGCCTCCCTACCACCATCTTATAAGTTTGATCCCACTCTGCCCAGGGACTTGATGTGTGCAAGGGGAGTATGCGCCCTTGGATTTGGAGGGGCTATATTGTAGCAACTTTCTTGTTGTGTGCTCTCAGTTCATCCCTTTTCTGAAAGTATGTAATAGGGTTCCTCTGAGTGATCATGGGGAACACACAGTGGGGTTACAGATCTATACTAAATCTTTTAGCTGGAGAGCAGGAGATAGCTGCCTCCCTGGAATCTGGTCTGGGAGTGGGAGAGGGTGCCAGGAGGGAGCCCTGCTCTAATTTTGGTCATTGGCCCAATGCCCCATTTGGCTATTTTTAAACCAAGACATGTTGAAATGAAAAGACAGGACCCCATATTTGCAAAGTGCGATGATTTAAGACGACCACTTAATTTACACAATAAATTGTCTATCCTCTTAGCATCTTCATAGAGCCTTATTTACCCAAGCATATTAGTACAGCCATTAATTAAATCAATGCTCATTAACTCATTCTGCTATGATCCTTGCAAATACACCCCTAAAAAACTGGAAGGACTTGCTGAAAATGTTATCGCAATTCTGACAGAATCATGGATTGCATTGCATTGTGTTGCGTGGTGTTGTTACTGTGTGGTGGTGTTGTGTTGTGTGGTGTTGTCATTGTGTTGCATTGTATTTAATTCAATTCAATAAGCATTTATTAAGTTCCTGTTTTGAGCAAAGTACTGGTCCTTGCCCTCAAGGGGCTCCGTGGGTAGTGAGGGAAGGTAGAGATTTGGGTGGGCCTTAAGGAGGAGGCCACACCTGAGCTGTGCCTAAGGCAGGAGGCTGAGATGAGGAGGGAGGCAGCCCAGGTGGGGGAACCAGCCAGGGCAGAGTCCCAGAGAGGGGAGCTGGAATTTTGTGGAAGGGGAACAGTAAGAAGGCCATGGGACAGAGAGGGAATGAAGGGGAGGAATGTTTAGGGAGGTGGGCCAGAGAGGTGGAAGGCCGCTTGCCATGGAAAGAGGGCTGAGTTGTACTTGGGAAGATTAGGGTTCTAGGCCTGGCTCTGTCATGGTCCTCCCAGGGCCCTCTCCTCTCTGTCAGGTAGTGTTCTGGTTCCGGCTCAGGGGAGGACAAAGGTGCCTGTGCTCACACTCACACAAGATCCACCGTCCTTCCCCCACCCCCAGCTCCCCACGGTTCTTGCCTTACTCACTGCCAGGAAGGGAGACTGGGAGATTGGCTGGCCAGTCATCTGCCTTGTGTGCAACCTGAGCACTTCTCGTTCAAGACCTCCTAAATCATGGGTTCTAGTTCTGCCCCTGATCCACACTGTACCACAACCTGTGCACACAAAGACAGAAGTGAGGAAGGCCCTGACCGAGAGGAGCTCACATCCTCAATGGAGGAAACCACACACTGGGAGGTCCAGGGCAAAGAGGTCACACTGAGGACCACATTCAGCCCACACTCCCATGCAGAGCCAAAACCAGATTAAAATGTCATTGCAAATACAGCAGCGCCCACTGTTCTCTGCAGATTTCTGCCTTGATCTACAGCCCACAGGGACCCCCACCAGTCTGGGCAGGAGGGTGGGCTCCTCCAAAGAGCATTGGCCACCTCAGCCAGGCCCAAACTACAGTCATATGGACTTGATCCCTATGCCCAGAGCAAAAGTCGGGAAGCAGCTTGGGGTGGGGAGAGACGAGCTGCCACCAACAGGTGACAAGATGGCACCAATGAAGATTGAAAGGGTTGTGAAGCATGGCCAGTCTGGACCTAGGTGGACTGAGTGACCCAGAGGAGTTTTCACTCTCTCACTCACCAGTCAGGACAGCGAGAGTGCATCCTAGGAAAGACCATGAGCAAGATTTCTGCAAGTTCTGCCTGGAAAGCCCTGGTGAGACCAAGAGAAGCCGGGCAGCACTTTTGGTCAGCTGACCAGCCTTGATCACTGGACAGAAGAGGATCTCTGATTCATTGGTCTAGTTCTAGACTCTAGACCAGCCTAAGACAGTCTAGAGGTTATCTCTGCTTCTTTCCCATAATCCTAGAGTCTAGACCCAAGGGAGGAGCTGCTGCTGGGCTCCCCCACCTTCAACTCTGGAAAGCCAAAGACACAAGTCCCTCTAGGCTCCCAGTGAACTCCACCTTTGTTCTTGGGCACCCGCAAGAGAGGGGCTGGGGGTGGGACTCCCTTGTGAGTGGGGAGGACCAAGTCATCCAGCCTTTCTTTAAGGAGTGGAGAGAAACCATCAGATGTAAGATCAAGTTACACTTTTCCTGCATCATTCATCTGCATAAACTCATAACATGCAGGAACATGGCCCATTCAGCCTGAAGAGAAGCTGGTCAAGAGTTACATGGAGGACCAATTAGTGGCCCCTCAGAACAGAGCTGGGGAGGGGAGAGGGAGAAGCCAGAGAGGCAGAATTAGGCCAGATATCAGGACAACTCCTAATGCTCCGAGCTGCTGCAGATGGTGGGAGCTCTTTGTTCCTATCTCTGTCTCTCCCTCCCCCCCTTTCTCTCTCTCCCTCCCCCCTTCTAGCTCACTTCCTCCCCCTTCTCTCTCCCTGCCCCCTGTCTCTACCTTCTCCCTTCTATCTCTCCCTCCCCTTTCTTTCTCCCCCCTCCATCTCTTGCTCCCTCTCCCCTTCTCTCTCTCTCTCTCTCTCTCTCTCTCTCTCTCTCTCTCTCTCTCTTCTTTCTGTCTCTCTCTCCCTCCCTCTTCCCCCAAGTCTCCCCACAGTGGCTGCAGGACTCAAGCCAAAGAGCCCCAGAGCCTCAGAGCAGCAATTTCTGGTTGAGTGGGCTTGGTCTCAGGTGACAGACAGAATCAGGGATGGGGAGAGTCGGACAAACCTTAGAGAGAAGGGTGAGCCCCCCACCCCAGGCCTAGAGGGAGAGATGAGTGGAACATAGCAGATAAACCCAGACTCTGAAGGCAATGAGCCTTCCCCCATTTTATCCAGGGGTTGACCCGGACTTGGGGAGTGACTTGAGGGGCATGGATTGTGGCAGGGAGACCTCCTGAACCTCAGAATCACAGTGTGAGGACAGTCATTGATGCTAAGGCCTGTGGGTCACCTTGGGCCTCTCTCCTCTCTTCCTGCTAAAATCATGAGTCTCAAGGTGCTTCCTCTTTGTTGGGGTCTGGAGGAAGGGAGGTGAAGGGGGAAGGCTAGAAGACTCCTTCCATTCTCAGGGGCTTGGTGGACACAAACCACCCAGAGCTCATTTTCTTGGCAACAACCCACACCTCTCCAGAGGAGCCCCCCAGCCTCCTCAGAGGAGCCCCCACCCAGCCTCTCCAGAAAAGCTCCCACCCAGCCT
>NW_027185761.1:78200725-78201781 GCF_028583685.1 Petaurus breviceps papuanus
GCTCCCACCCAGCCTCTCCAGAGGAGCCCCCACCCAGCCTCTCCAGAGGAGTCCCCACCCAGCCTCTCCAGAGGAGTCCCCACCCAGCCTCTCCAGAAAAGCCCCCACCCAGCCTCTCCAGGGGAGCCCCCCAGCACCTCTCCAGAGGAGCCCCACCCTCCACCCCAGCCTGGGGAGGTGGGCCAGCCATGTAAGCGGCAGCTGTGGGTGCGGAGAGAGCACAGGAGTGTTGCTTGCCTGTGAGAGAGAGAAGGCTGCAAGTCGAACAAACTGTCAGTTAATTAACCACCCAGCTTTCTTTTCTGAGCCCCTCCCATGCATCCAGCCTCACCCTAGATGGGAGGCAAAGACAGAAATGAACCAATGCCTGCCCTCAAGAGGCTTACACTTCATTTAGGGGAGAAATGGCATAGAAAACCGGGTGATTGAGAAGTATGAGGGTGAGGGGTCAGGAAGAAGCCTCACGTTCCTAGGAAGGGCGCTTGAAGGGGCCAGGGGCTCGGTGAGAAGAGAAAGCATTCCAGGCATGGGGCACAGCCTGGACAAAAGTCCGGAAGTGGGAGGTGGAGAGCTCTAGCTGATGGAGTGAGTGTAGCTGAAGCCGGAGCAGGAAGGTCTCAGCAGTGTGAGGCTATGAGGAGCCCCCCCCCCCCCCCCCAGGGTCCTGGGTTAGCCAGAGCGCCCTCCGAGCAGGACTGATGTAGACGTCTGCCAACACGCACCATAGCCTATGAGCAAGGCTGGCTGGTGAGGACACTGCCCGCCTGCGCCTGCCTGCGCCCTTTGGCCAGCCGACTGAAGCTTCCCTGACCCTTCTCAGGGGGGTCCAAGTGGAACCCCTCCTTACGAAGGCATCAAGTGAGGCACTCTGCTGAGAGGCAGGGGGAGAAGGGCTGGAGGCAGCTTGGAGGGAGAAGACAGGGATGCGGAGTGAATGTTGTGGGGATGCTTGATGGAAGAAACTAGGAAGGGAGGCCAGCCCCCCCAAGAGGAGTGGGGGGAGGCCAGCCCCCCAAGAGGAGTGGAGGGAGGCCAGCCCCCCCCAAGAGGAGTGGG
>NW_027185761.1:78201791-78226282 GCF_028583685.1 Petaurus breviceps papuanus
CCCCCAAGAGGAGTGGAGGGAGGCCAGCCCCCCCCAAGAGGAGTGGGGGGAGGCCAGCCCCCCCAAGGAGTGGGGGGAGGCCATCCCCCCCAAGAGGAGTAGGGGGAGGCCAGCCCCCCCAAGAGGAGTGGGCGAGCTTCTCACGGTAAGAAGGCTTTCTCACAGCTCAAGCTGAAGAGGTCCCGTCAGCAGGGAGTCAGCAGCGCCTCAGCTCCAGGACCTTCCCTGGCTTGCCCAGCTAAGCTCCAGCAGCTTTCTGGATTTTGGTGGTGAAGAGGTCCCCCTGCTGTAGACAGAGCTGCACGCCGATTCACCTATGTTCTAAGCCCCTGCAAGCTCTGATTCCACCGCACTTTCTTCATGCGTTCAAGGTTGGTTCCCCCATGGACAACACCCTCAAGTCCAAGGGAGGCCCAGCCAGGCATCTCCTCTCACAGCTAGCCAGGACACAGAATCAGCTCAAAGCAAAAGCTTGGGACGTAAAGCCACTAGCGACCACTGCCTCCAGAAGAGCCCAGTGGGCAAGCAGTCTCTTTCCCCTAGTGCCAATGGGCACACAGAGGGACCACTCACACCTCTGACAGCCCCACTGGAAAGCACTGCTGTGTCCATGAGGCACAGAGAATAGGCCCAGGGAGGAACCAGGGACACCTGCTTTCAAGGGCTTGAAAGGCTGTCAAGGAGCAAGGGTTGGAAAGATGTCCTCAGGGAGAGCTGTCCACAAGTGCAGTGGGCCGTCCACAAAGGCAGTGAGGTCCCCATCCCTGAGGGTCTCTGAGCAGAGCCTGGACAAGGGCACACACAGCTGCCGCAGTGGCATTCCTCTCAGGTCCAAGTTGGCTGAGGTGGCTGCTGGTGACTCATGATTATGTGAACCCTTGAATTTTATGACATGAGGTCATGCAATACACTAGTCCCGGGAGGGACGGTTCGGAGTCCAGGCGCAAAGGCATGGCATACTGGCCAGATGTCCATCCCTGGGCCATGGCTCCCAGGTTGGGGCCTGAGTGGTCACATAGACTTCCCTTAGAGCTGGCCACCGGGGAGGCCCCCCCATCATCCCCCTTGGACAGGGCAGGAAGATGCTTCAGACAGCCCTGCAGTCTGAGGGTCTGACTGTCTAGCTGGGAGCCCAAGGAGATGGACCCTGGGCCCACCTCCCTCTCCCCAAGAGCCTCTGGGTTGGGCTGGCTGCCCCAGGAAAGCTAAGCGGCTTGGGCAGAACATGGGACACTGGCACCACCTTCTGGGCTTGCCATGAAGTGATGTCTCGGCTTCCTGTGATTCCCTGGGTCTGGGGATTGCAGATGCTCTCCAGCCCTGACCGAGCTTTATTTCCACTGGAAAAGAGCTGGGTCCATCCACCAGACACTGCCAAGGGAGCCTGTAAAGGTTACTCTGTGCTAGCTGTGGCGAGGCCCAAGGCCACTTGCCAGCTGTGTGGCCCTGATCGAGCTACCCTGCTTCTCTGAGCCCAGAGGGCACCCACCTGGGCTCCAGTCTGCAGGCAGTGATCTCTGAGGGGTCCCTCCCAGCCCCGATCTGTGATCCCCCGAGTCCAAGGCACAAAGGACTGACCCAATAGGACAGTGAAGCACAAGAAAGCAGGCCTTGGGGACAGGCTGGGGATGAGCCCCCTGACCCAGAGGGCACCCCAGCCCAAGGCTGACCTTCAAAAGCCAAGGACCTCCCAGGAACTGGGTCCCAGGTCAATCCCCACCCAAATCAGTTTGAGTGCCCAGGCTCCCCAGACCCTCCCCCATTGACAGCCCTGCTGAGGCCCCAGTACCAGTCACTCAGACTAAGAGATGGAAGGGGAAGAGGTGAGGATTAGCCCCAGCCCCCTCCCCAGCAGCAAGAGCAGGGTCCAAAGAAATGAGCTTCAGAGCCCTGCCAACATCTTCATCCTCGCATCTCACAAGTGGGAACATGGAGCCTCAGGGCTGTGATCTGTGAGCTTCAGTAAGGACCTGGATAAGGCCAGATAAATGCTGGTCACCATTATGGGCAGGGACCCAGAGTCCTGAGCAATTGTCCAAAGGGTGATCCCAGGCAGACTTCTCAGAAAACATTCCCCTTCTTGCCTTTGGTTTTCTGAGCTTTGGGCCCGATCCAAGGGCCTGAGAAGGCCCAGGCTTTGAGGAACAAGTTGGTTTGGATGCTGGGAATCTGTCCTGCCTCTCCCCTCCAGCCTGTCCCTGTCCCTGTTCAGAGGCCTGTGCCAGTGCCCCACATAGTCCAAACGGCAACTGGGTCAGTTGCTGAGCAAGCAGGTTCCTGCCAGTGTGGGGCAGATTGGACCCTGCCCTGCCCCCTCATCCCTGCCCTGGGACTTGCTGTGAAGAAACACATCCCGAGTTCCTCCATCATCTCATCCACCAATCATGCATAGGTTTTTGTTGACAGTCAGGCTGTAGATTTACATTTTCCCTGATGTCAGCTGTTCTTGCAAACTAAGCAGAAGCTGCTGCTGCATTTTTATATTAATAAATGGATCCAAAGCCCAGGGGAACTCTTCACTTGGAAGACTTTAGTTTGTTAGATGGGGGGCTAGGTGGTGCAGTAAATAAAGAACCAGCCCTGGAATCAGGAGGACCTGAGATCAAATCCGGCCTCAGACACTTAACACAAAAACTGCTGTGTGACCTTAGGCAAGTCACTTAATACCAATTGCCCTCCAAAAAGAAAAAATAATACTAATTTGTTAGGAAAGTTTGTTTCCAAGCTTCTTAAAGTATGCAGAGATGAGAGGTTTGGGTGCTTGTTTAACAGATGACAGCATTTTCCACAACAAAAGCTAAGGGTCCTGCTAATCATGAAGCCCTCAAACTATCATTAGCTAACATCTCAATCTCTCCAATGAACCCCCAGTCACCAATGCTGCCCGTCCTCTCATCAGCCCTAATCTAGCTATATGTGTACTGTTTTCCCACTTGAACATCAGCTCCCAAGAGCAAGAACTGGCCTGCTTCTGTACCTGTACTCTGCACATAGCAGATGGCACTTAATGTTTTTCTCTCCATCCATCCTTCCCTTCCTCCTTTCCCCCCTTCACACTCAATCTAAGCACTTCAGAACCTGGGCCCTTTCTACTTTCCCAGTCACCTCCCTGCTCCTTGTGATCCAGATCAGCTACGCAACATTGCTCAGGGCATTCCATCTCCCGTGTCCCATCCCCCATGCCTGGAATGTGCTGCCACTTCCCATTGGCCTCAGAACCTTGGGCTTCCTGCAAGACTCAGCTCACAGCCCACATTTGGCCTTCCAGCTAGGGAAAGAACCTTCCACCTCCTCTGTATGCACCTCTTTGGACTGCAGATAGTGAGATCCGCAATAACTAAGCCAACAAAGGTTCGCACTTCTAAGTATACTGATTTATTGGCAAGGCACAGAGCTGCAGAATAAATCAGGCCAGCCCCCACCCCCCCAGCAGGCCCCCAAATGAAGATCATACAAAGATTTTTGTACAGTACATGAAAACAATAAACAGGATAGAAACAAGAATGCAAGATTAGGTCATCTAATTTCTTACTGGAGGGCAGGTTTGGGCAGAACTTTCCCAGGTGTGAAACAATGTCATTCAATTCCCACAATTTCCCCTTTTGATCTCTGGGGGGGGTGGAGTAGGGCATGCCCTTCCCGCCTCCTCCCCCCCCCAATGGATCACAATTTATAAAGGTTTTTTTTTTCTAATGTGTTCCTGCTCACTCTCATCATTGAACACCAAGAAAGGACCGCTGGGAGTCACCCTCTTGCAGAGCTTAGGGCAATAGCTCATTCGGAGCCTGAGAACAAAAATCATCACCAATGTTAAATAACATGGTCTCCTCGTATCCTAGCAACCAACATCCTTTGAATCAGCTCATTTCATCTTGAGCCCCATTTGGTCCCTGAGAAGGTCTTCTCTTGGACATTCTGGAATAGGCCTCATTCTCAGGACAGCTCTGATGGCGTCTCTGTTTCTCTAGTTCCAAGTCACTTGGAGAGGTTCCTAGGTCATTCTGCTAGAAATCTGCCATAGCAAGACTCAGTACTACTTAGTACAACCTCCAAAACTGGGCGAAAACCAGCTCAAGCCTTGTGGTTCTGATCCTATTAACAACAGAGCTAGAAAGAGCACATCACACTTGAGACTCATAATGACCCAGCACTTCAAAAAATTTCAGGCTTTACATACCCCTTGCTGTTTCTATCTTAACCTAAAAACCCTGTACCTGATATGGACAATATTATCCACAAGTTGAAGGAAGAATCTAAAAAAAAAAATCTATGAAGGCCTGACTTGGAAAATGAGCCCTTCTGTCTTTTAAAATAGACACTCCAAAATAGGAAAGTGGTTTCATTTTCTTTACAATTATCAATACAATTTAAATGTAAAAATTCTTAATCCAATTTTCAGAACTAATCACTAAAACATACTCAGAGTCTGAATTTACCATTAGAAACATGTGGGAGCCAATCATACGTGTGTGTGCATGTGTCTGTGTATACACATATGTGTGGGTATGTATCTGTGTATACACATATGTGTGTATCTTTGTCATTAGAGGAAACAAGTCTGATCCTGTTGCTTTCTGAACATTTGATAGCCCATTTAATTAGAAAACTTTTATGTTACAATTTTAATAACTTTGTTAAATTCCCCTTTTATGTCATATGTAACTAACGGATTCAGTACCACAACTAAAACTTCTATAAATCTAATTTCTACAGCTCACCTGTCTGATTATAGAAGTCTGTCATGAAAGGAAATGTACAAGCACCATTACGACAACATCAAGACTCGTCCCCTCAAGGACACAGACAGCTGACAGAAGCCTAAAGTAAAACTCCTCTAGTGCCACTCAATTCCAGGCCCGAGGCAGAGCTAACAGGGGTCCTGTAGTAAAGTTCCACATTCTTCACAGGGTATCAAAAGCCAGGCTCGGGATTAACCAGGCGGGAAGAAGCTCATATCTTAAGCCATGCCAAGATCATCCCCTCAATTTTTCCCAGGCACAGACATCCACACCCTGGACAACCATATCTGAAATCAAACTCAGAACAATATTAAGTTATGATCCCAAGAGATGTTACCTTAAATAACAGAATCACACTAATCATAGCTTTTTTTTAAGGGCTAAGTTATTATTTTTATTATGTTCAAGTAATAGTTAACAATGAACAAAAATATAAGGACATTTCATTTATCCTTCATTTAGAAATTTAAAATAATCACATTCTCTGGGGTTCCACACATACAGTGAATACATGATAGCTGACTCAAAAACACCAGAAGACTTCTGGCTACTATAAGCCTCCAACCTGTATTGTCCATTCACCCCTCATACAAGACTGAAATCTTTGAATCTGAGATCTTTTGTAATCAAATTGGTTCAAAAATGCAACCTCAACACACATTACTAATGTACTGTCTTCAAAAGACCTTATACAGTTTCATAATTTTTTATAAATGATAGTCAAATATTTCCAGATGAAAACCCACTCGTTATTACAGTAAACTTGTAAATTCCCCCCTCTGAAAAGAAGGGGGAGAGGGGATCCTATTTTCTCAGCAGCTAGGTGAGAGAGTGGATAAAGCACCAGGCACAGCACAGGAAGACCTGAGTTCAAATCCACCCTCATACACTTACTAGCTGTGCGACCTTGGGCAAGCCATTTAACCTTGTTTGCCTCAGTTCCCTCATCTATAAACCAAGCTGGAGAAGGAAATGGCAAACCACTCCTGTATCTTTGCCAAGAAAACCCCAGATGGGGTCACAAAAAGTCAGACATGACTAAAAAAATGACAAAACAACAAGAAGGTACACAAAATATATACCCAAGTATGAAATTAATCTGTGAAGGAAACTCCTGGCTTGGAAATTCTTTCTAAAGATTAGCAGTAAAAAGTCTATGATCATAAATTTGGGGCAGCTAGGTGGCACAGTGGATAGAGTACCAGGCCTAGAGTCAGGAAGACTCATCTTGCCGAATTCAAATCTGGCCTCTAACACTTACTAGCTGTGTGACCTTGGGCAAGTCACTTCACTCTGTGCGCCTCAGTTTCCTCATCTGTAAAATGAACCGGAGAAAGCCATGACAAATGACTCCAGTATCTTTGCCAAGAAAACCCCAAATGGTGTCATTAAGAGCAAGACAAGATTGAACAAGTTTCCCAAACTTCAGTATCAGAATTTTATAATATGCAGTCAGCAGGGTTAATAAGATCTTATGCTCCTGTCTCAATACAAAGTCTAAAGGGACCTTACAACAGATAAGGGTATCTTAAATATTTGTGCAAACAGTAAATTATCATCTACTTAAAAATAAAATATGCCCCATTAAATATTAAGCAGTTTTCAAACATCTCTTTTCTATGACACTCTTTTAGTATCTCCATTCATGATCCAACAGAATCCAGGCCAAAGAGAAGCCACCTCTCTAACAGCATTTTTGATACAGAAAAGTAACTTCTCTTTCAATCCAGATCCCATTAAATGTAATAGTTTAACAAATTTCACAGAAACTTTAGAAATTCAACCATACTATACACAATACCATGTATTTAAAACACGAACTAATGCTACCAGTCAGGTGACATGGATTCGGCTGATGCATTTCCAAATTATCTTTACATATAAAAGCATTTATTTTATCACTTTTGGAATTTTATACTAACCACATCTAAAATCCAGTTTAGACTTATCCAGTGTGGTATAATTGTGTTCAATTAATGAAACAATAATGATAATGGTCAACATCTACATATTATTTACCATGTATATGCCAGGGACTGAGTTAAGCATTTCACAATCTTTGTATCATTTGATTCTCATGACAACCCTGGGAGGTGGGTGCTATTCTTATTCTCTTTACAAATCAGGAAACTGAGGCAGGCAGAGGTGAAGTAACTTGCTTAAGGTCACACAGGTAATCAATTTCTTCATACCAAAGAGCAAATACAGTTTGTATTAGGCTCCGATTTACCACAATTATTTCATTTAGTTTCAGAACGAAATTTCAGTTCATTTTCAAAGAAGCATAGCGGCACTCCCACCTCCCTATAACTTTAATTTCCTTTTAAATTACCCAAAGTCAAATCAGTTCCTTTTGTGTTCATAACCTAGCCCCACTCTCACCTCTCCCTGAGACTTTTCAGTTTTAACCCAGGTTTGAAAGATGGGAAAATGCTCCAAGTGGCAGCTCAAATTCCTACCCCCTGCTTGGGAGCTTGAGAAATTTCCAAAGACTGGGAGACGCCTTTAAAATGGTCTTTCAGGCCAAAGTCATATTCCAGACTATCTAAAGAACTATTCTTCACCCCTTTGTAACTTACCAGTTTGTTGGGGGCTTTTTTTTTCTACACAATCTTGATTAACTGCAATACTGTTGTCTCTTTGGGTTCTCAAGAGCTTACAAATACGTGGTCTTTTCCTATTTCCTTTGGTAACCTTGCCTCTAGTTCACCTCAATAATTCTTTTACATAAGGCTTTACAAGTTCTACTCCAGCCTTCTCAAAAGACATTCCTGGTTACTTCCTCCCCACAATGAATATTGTGACTATCTATTGCCATTATCCATAACAGGGTCTGGGTCCAAGCAATGGCGCTTCTTTGTTTTTTTTTTAATCTCTCTTTCCATTCCTTAATTAAACTTTACTTATTTTTAAGTTGCTCCCTGAGTTAAACAAGCATTTCTTTTCTCATGGTTTAGAAAAAAATCAGTAACAGCCAGTTCTTAAGTACCAGGTAAATTTAAACTGCAAACTATAAATCATCTTTCGCCTTTTCACCAAAACACCTGTCTGATCTCCAAGAAACAAATCTACTGTTTTTGTGCAAGGGAGGCCTAAGTGCTATTTCCCTGTATCTCTAACAGAGTCAGGAGAGTCATGCCTATTTTTCCTTAAAACAAATTCCACAGTGGTGCCCCAAAACTGTATTTCAGCATTTGTCAAGCTTTTGCTAAGTGCGTTATCAGAGAGGACAAAGAGGGTGGCTCCTCAAATCTGCTTATCTCAGTGGAATCAACCCTTCTCAGATCTCCTTCACACTTCCAAATCCTTCCCTTCGGAAAGAGAATAGAGGTGCTTGCCCCTAATCTACAATCCCCAAAGTCTACTAAGATATTTTTAGCAGTTACCATAATTTGGAAATTCAAGGATACTGCATACATGTCGATTACAAATTGTCTCTAATCAGTTTATAATGCCACATATTTCTACAAACCAGGAAGTTTTCCTGTCTGATTATCTGACTCATCTCTGTAACTCCTACCTTGTCAGGGCTGATATGACAGAAAGTATCCCACTGGGACAGAGAGTTTAGCATTCTGTTTTTAACAGAAAGCTAGGAGAACTTTTTCAAGCAGCAAACTTCATGAATCTTCCCCAGCACCCTAAACTCTTTGGCTACCGCTTTTTATAGCAATCTTTCTGGCTGGCTGCATCTTTCCCTCTTTACTCTTTCAAGGTAGCAGCATTTACAAACCACACTGGATTAGACAGAAGACAGAGCTTCCTGGGAAGTTCATGGGGAGGGTAAAGAGGGATAAAAAGGGATTCCCTACTCCTGGGTATGAGCAAATGGCCCACAAACAGCTAAACCTTGGTGGACTTACACAGGTAGAAGTTTTCCTCATTAATCTTAGTCATTTCACAGACAAAACAATAAGACAGACCCCTTTTTGCTGGCCTTATCTCCTACTGAAGGTTGGATCAAAAGACCACTGCACACAATTTTCTAAAAGCCATGTGAAAGCCTTTGAGTTAGCAGGAATTGAAAGTCCCTTTTTCTTTTCAGTATCTTTCCAGTTGCAATAATGAAAAGTGCTGAATTTGGACCAAAACAAATTATCAGTTGAATCTCTTACAGTTTTGGACCAAATTTCACATTATTCGATAGCGTGCTCCTTCATCATTCCTGGATTAGCTGGGAACTTCCCGAGTCCCAGGACAAAAAGGTTTCTGCCAAGGGAGTTCCCATTGCTACAGATTCCATCATTTCCAGAGGGAATACAAATGTAGTGATTTTTCCTAGGTGAGGAGGCTTGCCTTGCTCCCTTTAAAAGGACTTTCCGAAGCCATCTACTTCCCCAATGCTGTCCAGGCTTATCTTGGCTGGGAAGAATTTGAGAGCCGGAGAGAGTTTGACCTCCAGGATAGTTTTCTGCAAAGAAGTCCCTCAGTCAACTGCAGCTGCTTGAGGGAGTTCTAAGAGGCTGTCCCAGGGCCACGAACCTACCCTTTCTCCTCCTGGCTGGCTCGCCAAAAAAGAAAATAGTTGGGAGTGAAATGTGCAATAACAGAGGGAACAAAGGTTTGCACTTCTGAACTTATCAATTTACTGGCAAGATGTGCAGCTGCCCTACCAATAAGACCAGGCCCACTTAGGAGGCATTGGACCCCAAATAGATTTTGCAAAAATCTTTATACCCTAAATTTACCTCCAACTCCAACCAGGATGTGAGATTAGGTAACCTGATTTCTTATCAAAAGAGAGATTAGGAGCCTTCTGACTTGGGATGTGAAAAGTGAGTTTCAGGACTTTCCCAGATGTGAAAAAGGATGTCACTCAACTCCCACAGTGCACAGCTGTTTGTGTGTGTGTCTTCCCCATTAGAGATTTACCCTGCCCAGCTCATGCTTAGCCCAGTGCCTGGCACACAGTGAAAGCTTAATACATGCTTGATGATTGACTAATACCTAGATAATTAAAGGATGAACAAAGAGAAAATGCTTCCAAGTTAACATGAAATAAGAATTCATCATACAGATAAGTAAGAATCTTCCAACTTTTATTTTTAGGGTACAGTCATTGGAACATTTTTATTTCTTTATAATCTCCCTAAAGGAAAGATATACAATAAAAATATAACCCAACATCCAACAATTTTTATGCTCAGAAAGGAATCTGAAGTCCCTGCTGTGGTAAGAAAGGATTGTTTTTTTAAAAATATAAATTTCAAGCCAGCAACAAAGCCTGAACATTCTTTTTCTTTAAAAATAGAATTCTTTTTCCATTCATCCCTTTGAGCCTCATCTCTCTCTGCTATATCTGGCCCCAATCTAAAGGTTACTTCCAAACCAGCAACAGTATCTGGGATTATGCATTAATTACAAATTACAAGATTGTGCTCTCCTTCATTTGCATTTTGTAATACATTAACTATATTTTAATACCAATTATACACTGCAAATAAATGATTTTAGTCTTAAAATATTCTTAACTTACAAGAGGAATTAGAAAAATATTTTAGGACATATTGAACATAATATAAATAGAAACTCTGCCCCTTTCATGACAAGAACTGAGATTAATGAAGTGATAAGTCTAATAAGGGGGTCTGGGAGGGGCAGGGATGGAGAACATGCTTGGGGATTCATCTCAACTGATGGCACCTGCTAGAATGGACAATCCCACTTAAGCATCATAGAGGCGACTAATCTGAAGTCTTATAAATTGCTTCCCTGTTGAAGTCACAAGGAACTACGAACAACTCGCTCTGAGATCTCCTGGAGAATCAGTGAGATCCCCAAAGACTGGGAAAGCACAGAATTTAGGGTCCCTTCCTAAAAGAAAAAGGGATAATTAGGTGACACAATGAATAGAGCACTGGGCCTAGAGACAGGAAGATCCAAATTCAAACCTGACCTCAACACTTATTAGCTGTGTGACCCTGGGCAAGTCACTTAACCCCATCTGCCTCAGTTTCTCATCTGTAAAATGGGGACACACTGGAGAAGGAAAGGGCCAACCACTCCAGCATCTCATTTTTATAAGTCACAGCTTCCAACCTGGAAAGGATCTTGGAGGCCATCAAGTTCAATGTCCTCATTTTACATAATGACTTGGTCAAGGTCACCCAGGAGAGTGGCAAAGTCAGTCAGGACTCAAACCTGGGTCCCACCTCCAGGTCTCTTGCCCTTTTCTTTTCTTTTCTTTTCTTCTATAAGTAAACAAGTCTGGGGCAGGGGAACAACGGGCCGACTGGATTCACTGTTAGAGGCGCGATGAAGGTTACAGTTATTAGGGACTCTCCTGCTGTCACCCATGCCCCTAATAAATGGAATTCCTTCAAGTTCTTACTAGGATTCTTCCTAAGACAGCCTTCTCTCCAGCGCCATGAGCTCAGGGAAGCAGTGGGACCAGAGACAATGGGTCCTTAAGGAGCAGAGGTGGCTTTACTAAGGCAGATGCTGCTCACACCAGACTGTGGACAGGCCTCTGCTGACCAGGGCCATCACTCCCCCAATGGACTACCTCTTTTCAGGAGCATCCTTCTAAAACGTTCACGGGGGAAGATACAGGTTCCGTCCCTATGACTCTCAGACCCTCACTTGAGAGCTGGCCTGGCCCACCAGAACATTCCAGCAAAGGAACAATTTGGCATAGTCCCACTACACAGTCCAGGTATGTGTGCCATGATGCTCCCACTCCCCATAGCAAAAGTCACGTCCCCCTTTGCTGATACCAGATTAACAGAAGCCAGAAGCTAAGACTTAAGACCTTTCTGCCAAGGCACAGACCAACCTCAAGGGAACTTCTGAATTCCACAAAATCCAAGGCTATTTACAGTGACACAGCATTTTTCCACATTTCCCAGTCAGTTAACATAAACAATATCTTTGACCAATACAACCCCTTTACAAAAAAGAGATTAGGCTCTACTGTCAGAGAAAACAAACATAAAGCAAACTCATGGGCTTTTGAGTAAAATCCATCCTGCAAAGAGGAATTGGCACGAAGGTATTTCGGCAGGCACCCCCTCCCCAGTCCCTGGGAGGCCCCTCCATCCCACAGCACTATCTGCTCCATGCACTACAATGCAGGATCTTTTCTGTTGAGAGTGCTCCCCAACACAGATGCCAAAGGCCCGGCCTGCTAACCTGCCATGTACCTGTTTTCCAGGTTGCCTGCACCCTCACAGTCCCGTCTCCCAGGAGGGGGGACAATGAAAGATCTCATAAGGAAAGAAAAATGGAGTCAAAGGGAGTAACCAAATGTTTAAAAGTAATTCCTTTGTATTTAAAAGTCCAGTCAAAGAAAGGAATGCTTTTTAATATGTCATGGAAAACAGCAAATGAAAAAGTATTTTGGTCAAAATCTACTAATCATTTTTCTTCTACACAAACAAGTTATTTTTAAGATTTGGAGGCAAGCACCTATCCTGTCTGCTTCTCTCTGGGACTCTGCTGCCATGGCCCCCAAGACTTCTGCCTGGCTAAACGCTTCATTCTAACATCACTGCTGCTCTACCCAAATGGCCCTGGACTACACACACCACTTGTAGTGGGCCTGGAACCTAGCATGGCCAACATGGAACCCACAAAACAACAGACCAAGGCCAAAAATAACAGCATGGTGAGAATTAATGACAAAGCATAATTAAAACCCAGTTAAGTAATTTATTTTTAAGTTATAAGATTTACAAGCCTTTGATTATTTCACAAAATAGCATATTGAAAACTAGATCAAAACTGCAAACCCAAAAGAGACCCCGTGTGTTCACCCCTCTCCTCTGCCCAGCTCATGCCCTAGCATCACCCCTTCCCTGGAGAAGGTGGCTGGACCACCTCCACACCTCCAGCTCCAATTTCCTTTCTCCCTCTGCCCCCAAAAAACTGCCAGTCAGGTCTAGCCTCTGTCCCATGCCGCAGAACCTAGCAGGGCAATTCGACGGGGCCTTTGAAACACGGACGGGTCCAAAGGATACAGTACGGTACATTAAGGGTACATTAATCTGTAGAAGGCTTATTGCGTGTCTCCCCCTAACCCTTAAGCGCAGCCTCTTCTCCGCCACCCTACTGCTGGGGGTAGTGAGGCTGCTGAGGAGCCTGAGGGAATGGGTACTGAGGCTGCTGGGCTCCTGGGTACGGCGCTTGTCCAGGGTTCTGAGGATAAACTGGAGGGTAAGGCAGGGTGTACTGGCCATACATGTAAGGGTTATAGCCCATAGGCATCGGCATCTGGCAGTACCTGCGGAGGACAAAGGTGAAGCACTGGAACACGGCGCTGGGGACGCCATTCCTTGGCCCCCCCCCCCCAGAGTGGCTGTGGGCCCAGGACTAGCTCCCAAGGCTCCCCCCAAAGAAAGTTCCACGGCCCACCCTCAGTGAGCCCCACACATCCTGCAGCATTACCCTGGGTATCCTGGATAGGTGGGATATGGTGGTCCCTGGGCCTGAGACGGGGCCACACTGGGGGCTGTGCCAGACGCGGGGAGTCCAGGTGTCGGGGAAGGAACTGGGGCCGAAACAGCAGCCCCAGACACAGCAGGAGCAGACGTGTTGCGGCCGGACGAGATCACTGGAGGCGGAGGGCGGGCTGGGGGCTGGGGCTTAGAAGGCTACAAGAAACCACAAATCACTCATCAGTCATCACCCAAAAGGTCATGCACAAGAGAGGACCCTTCCTCCTCCAGCCCACTCGTGACCAACTGGGGAGAAAGCAGATGCCTCTGCTGGAGTCCTGGCCCCCGGGCAGACTCAGACCCCTACTCAGAACCTTGTTTTTAACTGCACAAAAACATCCAGTATCACAAGAAAAACAGGTGCATGGAAACGGGCTAACTGCCCTTGAGGAGGCGGTCACTCACCAGCATGGTCCTGGGCGCTGGCGTAGGAGGGGGTGCACTTCCCCCAGCCGCAGGAGAGGTCTGATAGGCAGGGGCCGGGAGAGACGGGGCACTGGGCTCTCGGGCAATGCTCTGCTGCAAATCCCTTTGAAAGAAGAAAAGTGTCAGACCCTGAAAGAGGTGAGAGACTGCGTGCTTGGACAGCCATCTCTCCTTTCGGGAAAAGCGTCAGACAAACACAAGATCCTGGCAAATACAACCCGTGCTGTGGGTCTAAAACACCCCAATAAAACGTGTAGCACCACCTGGACCTCTGCCACAAAGCCTACAGCCCAACAGAGGCCTCTCCTTGTGGACATCAAAGGGCTGGAGGAGGCGAAAAGGTGGCCGGCCTCTAAGAGCCACGGAGGCCACTCCAAAGTGGAGACCCTCCAAAGGAGACTCCCCCACCCCAATCACACATACTGAAGCAGTGAAGGGGGGGCCCAGGGGGCTGTGCTGGCTCGTCACTGCCTGAATAAAGGCATGGTGGCATGCTTGTAAGACCTGCGGATGATGGACAGCACAGCTACAATCTGGAGGCCAATCTAAGCATCTAACAAGGGTAAATGGGAAGCTGACCTCTGTTAGCCCAAGTAGGAGCCCAGGGTTACAGTGTGACAGCAAGGCAACTAAAAACGATCTGGAGGTCTCAGTGGGGTGGCCAGCTGCAGCCAAAAAAGTCTGAAGCCACATAAGGGAGAAAAGAGAAGTAGAGTATCCAGTGTGAAGGAGGGCCAGGCCAATCCCACTGGCCTCTGCCAAGGGCCAATCACAGCTGTTCCAGGCCATTTTAGAAAGAACCAGGAAAAGCAGGTGGGTTAACCAGGATGTCAAGGAGCACAGGGAGGGTTGTAACACGAAGAGGAAAAAGACGCACGGGGGCCAAGTCAACAGCAAGAGCTCGAAGACGGAGGCCCAGTCTCCCTCCCTGCCCGTCAGAGCCGTCCCCAAGGGCCACGGGGCCATCTCCAAGGCCTCCCACGAGGGCAGGCAGGCAGGCAGCACGAGCTCGGCCCGTTGTTCTGCCCCCTGGGCCAAGCAGAGCAGAGTCAGGAATGCAAACGCAGAGGGACGAGAACGTGCACACACGTCCCAGGGTCACGTACTTGAGAAGCTCATCCCTTTCTGTCTTCCGGGCAAACACGATGTCGCTGCATTTGTTCTGAAACTTCACCAGGATCTCCGTCAGCTCATTGTAAAACTAGGAGCAGAGGGCAGACCGGTCACCATTTCTGATGCAGGAGCGGCCATACCCGCCGAGGAGCAGAGGCCCAGCCCCGTGACAGCCCTCCTCCCCAGCCCGGCTCTTCTGCTGACAAGGTTCTGCACCACAAGCCCTCAGATGCGACAGAGACAGGGACTCTCCCCAATGGTCCTAGATTTAAAACCATTGGGTCTCCAAAGACCCCTTTACCGAGAGCCCCAGTTCACATAGGGGGAGAGTTGATCCCCCTCTGATTCTCCTGCTTTCCAAGTCAGACAGGTTGCCTATCCAGCTGTGGGCTTCACTGAGACCTCCAAGAGAAGCCTTGGGAAGGTCACCCATCTTGTGATGGGTCCTTGGACAAGAGGGCGGGGGGCCAAAGCAGTAAGTGAAGAGAAAAGCCAGAAGAGCTTGACCAAGAACCACTCCAAGGTGGAATGGGCTGTAGGCCAAGGTCACCATGCTAGACTAGGCCTGAGAGCCTGTGACTGTACGCTGTCCACCAGGCTACGTGCATAGCCTTTTTAGAGAACCAGGAGGGCCAAACCATAGGAACCCTGGGCTAGCCCAGCACAAGGCTCCACTGACCACCCCTACCTTGGTGCCTTCTCTCAAATTGGCGACAAGCTCCACAAAGTTGTCATAGGCCACTGCCAGATTCTTCAGAACCTCTTCTCGCAGATTGGCTTCATTGTTGGACTGTTTCATCTTGGAAAATTCCTGATGTGAAACCTTGCCCAAAAGACAGAACAGTTAGCACGTGTCCAAGTGTCTCGCTGTGTGGCTGTGTGCAGATCCCCTCCGTGAGCTTCAGCCACCTAGTGACTGATCTGGGGCAGGTCAATGGCGAGAAGAGACACTGAAGACTGTGGCGAGGCCCCAAGGAGACCCCCCCATAACAAATGTGGCCTGGTGCCCCTGCAGCACTAAGAAAGACACCACTACCACTCAGGATGCTGTCTCGGGTGAGCCTTGGGTAAAGCTGTGCTGCTGGGGGGGAGGCATGAGGCCCAAGGAAGTGTCTAATAACATAGGTGTGTCAAACCATCAGCACCAAACTGCTGCCTCCTGATGCACACAAAAAACAACTTCCAGCACTCTAGCAAGTGCAATTGTGTCCCTTTCACAAAATAACACCAAGCTTTCCAACCTACATGGAGCTCTTCAGACGCTGGTTCACACCATCCCAACTCCCCATCTTTAAAAAAGGTCACTGTCAGAAAGTTTCAGAAACGCGGATGGATCCAAAGTAACTCTCACCTTCTGACTTGCATCTTTTTCTCTGGGTCATATTCACATGAAGCCTACAGTCAACTGAAAAGCCTTGCAGCTACCAACCTACTCTGACCTGGGGAGCCTTGTCCTTCTGCAAATCCCAACCAAAACAAATTAAGATGCTTGCAGGTTTTCTGGAGAAGAAAAGTTCTCCTTAGTTATACAAGGAAAAAAAAAAAGAGATCAGGGGACACAGAACAAGGCATGGACTTCCTGCCCACCTTTTCTTTAACACGAGTCTGGCACGCCCCGGGTCCTTCTGCTCAGTTCCACACTCCAGGTTTTCGTTTCTAGTGACTCACTCCTTAAAGCCCATTCACTGGCCCTGCAGAAGGCCTGGGGTGGGGCAGGGCAGGGCAGCCCAAGAGAAACCCACCTGAATGCTTTTCAGGAGCTCTTCCTGCTTCTTCAGTGACTCCTGAACTCTGCTTGTAAGGCCCCCGTAGACACGGTCCAACTCCGTGACAGAAAGGGCTTCTTCATTTATAGCACCATCCTTCGCTAAGGCCGACAGAAACTTGCTTCTCATGTCAAAGGTCACGGACTTGAGGTCACTTTCCAGCTGTTCACGGTCCTTCTTCACGTCATCTAGGCTGGCCAGCAGGGACTTCAGCACATTCACCACCTGAGAGAGATAGACACCTAAGCACCTCCCGCACAGAGCAGGGGGAGCATACAGGCAGGCAGGGGAAGGACGGATCAAAGTGCACCTGGTGGACACGCTCAGCATCTCTGGCCAACAGAAATGCAAGGCCCACCCCTTCCCTGCCGAGTCTCTGAGCGACCGCTACTTCAGACCTCCCTCTCTCCTTGTTTCCCCAAGTGTGCAGCACCCTCGGACAGGAGCTCTGGAAGTTTTAGGGCCTGAAGATGACCCTCTCCCCACCCCAACGACTGAGCCGTTTCTGTCTGCCACCTGGGAAAATACCAATGACAAGAAATGACCCCTTCACACTCTTTACACTTCATCAGGTGCCTCTGGGGAACCTCCCCCCAGAGCAATTTCATTTCATGCAGGATAACTGAAAGCACCCCACGTGCACACACACACAGGCCAGATGATGACAAAGTAGAAGACAGAGGCTTTGGTTTGGGGCCTGTGTGTCCACAAACCTTCGATCTGCCAGGAGTAAATGCCCGAAACAGAGACAGTTCAGAACCAGTTCTCCTGAGAGTCCGGCCCGACAGGGGCAGGCAGCAAGAAACCTCTGCTGAGCTCTGCTGGCTCCAGAACAGCACCTCCTTTTCTGGGCAAACTCAAGAGGGGCCTTCAGGATGACAAGGGCGAGTCCTGAGTCTGACCCTCCCTCCACTAGCTGTGCAGCTACAGGGTCACGCAGACATCAGCAATGGCACTTGCTGTGATTTTTATAGAAAAATTGTCCCAAAGGGCCTACTAAGTGTCCGTCTAGCCCACTGACTTAGGGTCTGCTGCCTGGGCTATATCTTGTCAGTCACCAGGAGCCCTGATGATACTAAGAAAGACAGAAGCCAGTCGCTAGCCTCCAGTAGGTCCCAGCCTAATGAGAAGGACACACATACACAAGCCTGTACAGACACAGCTGGGGGGCCCAGCACACACGGTGTTAGACCTGCAGTCAGCAAGTCACAAGTTAAAATCCAAACCCAGGTCCTTCCCAGCTGGGTGACCTGGTCAACGTGAGTAAGAACGGTGGTAACCATAGTCCTCTGGGGCTCCGTCTGCCTTCAGAGAACCTGAGTGTGTGAGGGCAGGGTCCCAGGGGTGGCGGCCTCCCACCTCCCACCTTAGCCAGCCTCACCTCACTGCCCTGCATCGTCTTAGCCGGGTTGGCAGAGGGGATGGCCGCGTTCAGCTCAGGCTCAGGCTTACACAGCAGGGCGATGGTGTCCCGGTGAGACTGATAACGCTCTCTGACTAGTCCATCAGCTTGCACGGCCTTGTCCAGCACACCCTTGAAACTGGCTCCCTCTGAAGAGAGGAACAAATGGAATGACTGGAACGCCAAGGGCTGCTTTGGACACCCTTGCCTCTGCTCCCCACAGGCGCCACCACCAGAGTATACACTGCTAAAAGCTGCTAACGACCGCCAAGAGGGCACCCTTCGATGCAGCACCTGCAGACAACGTGCCAGGCATCTACAAAGTCTGACCCACCCGACGAGACTCGGACACAGCCGGGCCAACCCAAGGCCTCCCTGGATCCAAGGAGGGGAGCAGCACCCACAAACATCTGTGTCTGATCCCAGCTCCCCAAACCCTCCAACTGCCACAGTGACATTGGCTCCACAAGGCCCAGCCAGGACATCCCATCTGGAGGCAGCCACACTGTAGAAAGGCAGCATCCTTAAGGGCGCCAGCTCCGCACCAGGTGGCCCAGAAGAGCCCCATCCCCCCTGCTCTGACCCAACATTCCCCAAACACAGGGGCCCTATGGGTCCCACAGAAGACACCACACCTGCCCTCAGAGGCTTGTAGAGCTCATTGGATGGCGTCCTCTGCCAACGCTCCTTGAATTTTGCTTTCAGCTCATTATCTGTCGCTTCCTCTTCATTCAACAGTCTCAACGACTGGAGAAAAATGAGATTTGTCACACTGTGGTCTAGGAGAACACTTTATTCCCTCCCACTCTGCAGCCTCCATTTAAGCCTCCCCCAGACACGCCCAGTTTGGCTGGGCACAGAGGTGCCCGAGACAAAGCTCTAGAAGCGGCTCCCTTTCGGAGGAAGGGCCACCAAGAAAGGAGCACCCGAGGAGCTGCCCCCACCAGCCACCCCAGCTGGAGAGGCCGACACATGGTGACCCAAGGCTGGAAACCCCCAACTCTGGCCCCTGTCATCACCCCAGCAATAAGCTCACTCACACAGTGGCCACTGTACTCGGGCAGACCCTCATCACCTCTGACCTCAAAGACCAGGGATCTTGAGCCCCTGCAGGATCCAGCACTGAGACCTGCTTTCCTCCCCAGCTTCCCCCAGCTCGCACTCTGCAGAAGTGTGATGGCCAGTGCCAGGCCCACTTCTGCAGGTGCCCTTTCCTAGTCATCCTGGACAGATAATAGGGTGCAGTCTCCCTACTCTGACCTGGGCTTGCCCCCTACCCTCAACACACAACTGGGGCTTAGCACACGCTTGCTGACTGAGGCTCACAGAGGCCCAGTGACTTGCCCAGGGTCACGCTGTCAGGCAGGGACTTCTGGACCTTGCATCTTACCCCCCAGTCCCTCTCCAGCCAATCCCCAGCAACACAAGGGTAAGCCCTGGCCGCAATGACCACCAGCCAAGAGGCTGAGAGCCAGGCTTCCTGAACTCATCTCTCCATGCAGCCTCCTGGTCCTGCCCACCTCTGCCCCTTCTCAGGGTCACAATAACAGATGGGAAGTCTTCATAGGTATTCGTGCTCTCTGAGTCAAGGTTGTGTCATTCTAGGCCTCTGACCATTCTGGCCAAGGCCCAGACAAACCCATGGCTAAGCGTGCAGGCTAATGGAGCGATTTCTGCTCTAAGCCTGGTCTCTCCTCTGCCTCAGAGTACTGAGATAAGCCTACAGATGGATCAGGGGGCAACTGTATGGAAAGGACCTCAGGGCTGTGACCAGGGCCTAGCTGGCAGGCCCATCCAAAAGGATGGACCAGACCATGTGCTTGCCCAGTCCAAAAAGACACCATGTGCAAAGGACAGGCACTTTAAGGGGTCTTACAGGCCCTCCACTCCAAGCCCCCCCATCTTATCATGGAGGACACTGAGGCCCAGAAAGGGGCCCTAATTTGAACAAGATCCTTAGGGAAGGAAAGAGCAGTACTGAGACAGGCTTAAACTCACTTCTCTGCTTGTCTACGGCCTGACGATGATGCTACCAGGCCTTCCCTGACCCCCTCAATCTGCCCCTCCACTGGCCAGTGAGGTGGTTGGCTAGGTAAGGGGGACGCACGGGGTTAAGGCCCAGAACCTACTGCTGCTAGGAAGGGGACAGATCCCATGGGATCAAAAAACTGGAACTGGAAGATGCCAGAAAGACTGGGAAGTAAATGAAATGATAAAATCTATCTTCCAAACAAGGTCTACAGGTGGGCAACAGTGTCATGAGGGCAGCAGTCAGGAAAGCCTGTGGACAGGCAGGGGCTGAGACAGCAGTGCTCATCCTTGGCCTGGGAGGTTGCAGTCCTATCTCAGGTACCACGGTCTCAGACCAGCCAGAGTATACAGAGGATGGCAGCCAGGGTAGGGAAGGCCTATAGGGTTTGGCCTACAAGCTGGGGAGGTGGGCAGTTGGACCTGAGGGGGGAGGGAGACTCCTAGGATGAAGGGAAGGTGGACAAGTGGAACAGGACCCGGCAGGCAGATCTCAGAGCAAGCGGCCAAAAGGCCAAGCCAAGCTGAGTGAGAGAAGATCAAGCAAGTGCCCAGAGACCGGGCTCCTTGCCCTTGGAGGGCTCAAGCAGGGCCTGGGCCCTATGTGGGGGCAGGGCCCTTCCACCATGAACTCTATGATTGTCTCCATCGTAGAGCTGAGAGGCTAAGTGCTGCTGTGACCACCTAGTCTCTAGTCCAGGGCCCTTCAGAGCGCCCACGGCACCCCCCTCACCCTCGCATCCCCACTCACCTCATCGAGGATTTCTCGATTTCTCTGCAGCAGCTCAGGCAGATCTTTGATCAGCTGGTCCACAGTGTGGATCCCTCCCTGCTCGATCACCGAGGCTGATTTCGCCAGAATAGACTGAGGAACGGTATCCCCAGAGACATCCTCGATTGCTGCAGGCAGATTGAGGGAAGCCAAGACCCTAGAGAGAAGGGAAGCAAAACCATACCCGAGGAAAGGGTTGACCACGAGACTCTCCCACCTTCCACATGCAATTATTTATGACGGCGGACTGTTAAGCTAAAGCCCAGGTGCTGCCACAGCGGGGCTAACGCCTACATGCACATGCTGCAGGACCAACCTGGCTTGGCCACGTCTGTATGCAGACGCAGACAAGGACAGAGGAAAGGCGACACGGCAAAGAAAGGAGTGTCAGTCACAGGTCCTAGACCCCAAATCAGCCTCCAAGCCCTCAGCACACACAACACACACAGCTAGCAGGGGAGGCCCACACGCCTGTTTCTCATCAATCCCGCCTCTGTGGGGATGGATCAGCCCAGGGAACATCGATCACACCACCAACTGAGGGTAATCAGGAGCCACTGGGTCATAGACAGGACTCCTGGGCTGGACGTGGCACCAACAAATGAGACCAAGTCAGGCCTGCCAGACTCTCTTCCTTCCCTTGGTCTCCCACCCAGCTCCGAGGGCTGCAGCCAATCTACAAACACCTCGAGGTGCCAGGTGGGCCCTAAGCTGCAGGACAGGGGACAAGGCCCTTCAAACCCCAAACGTGAGGAAGCATAAGGCCTCTGCTTGGGAGAACCTGGGAGCTGAGCTGGTAGACTGGCAGAGAAAGATTGGTGGGAGGGCACCCAGGCACGATGATGGGGAAGGGCCAACAGATGGGCCCAGAGGCAGCAAGAGGCAAGGAGGCTGAGATGACCTGGGTCAGAGATGAGAGAGCCTCAATGCCAAGTGGGACGACTGATTAGCTAAGTGGGATTCATGGAGAGGAGGAGCCAATGGCAAGGCTGCAAAGCAGGGTAACTGGATGGAAGGTGCTAAAGGGCAAAGAACGTGATCTGTATGGGACCCTGGGCTTGACAAGCCTGAGAATCGCCCAAAGGGAAAGGTCCAGTGGCGGCTGAAGCTCCAGAGACAGACCTCACCAAGTGAGAGAGAAGGGAGCCCAGGACTGAGCCTTGGGGGCGTGACATGGATGAAGAACCAGCAGCCAGGGGCAGAAGAACAGGCGAGAGCAGAAGCACAAATACCCAGAGAGAAGCAAGGACCCGGGAGGATGAGAACGAGGACTGGGAAACACGGTGTCTTGGGAGGAGTTTCCCGGTCAATCCAAGGAGAGAAGGAAAGCAATAGTACCTAGCAAGTGCTTTTTGGGGGGACACTTGCCTGTTCGTGGGCAGAAAGGACCTGGGAGATGATGAATGAGACAGAAGGCTGGAGAGAGTGGGGGGGACCACACACTCTGCCTCAGACACTGGACGAGAGGAGGAGGGAGAGAATCTGGGATGGGGCCAAAGCGGATGAGCCCCTCAGCCAAGGAAGATAAGGAGCAGTGATCCAGGAAGCCCAAAAGGAGACCACACAGGGGCTACAAGAGGGTCCAGGGGAGATCATGGGGCCCCAGGGCCAGAGGACCAGACCAGGTGATGGGAGCAGAGCACAGCCGACCAGGGTGGTCCTGTCAGGGCAGGCTAAACCACACTTACCCATTGGCTAAGTTGGTGGATTCTCTCATTTGGGCGATTAACCTGTTCACCAGATCGGCCTTCCTCTGATTAGAGCAAGCCACAGACTGCTGCACGGCCACTGGGATCATCTTCTCAAACAGGTCTGGAAGCAGAAGGCAGCATTTCAACAGGACCTGAGTGACACCCAGCCTGGCTGCTCCCCAAACTTGCCTGCCCCTTTCTGGGTAGCTCACAAGCTCTGGGGTGAAGGAGGTCAGAGCAGAACTGTGTGGCAGCCACATAAAGGCAGGAGGGACACAGAAAGCTGTGGGATGTGGGAGGTCAAGACATCTGGCTCATCGGCAGGGTGGGGGGAGGAGTCTAAGAAGAAGAGGTGAGGGACACGCTGCATAGTGATGGTCGTGAAGGGAGCCAAGAACGAGCTCCACAGCACCATCCACCCCCAAACCCCAAAACATGAAAGGGACCTGGCACAAAGCATGCCCCAGAGAGGACAGGCCTGAGAACCCTGCTCTGGGGGCAGCCTGTGTATGTGTGTGCATGCAGGCGCAGGCAGGCCCTATTGAAACCTCACTATCCTGCTTTCCTCATGCTCCTCTGCCCATGGCTTTACTGGAGACCAGTGAGACTTCGTACTTGGGAGCCACTCAACTGAACCCTTCACACACCCTCCTCTGCATATAATGTACTTGTGCATAACATAGACTTTCCAGAAGAGCTCTTAAAGAGAACACTTTTTAAAAATGAGTATTTTAAAATCTATTTTCCTGACTCTGGGAACTTATGAAATACTAAAGGCAGGGAACAGATGCAAAAAAGGGCACCATTTAAGATGACAATTGGTCCTGCCATGTCAGGACTTTCTCCATTGCAGTTTCAATATATCATGTGTCGGCATAAGAAATTGAATGGAAATTTGGGGGGAGTTCTGAATAATTAGCAGATGACACGCAAAGGCCAAAAGACAGAAAAAGTCTAGAAATTCAAAAATGCATAAAATATCTAGATGGCATTGCATGATGTCAACACAGCTTATCTTCTCTGGTGTGACACGAAGGTCAAAGAATTTGACCTGGACTTTCCAGATCCTGGGGGTGACACCCCCTGCCCCAGCAATGTGGAAGTGAGGATCTACGTCTGAAGAGGAGACCCTGGAGGCCAAAGGCATTCAAGACAGGCTTACCACTGAATTTCGGACTGAGAGGCACCCGGACGGGCGTAGGCTTCACAAGAGTAGCTTTGCCAACAGGTTCCAGGTCTTTAAGGTCTGGAACTCGGTCATGATAAATGAAGTCATTGTCCTTCTTTGCTGCTGTGAGAGCACGGCTGATTTTGTCAGAGAAGTCCTTGGTGCTGATATACTCATCATAGCGAGACGCCACCGTCTTGACCAGTTCCGCTGCGTGCTGTGGAGAACACATCCAACCTCAACCAGGCCATTCACGGGCCTGTGGTCTGCTCTGGCATTCAGGCCACAGAAACAATCAGAAGCAAGGCTCAGAGGAAGTCTGGGCCCACTCTCCCCACAAGCGGTGCCCATGAACCGGCTGTATTACCAGGGCTTAGCCCGGCACCCAGTCAGGGCTGACCAGCTGCTCACTGCCTTGACTAGCCTCGTTCTGACCTAGGCTTTGGCAGGGCCAGCCCCCTGTCACTCAGGGCTGCTGAGGCTGCTGACCATGAGGGTCAGAGAAGGGGGCTGCTGATCCACACTGTCTGAGGAAGGCCTCCCCACAAAGGAGGGGTCCAAAAAAGGGGGGGAGGGAAGAGGAAAAAAAGGCCTGTGAACCGGCTTGGAAATCTGAGCTCACTAGCATCTTGTTTCTACAAAAAAAAAGGTGTCTTGCTCCCCCATTCATCATGGGAGCAGAGTCCCTGCTACTCTTTAAAGAGGAGGAAGCTGAGAGCTAAAGAGATCACACGAGGATGAAGGGCAACGTTGCTCCAGCCCTTCCTTAGCCCAGGCCTGGGGACTGTTTCCTTCCCTTCCCTCCTAACTTTAAACTAAGCTCCTGGGCTCCAATCAAGAAGGGGGGCCAACGAGCCACTTGCTGCTTTCACGGGAAGTTCCCTGCCCTCCCCGGCCCTCCCACCTAGACTCCACTGCACCAGGAATCTCTCCAGCTAAAGTGCCCTGGCC
>NW_027185761.1:78226292-78236965 GCF_028583685.1 Petaurus breviceps papuanus
GGCATCCCCTAAAACACAAGAGCATCAGAGAAACATAGGGGTGCCTGGCAAGACTGGGATTCTAATGACCAAGCTGGATCCCCAACAAGAAAGGAGAAAACTGGGGCGGCTAGGTGGCACAGTGAGTAAAGCTCTGGCCCCCGAGTCAGGAGGACCCGAGTTCAGTTCCGGCCTTAGACACTTAACACCCACACACACACACACACACACACACACACAAAAAATAGCTGTGTAACCTTGGGCAAGTTACTTAACCCCAATTGCCCTCCAAAAGGCAAAAAGAAAAAAAAAGAAAGGAGAAAACTCACTCGCTCCCATTCTTCCCATAGAGGGTAGAGGAGCAGAATGTACACAGAGGGTCCAGCTCAGCCAAATGGCTTCTTTGTCCACACAAGGGATGGCCGGCTCCACAGGGAGGGGAAGAGTCTTTTTGGAAAGAAAGGCACGAGACAGCCACTTAGAGGGCCCTGTGCTCACCTGCAGCCTGGCGATCTCCTCCCCAAATCTCTTCTGCTGCTTGGCCAGCACTGCCTGGTGGTACTGCGCATGGGCCTGCATCAGGCAGTGCTTTGCAGCCATGATAGGGAACACCTCCTGCAAAGACAGACACTAACCAGAGCAAAGGCCACCACAGACAGACAACCCAGGAGCAGGAAGGAAAAGGACACAAGGACAGACGAGTGCTCAGAGCAGCTCAGTCACCAACAACGGCCCCAGACATGATGACACAGGGACCGAAGGGAGGAAATTCAAGGGTTTTCTTCTTCCAATGAAGACCGCTCTTCCATGATTCTTGTGGGCCAGTCTAGACCTCACCACTCACTGTGACCAAGCCACAAGGGTAAGTAATGCTTTATAAAGAAGAAACTCAAGTGAGTCAGGAGAGAAAGGAAAGCTGCCCACACCTCACAGCCAGCAGTTCCATTGCCAAGATGCAAAAAGAGGGCAAGGGGGCAGTGGGGTGGCGTTACAGTGCATAGAGCACTGGGCCTGGAGTCAGGAGGACTTACATTCAAATGTGGGCTAACACTGACTGGCTGTGTGCCCCTGAGCAAGTCACTCACCCCCAACTGCCCCCCACACACACCTGCACACGTGCACAAACACACACGCACACTCACCCAGCAGACAAACAACCGCTTGCAGGCCCCCAACAGAGGAAACCTCACTCCAAGGCATCCCTGAAGCACAGGAAAAAAAAAGGCCCCTCTGGGAGCAGGTCCAGGCCTGAAGTCCTGGTCCATAGTGCTCATAAGGTCCCACAGAAGGCTGCCTCTACTCCACCTAAATAACGCTAACCAGAGACTCCAAACCTGCAGAGCTAACGGGGCTCTTCTCTGCCACACTCTCTCGATCACTACTTGAATATGAAAATGCCTCATGGGTCTGGTGAGAAGAGACCAAAGCCCCACGCAGCCCCTCACCAGGTGCAGGCCAAGGCAGAGTCAGGGGTCAGAGGACTGCAACCTGCCCAGTGTCAGTCCCCAGCACCCCATCTTCCTTCCTTTCTGGCACAGCGCTCAGAGCTGCCCATCCCCCTCAGGCTGGCTGCAGCATCAAGCCCGTACACAAGAGAGAGGCTCCCAGGTGTTTGGCACAGGGTGATGCGGCCTCCTCTTGGCAGCCCTCTGGGTACAAAGGGATGCTCTTCACGTCCCTACCCAAGACTTCTGCACAAATGCACTGATTTCCATGGCATGTGACAAAGCCTAAGAACAACCCCAAGAACGAGAGGCTTCTAGGTTTCTCTCGCACAAGTTCCTTGCATTCTTTGGAAAGACATATGGTGCTGAAGTCAGGAAAATCTTAGTATCTCAACTACCAAAGTACTCAAAGTCTGTCAAGAACGCCTTGACCCTGGATGGAGGCCATAGCTCGGTGTCTGTGCAATCACATCACAGTAAATCCCCTAAGCTTGTAAGATGGGACTTGGCAGACTCTAAGTAAACAGACTGGGTATTCTGAAGTCTAAGCAAACATCCCCCTTCATTCTGGTCCAGCTACGAGACTACAAGGGGAGGCTTGGGGGTTCTCTTCGGGGCTTAAGTTCCAACTTGACAGGAAATGGGAATCAATCCACACACTTGTGCTGAACTTCTGGGAACCCAAAGTCCCTGCAATTCCTTGACTTGACAAGATGTTAAGGCACAGAGAAAAAGAAGTTTCCAGGAAAGGACACGTTCAAACTTAGAAGGCAGGGTTAGGAAAGCATTCAAACAGAAAGATATCCCCATAATACAAATAAAAAGTGAGTCTTTGAATGGGTCCAAATGGTTTTAAGTCCTGCATCCTCCAGAACCACAAAGACACAGGCAGCCTTCCAATGAACCCCGGGACAGCATTAAGCGATACGTGTGGCCCAAAGAACCATCCAATGACTCGGACACTAGAGACCTCCCCAGGGTTTATCCCGTTTGAGCAACTAACCTTGGGAAGGGTGTCCTTGTACTGACACTGCTTGAACGCGTCCCCATAATAATCAGCAGCTTGACTGGCCAATTTTGCTATGATGGCATCTTTCATTTTATCTGAAATAAAGAAGCAGAGAGAGGCCATCGGATTAAGAGCAATCCTAGGCCTCAGCAAGTGTGTCCTTAAGCACATCCACGCATGCGCACACACACAGAGCTCAATAATCTTGCCTTGAGAACAACTCCATGCTTTGCACAATCACCAATTTTCCTTTCTGGAGCATCAAAATTTTCTTGGCAGAGACACCCTCAGCGGGCTTGCGGCCTGTCCCTGACACAGGGGCACTGGTTTTACAAGAGATGGTGGGCCAATGGTCGGCATGGTTCTTCAGTACTTTACACGGAGTTAACTCGTGAGAGTGGCCCAAACACTGTGGACCCCCCATCACAGCTACTGGAGGCACAGAGATCCCTGAGCTGACTCAAAGGGACATCATAAATGCAGGGCCCCACCCCAGTCTAAAGCTGGCTGGAATATGAACTCAGATCCTCCAGCTTCAAATTTAATATTCTCTTTGCCTCATCAAGATAGTCTATGCCTGCCAGATTAAGAAAGCAGTGTTAGAAACATGCCCCTAAGTAAGGGCAAGCTTTCACCAGTATGCAAGGTCATAAGAAGCAACTCTGTGTCATAGAAAGAGGGCTGGATCTAATTCCAAGCCAGGAAGACCTGAGTATAAATTCTGATTCAGCTTCTGCTCATCCCCCACCTTAAAATCCCCAGTTTCCTTAAAGGCTCCCTTCAACAGGAGACCTTTCAGGCCCTAACTGTGGGCATATCCTTATTAACTAGACTGTGAGCTCAAGACTGACCCCACTTACCTTGGCTTTTCTGGTGTCTGGCACCCACACAGTAGGTGGTCAGTGGATGTCTGAAGACTGACTGATGGCTCTACCCTGTGTCATGGACGCCCCATACCCAGCCCAAGGAAAGCACTTCATGCCCCCCCCGCCACACACACACACACACACACACACACACACACACACGATATTCTAAATCACCTCTTGTGGCTTTCAGGAAGAACACTTCCTGGGCCTGGGCCAGCATAATGACACTCAAGGTGCCCGTGGTATCTGGAGCTATGTCAGAGGTAGGCTCTCGATTCAATGCGGACAAAACAGTCTCCTTGATGTGCAAGAAGGCACCACTGGCAAACTGCAAAAGAAGAAAGCCTTTTGTGGGTCGCAGACCCTTGTGGGGAGAGCAGCCTAATTACAAAAGCCAAACACTGTGACCAGAGGCATACGAAAAGTGGAGACCAAGACCCAGGCAAAAAGCACAGGACCTTGTCCTCCCAGTGTGGGCAGGGTGCCATGAGGTGATGCCAGGGGGCCACGAAGGTACTTCCCTGGGGCCCAGCCCCAGCCCCTCCTCTGCAGTGGTGCTAGTGCCTGGTCCGGACTCCAGGGATGGTACAAGCTCTGAAAGAGCCCACCTGAGGGCAGGGAAGGCGGGCGGGTCAAGCATAGTTCAAGACTAGACTCAGGGCCAGGCCCTGATGCTCAAAGCAAAGGGGCCTTAAAAAGGCACCTCGCAGCAGGAGGAGGAGTGAGAACAGAAAGGAAGAGGAGCTGCCAATGCCACCATGGCGAAGACAAGACAAAGATTGAGGAAGGCAGCTTCTACACAGCTAGACCAAACTTTGTAAAACCTGAAGAGCTAGGCCCCCAGCCGCCCCCAAAAAGGTGTGGGGGGGATTCTTCCTTCCAATGGGCCCAAGTGTCTCGTCCCCATCGAGAGAATGATGGTTTCTGACCAAAACAACAACATCCTACAAGCAGAACTGTTCCAGACTTACAGGATTTCCCAGAGAAGGAATCCCAGAATGCACCTTGCACCAGACCATAGGCCTCCCCCAGTTAAGAAGTGGATATAAGAGACAGAGATAAACATGCTGCAGTGACCTAGAAGGCTCCCTGGAAACAGAGGCGCTCTGCCTAGGGCAGGTGTGGGTGCCCATGGGATGGAAGCAGGCTACTTCAGGATGATGGAGAATTAACAACTACAAATCAAACCCTCATGACTTCAATGCCAAATCAAATCAACAAACAGATTCAGCAAAAGGACACAGTGAGTATGAAGATCTTTCTGAAGACAAAGAGTTGTGCGGTTTGCTGTATGAGTCAGTCAAATTAACCGTATTCCTTAGCACCAGCTAAATCACCATGAAACTGTTCTCTCCAGCTTCCAGTGGCCTCTCGACTGACCAATCCAACGGTCTTGTTCTCAGTGCTCAGCCTTCTTTCCTGACCTCTGGGCAGCCTCAGACGCTGTCAAACACTGACACCATGGGAGAGCTACAAGGGCCATGGAGAACCCCCAGGCACTCCCAGAAGGCACCTTCAGGCCCTGCTTGCAGACCTCCACCTCGGCCCCTTCTCTGGACCCTGCTTGTCTCGCCTCCTTCTCCTCCTCCTGTCTGACCACTCTTTCTCAGTCTCCTTTGCTCCCCCACTGCCCCACCCCCCAGGTTCTCCTAGCTCCCTTCTCTCCATCAGTTCCCATGGGTTTAAATATCATCTCTAGGCAGATGACTCTCAGATCCATCCCTCCAAGCCCAGTCTCTCTTCTGAGCTCCAGGCCAGCATCACCAACTGAGTACCAGACAGCTCAGGCTGCAGGCATCCAATACACCCCAAACAGAACCCACGACCTTTCCCCACCAACCCAGCCAGCTTCTGCCAGAGGCATGCCTGCTCCCAGTCTCACAGGTTCAGCACCTTGGCTTTGGTGTGGGTTCCTCACTTCCCCTCACCCATACTGCCCTGCAACCCCTCCAATCTGACCCATGTTCATATGCCCACAGCTCCCTGCTTCAGCCAGACCCTGACCATCTCTCAATGAGATCACGGCCCCGGCTGCCTTGAGTCACTACCCGCGGTTGCCAATGCTGTTTTCCATAGGTGCACATTTGAAAATGTGACCCCCTGCCCCAATTGATAGGCCCACAAGGGCAGAATCCAGGCTCTTGGGTGGCGTCTCCCAAGGCCTTTGTGACCCAGCCTCTGCTGAGCTTTCCAGCCTCCTGGTCAATGCTCCACTGGCCCGACACTTCCTCACACACACAGAAAATCTCCTGGCTCCCCCACTGGCCCTCCTCTGCCAAGATGCCAGTACACATTCTCTTCCCTCAAGACACAGCCCAAGCACCACCAATGACAGGATGTCACTGTTGGTCCCAACTGCTGGTGCACTCCATCCCTAGCCACATAGGATGTGGCTGCCTTGTCTCTATCTGATGTGTATACGCACGCACGCACACGCATACACACACACACACATACACACACCCAACACAGAATGAATTCCTTGCAAGAACGGGCTGTATCCCTGTGCTTAGGGCAGTGTGGCACATGGCTGGAAGGATCCAAGGTGCAAACACAAACGTAAAGCCTGAGGGGCCTCAGGGATCCACAGTCCCACTGCCTTCTTTCTAGGAGTCACTATACAGAGTAAGCAGCCACGCCTGGTCTCAAAGCCAGGCTCCTGGACACCAGCATGATGTCTCTGTGGGTGATACTGAGGCAAAGCTAAGCTTTAGCTGGTGAGCAGAGCACAAGGAAGCCACTCCATGACTTTGGGTCAAGTCCCCATGTGTGAAGGGGATTTTCACCTCCCATCTCTGCCACTTTGTGACTTTGGGAAAATAAGAACAATTTCTCTGAGATTCCATCTTTTCATCTGTAAAAAGAGGCCATTGTAACAGCAGACTTCTTCCAGCTTGGAATCTTAAAAAAAAAAGATCAATAATTTCAATTACCTCCCATTTAAAAGCTGCGGATGGATCCAATAAATGTAGCTAAGATAAGAGGCTGTCAACTGAGGGGGAAAAACTCCAGGCATCAAATATTTCTGAGGAAAAATTTGACATCCAACAGACACAGAGAAATGGACACAAAGGTCTAAAGCCAACAGCCGATGCAGCCGTGGTTTAAAGTAGCCAAATGAGACAGTTTCCAAAAGAAAAACTGCGACTTTCACAGACCACGTGAAAAAAGGCTCCAACCCACTAAGAGAAATGAAATGATGCCTACTCCCATCCAGCCAGCTGCTCTGGATGACCACGAAGGGGCAGCGCTGGGAAGCAGCCTAACCAAGCAGGGCAGAACACTGGGGAGGAAATGCTGCTAGTGGGCATGGACCCCAAGCAGGGCAAAGGTGGAAAGGTGCCGTGTCCCCTGCACATTTTGCGACAAAAGAATGCGAGGAACTATTAAATACTGTGCCATAAGAAATAGCCAGAGGAAGATCTGTAAGAACTATGAGGATATGAGACAAGCAGAATCAGGGACCGACAGGCCAAGAACATGACGTGAAGAAGAGGTGGCCACCCTGCTCCTGACGGAGAGCTAAGGCATGAACAAAGGTGGGGGGACGAGGGGAACGAGTCCCACAGCTGCGCCTCCTGGGACTTTTCTGATGTTACAAAGTGTAATGTTGGCCAGATGCGAGGGGAGGGGAAAAGGGAGGGGAGGATGACCTAGAGGCACACAGATTCTCGGGACAAGAATCCAGGGCAGAGGATCCGGAGGAGCAAGGCCCATCCTGCCCCAAAGGGGCCATGGGAGACCAAAGTCAGGGCAGCCTGGGCTGATGGAGAGAGGTCAAACAGAGAACTGGGCTTTCAGAGGACAGAGGAGGATCCGAACCATGGGCAGGGAAAAGACGTAGATCTCTCCCCCGACAAAGCCACTGTGCCCTGAGACCTCGTCACACCACTACTGGGCCTCTGCCCACCCCTCCCAAGGAGATCAGTAAGAAAAGAATTCGGGGCTGCAGACGTATCTAAAGCAGTTTTCTGTGGGGGGTATCAACCCCGCCCGTGGGGAACAGTGGAACAATTCAGGCCTGTAAGAAATGATGAGGAGGATGGTGCTGGAGAAGCCAGGAAAGATTTGTATCCAATGATACAGAATTCAAGGAGCAGAACCAGGAGAACCATCTCAACTGAGATGATGCCATCAAAATGGCCGCGTCACCCCAGAGGACCCCCTGCTGAGAAGGCAGCAGACGGCACGCCTTTGAGAGGACTCTGTCTGGTGTGACAAGGCATGTTGGCCACAAAGGCTCTGTTGTTGTTCTCAGAACAGGGAGGGAGAAAGAAGAGGAATCAACATTTAAAAAATCAAAACTAAAAAAAAAGAGAGGGAAGTAACGCTGCAGCCTGAAACTGAGAGGCCATAGCTGTGTCCCTGGCAGCAGCAGGGGGCTGGTGAGGGCCACATGACCTCAGCAAGCTGAGGGGTGCTCTTGGGATGCCAGCCCAGACAGGCCAGGCTGAGGGAACCCTAAAAGACACCCTACATGTATCTGTTATAGAATGGGGCCAGGTTTCCCACTCACCAGAGATCTTCAAATGATAGGCTGGCTAACCACCTGTCAAGGACAGCCGGGACAGGCGCTGATTCAGGCGGGAGTGGACTGAGGGGTGCCCGAAGTCCCTTCAGTCAGGGAGCGCCCCTCCCCCCCAGCCACCCCACAAGCCCCCACCCCAAGGGCATTTCAGGTACAAGTACGTTTATGGAAATCTGATGATGGGCAGCCATAGGTCATGTTCTCACAAGTGTCCAAGGCTCAAGATACCATGGTCACAGTCAGCCAGGGCATATCCACCCTACCTGGTAGTGCTTAGCAGCAACTTTCAATCCCTCATCATTATCCAGATTCTGGTCGGCTGCGATCTGGCTCGCTAACGCTGCACAGTTGAATAACACACATGTCTTTTCATAGCCTAGACTTGCAAGAGCTGTTTAAAAAAAATAACAACAGTTGAGAAGAAAAAGTTCACCTCATTGCTTCCTCCAGTGAAAAGAGTTTCCCTAGATTTTATTTATCAAGGCATTTGACAAACATCTCTCATGGCATTCATGTAGACAAGAGAAATGATGTGGGCTGGACTCTGACACGGATGAATGGCTAGAAGCAAGGCAGCATCAATGGCAGGAAGTCTCCAGGGAAGCACCAAGAGATCTGCTGCTACTGGCCCCACGCAGCCATTCTAAAATACGGCTCAGATGATGGCACAGACAGCATCTCCAACCAACGTGCACAGGAGCCAAAGCGGGAACGAGGATTAGTAAACCAGTGGTCTAAAAAGTCTTTACCAAGTGCTGACTGGAAATGGGAGACCCACCGCTAAGCAAAGAAAACAAGCCAAGTCCCCGCCCCGGAGAAGACAACATGGAAGCGTGACACCAGCATGCAGGCGTGCCTACGAGGAGAAACAGCACGGCCAGAGGCTCCTCAAGAAGGCAGCAGGTGACCCCCAGAGGCCAGAGAAGGGAGAAGCCAAGGCTTCTATGGGGCAGAGCAGCTCAGCATCAGCCGAGCCACGACAAAGCCAAACACCAAGAGTGGCATCGTCAGGCTGGAGTGCTGCTCTGAGTGACAGAGGCAGTCAAATCGGAAACATTCAGGTCCAAACAAGACAGCTAGGCTCTGTACCACAGAGATCACTTTCCCTGCCCTCTCTGTAACACTGCACACATGCACACACAGGTACAGTATGATGCATGGGGAGCTAGAAGGGAACCGGAGGTCTGTGATTTCACTGGCCGAGAGGAAGATGCCCTCTCCCAATGCAGGTCAGCAGCCCCTCAGCACCTCCCCAGCCTTAGCAAGGGGCCTAGTGCCGAGCTCCGAGAGGGTCAGGGAGGGTCCGGCCAAGTCTTGGGGCCACCAAGGCTATCTCTGAGGCAGCTCAGCTCACAAAAATGAAGGCTTACTAACTGCAATTACAGGCATATACGTTTGCGTGACGTAAACGTTACCTAATTACACTACGCATAATACTCCTGAATTAAGTGCTGCAGAGGAGGCCCACTCTGAGTACCAGAGGAGATCAGGGAAAGGAAAAAAATCCCTCAGCCAGAGCACTTGTGCCAGACTCCAGCTGGCCTAGGAGGCACCTGAGGGCTGCAGGGGAAAGTGGAGAGAAGAAAGATCCAAGCAGGCAGGGCAGCAGCAACAGCAAAAAGGCAGGAGAGGGGGCAGCTGGTGCCTGAGGTGGAGTCGACCATCTGCCATCCAACATCCGACGGCTGCCCAGCCTGCGGGCCAGGACCAGGTGAGCCACAATGAACACCGACCTCAAGGGAATGGCTCCGGTTCAGGAAAAGCCACCTCATTCACCAAGACTCAACAGACACTCTTAAACGGGCAGGAGCTGGGAATTCCCAGGAGAAGAAACCCGCACTAGCAAGGCAGATCAGCAGCAAGGGCCTGGGACCCTCCACACGGAGGAGGAATGAAAACCAACGGCCTTGGTGCGTTCACAGCAATTATAATGCCCGAGCTCAGCCCAAAAACACAGGTGAAAAACTACATCTCGCTCCTTTTTTTTGGCTGTTTGGAGGGGGAAAGGGCAACTGGGGTTGAGTGACTGGCCCAAGGTCACACAGGCCAAATCTGAACTCCAGTCCTCCTAACTCCAGGGCCAGAGCCATGTAGCCGCCCCTGAACCTGGCTCTTTAGAGTTCATCAGGAGGTAGCCTGGGGGATTGGTGATACCCGGACACATTCCCCCTCACTCTGGCTGGGATGGACCGACGGAAAGGCCCCAGACAGTGATGCACAGTGCCATCAGACAGCAAAATCACCCAAAGCAAGCGATCTGGGCAACGCCCGAAGAGAAGCCCACGGGTGAAGCGGGGGAGGGACCGCAGGAACAGCGGGAGGCGTCGGGGGCCGGGCCTGGCCGGAGACGCGCTGAGGGCTGGGGGGAGAGGCCCAGGGACAGCCCGCCCGTCTTCATGAGAATCACCTACCCAGCTTCACTGATCCTCCAAAGAGCGACCCTTTGTCAAAAGCGTCCTTCCAGGTGAAGGTCAAGCAGATCTGGTGAGGAAGGAGGGAGAAGCGAGCCCTGAAGGGGCGCGGCCCACGGGGGGAGGGCCCGCCCCACGTCCCGCGCTGCGGTTTGTAAAAGATAAAACGCGCCTTTACCTGGTTTTCGGAGAATGGGAATTTGGGCTCGATGGAGCAAATCTGATCGTAATACCTGAAAGGCGAGGCCAAGGTGAGTCCTGCCCGGCCCCCGAGCCCCCTGCTCACGGCTGCCCGCGGGACCGCCCACTCGCTCACAATTCCGGTCAGCCGCTGAAACGGCGCCCCCCCACCGCGCTACCAGGACCCGTGTGATCGACCCCGCCGCCCCCTGCCCCCCAACAAGTCCGGGTACTGCAGCCCACAGCAGGGGG
>NW_027185761.1:78241965-78286790 GCF_028583685.1 Petaurus breviceps papuanus
CCCAGGAACTAAGATTGCTGAGAACTTGCCTCGTGTCAAGATGAAGAAAAGACCTCCATTTGGGTATTAAGTGCTGTGTTTAAACTTGATGTAACTCTTGGGGTAGATTCAATTGTGATCCAGGGGTGGGGAACTTTTGACCTTATGTTTGGTAACTAATCTCCATTTAAGAAGAGGGGCTTTGTGGTGGACTTAATTAAGGTATAGCCTAGGGGTGGAGAAGTATTTAGAACAGAGACTTTGTAATTGATTGAATGATTGGAAGGTCCTGGGGTGGGGTAGTACTTGGAGATTATTTAATCACGCTTAGTAAATGCTGTATTTTGGAATGATGTCATGTTTTTATCTTCTCTGTTCTTGGTTTGTCACTGAGTAAAATGGAGAGCATCTATGCTGGTATTCTGAACCTTGGGAAGTTGCCTTTCCTTGGCATTTCATTACAGTACACCCATCTGTCTGTCTGTCTCTCTCTCTCTGTTTCTGTCTCAATTATTTTTACTTATTTCATGAAATGTTTCCCAATTACATGTAAAAATGTTAATCATTTTTTAAAATTCGAACTTCCTAATTCTCTGAAGCAGTTTGATTTTAGTCATACACATGAGTTCATGCCAAATGTGTCTCCATATTAGCCATTGTAAAAGAAAAGACAAACAAAATAAAACAATAAAAATAAAGAAATGTTTTAAAAAGTCTCCTCCATCGAGTTCCTCAGTTCTCTCTGTGGAGTTGGAGAGCATTTTTCCTCATGGGTCTCATGAAAATGTCTCCTTATCCCTCTCTTTCAGTGGACCTCTGCTTTCGGTTTGCTGCTTCCCTAGCAGTGCTCAATGAGACCCAATGATGTCAGGGGAGAGACCTTCCCAGGCCTGTGGGCAGCTTGCAGACTGTCAGCCAGCTCCTGGAAAAATGGACTTCTTTCATTTGCTCTGGTATTTGTTAATTATTTTATGTGGCAGGGTCAGAGACTGGGAACTTGTGACTGTCTAAAGATCAGGAGAGGGAGCTATCAGATGTCTAGGAATTCAAAAGTGGAATCCCTACTGGATTTTGCAGCCATTCCAGCATTGACTCCCTAGAAAAGTCGGCCCAGAGATAGCTGAGAAGAGGAACACTCTGGGTAACCACGCCGACTGTGCAGGAACTTGGTGGGACCAGTGCTATGTAGAAACTGTTCTCAGACTGAGCCACCAATGTGGTAAGGGGGGGGAGAGAGAGAGGAGAGGGGGAGAGATAGAGGAGGGGAAGAGAGAGGAGAGGAAGAGAGAGAGAAGGAGAGAGAGAGGAGAGAGGAAGAAGAGGGCATGGCTGTAATGGGAGTGCAAATTTGGAAGATCTTCCCTGCCCCTAGGCTAAAGTGCACCTGAAGCCTGGGGAGGGAGGCTTGTTTTTCAATAGATACTTTTTGATTGGCCAGTGAGTCAATAAGGTTGTTACATTCTCTGAGCCAGGAGAAGGCTATATAAGCCCTGATGTGTAGCTTTGTTTTGGGACTCACTTTGAGAAGTGTTCTGTGATTTGATCTGAATTATGGGAAGCCGTTGAGAGTCCCCCGGCTTTGAAAAACCCAGATGTGGAAACCCAGATGTTGACTGCGTATGGATGTAATGGTTGGACAGTTTGGAAAGCTGTCTACTTGATCTGTTAATGTCTTGATAATTCTGTCTGTATATTTTGAAGTTCGGGGTGCTGACCTTTTTCCCCTGAAGAAGGTAAAAGATATATGTCTGACTGATTAAAGTAAGCTTGTTAACCCATTTTGAGTTGCTTTCCTTTAACAAAGCAGATCCAAGAACCTGTATGGGCAGCAAACCCTGAGGACGCGCTTGGGGTGCTTGCTGCTACAATGGCAGACAATCGCTTTTTTTTTTTTTTTTAGTAAATGTCAATGAGGAAAATATAGCTTTACCTAGATTTTAGAAAAGCTTTTAATATTTTTTCACACTCTTCTGATGAGGAAGATAAAAGGAAAGCCAGACTCAAGGACTAGTTGCTAATGGTTCAAAGCCAGCTTGGCAGGAAGAATCCAGTGAGGGCCCCAGACTTGAATAAATGCTGAGAGAACATGCTCACCAAATTTGCAGACACCAAACTGGGAAGAAAAGTGCATAGGAGATGATCTGGATCTGGATCTGGATCTGGATCCCAAAGGTTAAATCTTGCCAGGTGAAGTTCGTAGGGAGAAACATAAAGTCTTGAATGTGGGGACCAAAAAATCCACTTCAGAAGTAGAAGGTGAAGGGGTCACAGATGGAGAGAAATTGTTCTAAAAAAGAACTGGGGACTTCAGCAAAACCAGGTTTCCTGTGAGGCAGCATAAGGCTGTAGAAGACTGATGCCCTCTTGGGCTGACTCACTAAGGAGGTGGTTCTCCCAGTGCCCTGTGCCCGGGGCAGGCCTCATCTGGAGTATTATGTTCAATTGTGGAAGACCTGGTGTCGCCACAGCACACAGAGCACTGGGCCTGGGGTCCAAAGATCTGGATTCAAATCCAACCTCAGAGCCTCCCTAGCTGTGAGACCCTAGGCAGGTCACAACCTCTGTCTGCCTCATTTTCCTCAAGTGTAAAATGAGGATCATTTGTTCTAAGGATCAAATGCGATGATATTTATGAAGCTCTTAGCGCCACGTTTATCATGATTATACATCGTCATTATTCTAGTCACTATGGTGCAGGTTTATATAGTCCAGAGGAGGGTGGCCAGCATGGTGAAGAGCCATGGAGGACTGTGATAACTGTCTTCTAGTATTGGAAGGTGGTGATGTGGAGGTAACTGTTCTAACCATTAGGCTGCCTACCCCAGGGCACTTGGGGTCCCTCAAATAGCCAGCACCCCCCCAGACATAGGAGGATCAGCCAGCTTCTGGCCAGCCATACTATAGCAGCCCCTCCCAAACACCCTCACCTTGCCAAATCAAAGGATTTCTCTATGATTCCAATAGGAAAAGCCCCTTCCCTGGTCCCAGCCCCTAAATGCCCCCAAGGGCTTCGTCCACCTCCAGGGTCCTGACCACCCTTACCTTCCCCTTCCTTTGGGCTCACCCATCTTTCTAGATTGGTTACCTATTCCACCCAGATCCCCTGCCCACCGTTCTCCAGCAGAGCCCAAAGGTTTGACCTTGGGGCCATGGCACAGCTTAGCCCTAATGCCTGGACCACTCTCCCTCCTCTCTGTCATCTCTGCACCCCTTCCAAGGGACTTTTCCTGATTTCCTCAGCTGTCAGAGGGTACAGAGAGTAGCTGTCAGCTACTTTCTTCACTACCATTCCAATGTGTTCTGTACTAGTCTGAGGGGACAGACTGGCCTGTGAGCCCAGGCCTCATAAGATCATAAATTCTGCTGTTTCCTGACTTGCTTTCCAAGGGAAAAGCTGAACTGGAGCTGAGAACACATTGAAAAGGCGCCAAATACCAAGATGTTTTCTCCTTCCCACCTCTGAGTGAAAGGCAAGGATCCTGTAGGGCCCCAAAGTAAGAGAAGGCCCAAGCCCAGGCCTTTACCTCCTTTACCAGGCCGACACCTGGTGGCCCTGCAGTGGTTTCTGCTTCTGCTGTATCTCTCCTTCCTTGTTCTTAGGTGACCTTGTGAGCTAGGAACTGTCAGGAGACCAGGCCAGCAGAGATCCAGACCAGAGGCGGGGGCCCACCAGGGCAGGCCTATAGCAGCTGGGCCCCTACCCAGCAGTGGCCTGACCCTACACATGATGCTGAGTCCTGTAAGAGTGGGGGGCTTGGCCCCAATGTAGGAAGGGGAGGTCCAAACTGAATCCCATGCAAAGCATAAGAAGCTAGGGGAGTCCCAGGGGCTGCACCCTCCACAAGCTCCCTCATTCACAATAATCCAACACGGGACGTGATTGTGCAGCTGGTTCCATCTCCTTCCTTGCATCCTTTTGAACTGACCCTAATTTGTTTGCAGCTACAGAGCAATGTGGAGAAGCCAGGTGCTAACCCTCCCTTTGTACCTGGGGAGCTTTTGGCCAGTCCTTTCAAAGCTTGCTGTCTTTCTCTCCCCTTCCTAGGCTTCCATGTGCATAGTTCATTCCTCCATAACATAACCCTCACACAATAACCCAATCTTAACCAAACCTTGGGGTTGGACAAATTAACAGCAGCAGTCTAGGGCACCCCAAGGCAGAGCAGACAAGAGAGCTTAAAACATTAAATTGAAGCAACAAAGGAAACCCTACCAGTCCCTCCCTTATGCTTCATCCTGAACTTGTGTTTCTAAGAAGCCAGTCTCCACATTCAGCACAGTGCACAGTTCAGTCCACTTTGTGGGAAGGTTCTCTGCCACCCCGGGTGGGCATCAGTGCCCATTGTTTCCAGTCCCTCTGGGTGCCCCCCAGTAGACATTCCCATCACCTACTGGCCGGCCCAGGGCTTCGGAGTGGCATAATTTCCAAGACCAGCTCAGTGTCTTTGGTGTTCTCAAAGGCGGCCCTGCAGGACCGCCTTTCAAAACAGATGCCCCAAAACTTGCATGACATTGAGGCTCAAGCTCCCAAACAACTTTAGAAGGATAAAATAAATCCAGGCATCCTCACATCTGACAAGCAGACCCACATTCTGCACTGAACACAAGCTGGCTTTTCAGCACTGCAGGGGAGGAAAGCGCCTGGGTCAGCACTGGATCCGGCCAGATGACCAGACTGAATTCTGGCTGGCTTTGCCACCAGGGCTGCCTGCCTGTCCATCTCCACCCGGGCTTTGTGCCGGATACTTGTTTCTCCAGGAAGCCTCGGTGCTCGCACAATGCCTCACTCCAGCTAAGTGCTTGATCGGTCCTGGTGGGAAAGGGGGCCACCCTCAACACTGCCAGAGTCACAGAGGCGCTGAGGTTCAAGGCTGCCCATTCAGTCTTGAGCCATAAGCACAGCCTAGAGCCAGAGCTCCAGCCAGGCTGCTGGAGAAGGTGACACAAGAGCACTGTAAAAGTTGGAGTCGAACCCAACACATTCTAGGGTGCGTCGGTCCTTGTTGAACAAGTGAGCGAAGTGGCAGCACAGTCCTCCTCTCTTTGCCAACCCCCCTCTTCTTCCTGCTGTCTCTGCTGTGCACTGAACGTCTCAGTCTCCTTCCCCTAGGTCTGAGTCCCTACAGTGGCCAGTGGTCATGGCTCTTCCGTTCCTGATGGGCCCATCCTGACGACAGCCTACAGTCTGTCTGGGATTTGCAGGTGAAATCAGTGAGGTCAATACTTCGGAGAAAGGTCTCTAAGTTTGAGGTCACCTCCCCAGGGCTTGAGATGGCACAGGGGAGAGTGAACCCCTTGAGCTTGAGGACAGATGCTGGTCCTTATGGTCCTCAAGTGATCTGTTGTTGTTCTGTCATGTCCGACTCTTGGTGACCCCGTTTAGGGTTTTCTCAGCAAAGATACTGGAGGGGATCGCCATTTCCTTCTCCAGCTCATTTTACAGATGAGGAAACAGAGGCAAACAGTCAAGTGACTTGCCCAGGGTCATACAGCTAAGAAGTGTCTGAGGCCAGATTTGAACTCAGGAAGGTGAGTCTTCCTGAGTCCAAGCCCAGGGCTCTATCAACTGGACCACCCAGCTGCCCCCCAACAAGAGCAGTTTTATATGAAACGTGAAGGTTTGCAAAGCACTTATTTTCAGATTGAAAATTGAGGTTCAGAAAATTCAATGACCAGGGTCACACAATTAGTAAGTGACTGGTGGGGCATTTGAAGCCAAGCCTTCCTAATTTCTGTGCTCTCTCCATCACACTGAGTCATTCATCTATAGTATTGGAGGAAGAGCACCATGAAATGTGAGATTGGGGACTGGAGTTGAGACTTCACTCCCTTTCCTAAAGCACACTGGCACTGAGAATACCAAGGTCAAATGGCCGCTTAATGAGTGTGTGTGAGGGCTAGCACTTGAACCCAGGATTTCCTTCCTCTCTGCAGATGCCAGGCTGCCTCTCATACTAGAACGATGCCCAACTGAACATTTTTTCTGTGATAATACAGAGGGTTCTTTGAGATCTTCTGGTTCCCCAAAACCACTAATTATGGTGGTGCCAGTAAAGCAGGTGTTAGTGGAGCTGGGCCATAGGTAGAGTCCTGGATGAAATCTGTTTGCTGCTCACTACTGTAATGTCTAGATTCATTAGTACAGATTCAGCAATGCCATAATTCCTCCTGCCTACGTCTCAACACGCCTTTGAATGGATGCCCTGGGGAGCCCATCCAAAGTCAGGGTTATTCAGGAAGACTGACAGTGGAACAGGAAGAGGAGACAGGGCTGGATCACCTTTACAAATATGCAAAGCCTGTTAACTGACCCAAGCTTCCCAGGAAAGCAAGGGCATATCTTTTGAGTGGAAACATTTGGCCATTGTCGAAGTGTGGAGGGAAGAACAGCTATGCCCCCTGACTCTGAAGAGCTGAAGATGAGATTAGAGAGGTGTGTGGTGGGTGTGGGCAGCTGCAATGTGCGACCTAGGTGGAAAAGACATCATGGAAGCATAGGACAGAAGAACCTGGATTGGCCCCTTGGTGAAGGTGTCTACAGAAAAAGAGGAAGGCCTCCAGCACCTTGGGCAGACCCTCCCTGGGCGCAGGCTGGGATCAAGATGGTGGGAGGACACTGCTGCTCCGGTGATGATCAGGTCTCTGGGTATGTGAGCACCGAAGCTGTGATTCTGCCATGTGGAGATGGCGGCCACAGAAGCTGAGAAGGCAACGTCACAGAGCCACGATCCCAGTGTCCCATGTGACCAGAAGGAGCCCATGGGCTGATACCAGCAGAATTTCACCGAGAATCTCCAGGCACCAAAACCTGCATCTCCTCTTCGCACTGACTCTGCAGGTAACTCAAGACGCTAGGCTTGTTTTTTACACTTAGGTGGGGCCATCTTCTCTAGGCTCCTCACTTTACAGATAGGGAAACTGAGTTCATTTGAGGTAAAGTGGCCTGCCAGAGTCACCAAAACAATACGGAGAAGAGGCTGATTTGGCCCCAGGTCAGGGGGGTGCTAGAGCCAGCTCTAACTGGCTCCCAACAACTGATGGCTAAAGTCTGTCTCAGAAGTTAAATGACACCTCAGAAATGGGCAATTACCACCAAGCAGGCCTTCGTTTACCACTCTGCTGATTGCCTAGAGCATTCATAATGCCTGTTAAGCTGAAAAATGTGTGTGTGCATACATTTTACACCCTCCCCAGCCTAGCTCTTAAACATTTAGCAGCATGTACCTATATTGCTCCATAAACACTGCTTGAGCTGGGGTGGGGGGAGGGGGCGGTAAATAGGAAACTCAGGGAGTGAAGCCATCACCAGAATGGGGGCCAAGAGTGCCAGCACCCACCACCACCAGCCTTTCCAGATCACTTTAAGGCTTGCAAAGTGCTTCCCTTCCCTCATCTTCTGACAGCCCTGGCACAGGCCTTCCTTCTGACAGCCAATCAAAGGTCTTTGCTCATTTAGTCCACCAGATTCATGCATGAGGTACCTACTCCAGGCTGGGCATTGTCCTGAGCTCTCTGGATTCAAGATAATGGAACCAGTTGGTGCAGCCCAGGAGGGTGGGTGCAGGCATGGAGGCCTTTCACGCCTCTTGGGAAAAGTCTGCATTCTAGACCACCCCATCTCCTCCTGCTTGTAGTGGGGGACTTCCCTCCTTGGTCCCCTGCCTTCTGTGAGACTTAGAGATTGCCCTGTCTGCTACACATAGAGATGGTGACTTCTGTTTTTGGCTTAGGGACAGATTAGCCCAACTCCAAGGAGTGTTTGCTCTGATATTTTTAGGAAGTTTATTCATAGATTGTTGATAAAGCCTTGAGCCCACACCAGACCCATCTCCAATGCCCAGGCTGAGTTGGTCCCTGATCTGGTTAGATTCCCATCTTTCATTCTCCATGCTCTCAGACACCTGCCATTTTCCAGAGTGGGGATGAACCACTTTTCTGGTGGTGTCTTTGAGTGCATTAGTCCACTCTTTCCCACCAGACTCTTCTCCTAAGTGTAGGAGACAAGTCACTCAGCATCCTGGGCTGTGCCCATCACTGATGCCATTACTCTGGGACACTGAGCCCCATTTCCCAAGGACCCAGGCAGCTGGTCCTGGGGATACCCTCCAGGCATAGAGATTTGTCTCCAAGGACCAACAAGGGAAGTTGTTCCTGTCTCAGGGAGATGACGGTGTAGTATGTGGAGAACTGAATGCCAAGTGCCTATAAGGCAAATTCTCTTCTAAATTTAAAAAGTATTGGTATTTGTTAGATATATCACCTACATTTCCCAATGCACTGATCCTCCCCTACTAAGTAAGAGAGACTGTTAAGGATTGGGGGAGGGGGAGAGGCAGACGCTGGCCATCCAGGAGTCACTGGACTGTCCTTTGCTCTGAAGGAGGAGGTGGCCTAGCAGATGCTGGCCATCCAGGCCTGAAGCCTTGGGGGCTAAGGTTGTTCCAGATGCCCCGTTGGGGAAGGAGCCTCCTGTGTGCCAGGGCCAGCCTCTCCAGCGCATCCCCTCTTGGGCTGACTCACATTGTACACATTTCAATGAGGCTTCTCTTCACACTGCAAGTTGGGGCATGCACCAAGGACGTGTAAGGGCAGTCCTCCTCACGTCCATCAGAGCAAACTCGCTCTTCTAATACCTGATTCAAAGGTCAGAGCAAGACGTCTCATTACTTACAGTGACGGGGACCCTGCGGCAGGAAATCTGCCTCACCCAAAGGCAGCAGTTTGTACTTTTGTGAGAGAGTCCAGCTCTTCTGAGACATCTGGGCAGTGCCACCACACACAGAGGCAGGCACACTGTACCTAGAGGCAGGAGCACCTGAGTTCAGATCAAGCTTCAGGCCCTGCCTACTCATTTCACCTGTCTGCCTCAGTTCTCTCTCCTATAAAATGGGGGTAAAGCACAGCACCTACCTCCCAGGGTTGTAGTGAGGACCAAAGCACCTTCCTCCCTTTCCTCCTTCTGTAGATGAGTAACTGTGCTTAGAATTATCCCTTGGAGCTGTATGGAAGATGGGGCAGAGGCAGAGAGCCTGGAGGCAGAGTTGGACTGTCCTGGAGAGAGGCGACACCTCTCTTCCTTCCAGGCTGGTTCCTGCTGAGTGCTGCATCAGAAGCTCCCACTCACCAATCCCAGGGCAGGGGGTAGTGTGGGATGGACAGCCCTCCTTTTTTGCTTTTCTTTTTTTCAGTCAGCATCCAAAGCAAAGCCTGATTCCTTGTTCTAGGGTTCTAGTTCCGATCCTCTTAAGCACTGAAAGGAGACATCAACCAGGAATGGAGAACCCCAGTGGAAGCCCTTCTCCCTGCTCCCTGGCACTCTGGATACGAGGTAGCTTGGCCCTGTTCTCTCCTTAGGGCCCCTGGTTTTGGAAGGTATTACATGCTGGTAATTGTGAGAAAGCTAATGACTGGAGTGTTTCTGAGACCATAGACATGGGGATCAGCTGAGGCCACAGCCATCCAATGACTGAGAGAATCCCTTTGGAAAATCTTCCAAAGGCAGAGCCCACCTCCCCCTTGTCCTGGCCCCTCATCTCAGCTCCACGGAGGGAGCAGCAGTTGCCCCTTCCCCTCCCTGTTAAATGTCTTCAGTGCTTGAAGATGACTGTGGTTCCACCAGGCTTCCAGACACCCAGACTTCAGATCCCAGGGTCACCTTCTTCCTTGCCCTTGCCCCACATCCAACCAGATGCCTGGCCTGATCGGTTCTGCTTCCATCCATCCCTTCATCTCCCTCCCCGCTCCATGGTGATATCCAGATTGCTGTAATAGCCAGCAGTCAGTCTTCCAGCCCCCATTCCATGCCTCCATCCATCCCCTGTCTCCTCCAAATCCACACCACACACTCTCCCTAGAAAGAGAACAGAAGAAGTTTAAGGTGATTGCTTCCTGCTCAGAACCTTCTAAGAGTCCCTATGGCCAGGGAGGAAGTAACTGCCAGTCTCTCACCTGGGGCTTCATTGAATTTAAGTCCAAGTTTGGGATCTGTCACATGGCTCTGATCTCAGTTCCCAGGCACAGCTCACCCTTTGCCCCTTCACGCTCTTTCTTGTTAGCTCTCACACTGAACCACTGAACTGGTCCCTGAACTGGGCCAGACCTTAGTTTCCATCCTCCCTGATATGTCCTGGCTCCCTTCCCCTCAGCTCAGAATTTCTGGCTCTTGTCTTTCCTTCCTGTCTCCAGGAAGAGCTAACCTGGTTACTACCCAAGGCTAGCCCTGGCCTCTACTCTGCTATGTTTCAATTCTGCCAACACCTCATTCCATTAACCAGCTTCTCTCTCTCTTCTCCCTTTCTCCTCCTTCTCCTCTTCCCTCTCCCTTCTTCCCTCCCACTTACTGTTACTCTCTCTCCCCCTCCCTCCCTCTTCCCTATGTCTCTCTCTTCCTACGCCCTCCTCCCTCCTCAAGTCCTTGTCCTGACCATAAGATCACTTCTTTGGCTCCTGCTCAGAAGATCCCTCCTAAATTAGAGATTGCAGGGATTGGGGAAACTGGATGTCCCTCCCTTTGGTCTCTTGCCATCAAATGCTAGAGCCTAGGGCATGCCTCATAGACAGGTGGCATGGGAGTCTCCTGCCCTTCCTCCCATTACAACAGGCTGCTGGCCAAGTGCAGAAGTCCTGGGGAAAAGAAGTCCAGGTGCTAGGTGTCCCCACTGCACCCATGAGGGCCCCAGGCTTGCCTTCCATTCATACTATGTGCTTCAGGTACCCTTCCTAGGAGCTGGGTAAGCCAGGGTTCTGCCTGGCTAACTGGTAGAAGACTATGTGGGAACACATCAGAAGATTCTAAATCCTTGCCACTTTTCCCGCTTTTCTGTGTAACATACATTTTCACCTACTGATAACAAAAAAGGCAACAGGTCACTTTTCCTCAATGGAAAAAGGTTATTGAAGCTTCCCACCTTGGTAGTCTGGACGGAACAAAATGGCGGTCAGTGGATAAGGAGTTTCCAAAGTGCAGACACTGGAGGCTGATCCAGATCTACTTGGAACACCACAGAAATGGTGGAAAACAAGGAAAACAAAGGGAAAAGGCTGGGCAGAGCTTGGCCCCTAAGCAGATAAACCAGCAATGACTCACAAAGAAGGAAAAATGAATCAAAGAATGAATGAAGAATCTAGAAAAGGACACAACTCACTGATTAAATAGTCTGCAAGGAAGAGTACAAATTGGTGCCTTTTCTCCCTTCCACACCCTCGAGCAGGAAGCTTTTTCTACCTCTGAATGTTTCTGAAAATGTTTCCAAGGTCACTGGTGCTGGAGTTCCCAAATGAGGAGTACACAAAAAGCATTTACTGAACACTTTTAGTGCCAATGCTCTTAAGTCTGGAGGACATAGTGATAGGCCAGGTGGGAAGGCCCAGTGATACTCCATTTTACTCAAAGGTAGTCGGTACTTCCCTGCGCATGAAGCAATGTGTGCATATCTGCCTTGATGTCAGGAGCCTGGATTGGCCTGTGCTTATGACTGCTGGGAAGAAGAGAACCCAGTGGGGCCAGGGCAGGGGTGTGGGGAGAGACATCAGGGAAAGCTCCCATGCCAATGCCTGCTCAGCTCCACCCACTATTTAGTGACTACATAGCTGGGCACAGTGGGCTTCCTCTACCTTCAAGAGCCACTGACTTCCAAATTCCTATTAGCTTTTACCATTTACTTCAGTGTGACATTGGGAATTTAAAAAATAATTTAGTAGCCAGTCAATAAGCATTTATTAACCAACTTCTACCTGCTAGGTACTGCGCTATGTGCAGGGATACAAAAAAGGCAAAAGACAGTCCCTGCTCTCCAGGAGCTAACAGTTCAGTGGGGGAGACAACGCTGCTGTTGTTTGTCCTTAATGCTCTGTTGGGGTCAAGGCACAGTGTGTCTGATGGTGGCTGATCAGACCGACATGGGCACAAACAGCTCACGTAAGCATGTGGGGTGAAGATGTCTCTGAATCTGCACGTCTCTCACTCTTCTGAGCTGTAATTCTGCTTTGCTCATAGAGCACAGTGCCTTCTCTGATGCAGGCACGCCGCACTGGGCGCGCTCCTGTGCCAGCATCTCCCAGGTCACACAATCAACCCCACAGTTCTTAAGGGAGTCCTTGAGAGTGTCGTTGTGTTGCTTCTTCTGACTCCCATGGGGGCACTTGCCTTGGGTGAGCTCTCTGTAAAACAGCGTTTTAGGCAAGTGTGGGTTTGGCCTTTGAACAATGTGGCCAGCCCATTGGAATTATAATTTCTGAAGTGGAGTTTGAAATGATTGGCAATTTGGTTCAAGAAAGGACCTCATTGTCCACTACCTTATTCTGCCAAGTGATCTTCAGGATCTTCCTAAGACAATTCAAATGGAAATGATTCAGTTTCCTGGCATGGCTTCACAGGCATACAATGAGGTCAGCACCATGATAGTTAGTCTAATACCTCTTGTCTCCCACACTTTCCTTTAGAGCTTCTCAAACACTGAGAAATCCATGTGTCAACCTCATTAACTATGTGGACATCCCTGGAAAGTATACTGCCAAGGTAAGTGAATTTATCCACAGCATTCAAATCTTCTCCATTTGCTTTAATCAATGGTTCCACATATGGATGGTATGGAGTTGGTTGGTGGAGAACCTGTGTTTTCTTGGTGTTAATTGTGAGGCCAAAATGAGCACAATGAGCAGAGAACAGATAAATACTTTGCTGCATCTCAATATCAGAGGATGTACTAAATACACAATCATCTGCAAACAAAAAGTTATGCACCAATTCTCCCTCTACTTTTGTCTTGGCTTGTAGCCTTTTCAAGTGAAAAACTTTACTGTCAGTGTGGTAGCTGAACTTGATACTGTTTTCTTCCTCATTGAAGACAGCTGACAAATTAGAAAACATCATGCTAAAAATCATGGGGGCAAGCGCACAGCCCTGCTTCACTCCATCGGTGACTGGGAAAGCACAAGAGCGTGGCCCATTATCCAAACTGCTTGTACATGTCATCGTGAAGACAAGTCATCAACAGGATAAATCAGAGACAATCAAGAGAAAAAAGACGCCCTAGACATAAGGGGGATTGAGAAAGGCTTCCTGTAGCAGGTGGGATTTCAGATGAAACCTAAAGGGAGCCAGGGAAGCCAGAAAGCAAAGAAAGAGAATGGTGAAGTGGATGCCTGACCCTCTGGTGGCAGACTTGGGATAAAACCATTTGAACACCACTAGCCTAACAATGCAAGGAGGTCAGGTGTGTGAGGGCAAGAGCTCTGTCTATGGAACTGGTGGTCTCTGTCCCAGGCCTGAGCATGGCAGATGGTGCTTGGGGCCTTAAAGTAGAAGGAATCACCACAGCCATCCGCACACCAGGAGGAGGCCATCCCCAGAGAGCTGTGCGGTCAAGGTCAGGTTCACCCAAGGGTCATGAGAAATCTGAGGAGGAAGGAGCAGGGGAGAGCAGATGCCAAGGCTGAAGAGGAAGGAGAAAAGAGAGAGCCTGGGGGGAAACAATTCCAATGAGGGGGGAAATGGGCATGGAGAGAGCAAGGAAGATGAATAAAGAAACTACCAGAGAACTGAAGGGTAAAGAAGATAAGCCTGGAAACAAGCTGTGACAAAATGGGGCCATGAAGGGAGTGTCAGGGGTGGCCAAAAGGGGCTGAGGCTGGTGGAGGGGAAGGGTTATCCCAGGGGTCCGTGGGGTGTTTCAGCAGCTGTTTGGAGTAAAAGAAGAGCCTCGTCCACTAAGGTTCATGGGAAAGTCATGACTGATGACCAACAGAAGGTAGAGCTGCTCAGATTGCTTTTGCCCTGGCAGTGACAGAACCCAAATGGTCAAGGAGCTGATGGCCAAGGTCAGTAAGGAGACAGGAAGAGAGCATGCAGCTGTAAAGTCGCCTGGTCCAGATGGACACTCAACTAGGAGAGAAAGGTCAGGGAGAACTGGAGAAGTACTGATGGAAGGCGGGGGTAAATGGGCCAATCTTTGGAAATGGAAGAGAAGAGGCTTGGAAAACTTTGGGCCAGGGCACTCTCTTTCTGTTCTTGGCAAAAATCTAGAACCTCATGAAAGAGATGGTTGATGAATATGGAGAAAAAGAAGCAATGTGTGGTTATTAGGGTTTAGGGTTAGAGGGAGGTGGGGCCGTAACCTGGCGAAAGCAAGGAAACAGACCCAAGAGGTAAAGTCACAGAAGTCACAGAGGTCAGGATTTGAACCTTGGTCCTTGGATGTCAAGTCTGGAACTCTGAGGGGAGTGAGTGAGTGTGTGTGTGTGTGTGTGTGTGTGTGTGTGTATGGTAGGATGAGTAGAAAGGGAAAGGAGAAGGGGTAGCTAGGTGGCACAGTGAATAGAGCACCGGCCCTGGAGTCAGGAGGACCTGAGTTCAAATTTGGCCTCAAACACTTAACACAAAAACTAACCATTTGACCTTGGACAAGTCACTTAACCCCAATTGCCCTCCAAAAAGCAAAAAAAAAAAAAAAGGGAGATAAGAAACAAGGAGGGGGAAGATAGGAGATATGGAGGGGAGTGGGAGGGAGGAACAGAGACACTAAGGGAGGAAGGGAGACAGGGAGAAGGCTTGGGTTCTAATCTTCTCTGGGATGTCACTTTTTTTTTACAGCAGTCATGTGGCTTATTTGTGCCCAAGCTGTGGCAGAGCCTTCGAGCTTGCATTGGTCTGATCAGCCACAGTCGGACACACTGTCCTTGATGCCATAGTTATGTCATTTTGGTGCTCTTTGAGAAAGGACAGTCACTCCATTACACTCACAGGCCACATGTTTTTAGCCATTCCCTCATCAATGGGCATTTACTTTGTTTCTGATTTTTTTGCTACCACAAAAAGCTCTGCCATAAAATTTTTGGTGTATATGGGGACCTTCTTATCAATGGCTTTCTTGGGGCATATAAACCTAGTGGTGGAAGCTCTGGGTCAAAGTTGTGGACAATTTAGTCCATTTATTTATGTAATTCCAAATTGCTTTCCAAAATGGCAGCATCAATTCCCAGCTCCACCAACAATGTACTTGTGTGCCCTCTTGTCATCTTTCTTCATCTTTGCCAGTTTGCAGGTTGTGTGAGGTGTTGAACCCTCAGGGTTGCTTTGATGTGCATTTCTATGATTATTACTGATTTGAAGTGGCCTTTCTTGTAGTTAACAATTTACAAGTCTTCTTTTGAAAACTGTTCATTCCTCTTAATCACTTTTTTTTTTTAAATTAGGGAAAGACCTTTGGTCTTCTGTATGTTAACTGTCTATACAGGGTGTGCCGAAGGCAGTTCAAACTGGCTTATGAGAGCTGACCGTTATGTGTTCATTGCAAAGAAATTAAATGGATTCTGTATCATTTAATCATAGGCTCTATTCTGTAATTGATTCTAACCTGTATCACTCACTCATTTTGTATGATCACTAAGCTACATTTCTATGTCCTTGAGTTAAAAAGAAAGTTGTCACTCCTATTAGCCCCTGGGACATCTACTTATTTGTCTTAAAGCCCCAACAAGCTTAACCTGGTGCCATCCCCCTACAGTTATGTCCTCTGTCCTTACCAGTCCTTGGACATTTAGGGGAGATTGGATCTCATCCAAGGTGACAGCAAGTCTGGTAGCACTGATCTCCCAGCAAAGATTACAAGAGGCAGATGGGTCCCCTAAAACAATTCTCATTCCTTGCCAGAGAAGGGGTGTGGTAAGCTTCACCTGAATGCCAGCCCACTTTTCCTGGTATAGCCAATTGCAGCATTTTATGACTACCAAGATCGCTTTCTTTCTTGTGTGTCAATGCAGCAGTCCTTAACATGCATTTCATTAATCAGTGTACCCCAGATATTAGGAGGAAACTGCAGAAATTGGCAATGGGACCCCAAATACCTCTGGCCCAAATACTGGAGACAGCCTTTGGAGTCTTTAATAACAGAGACCTGGTTGCAGCAGAGGACAAAGAATGCAGGTAACAAACTAGAGACAGAGAACATGCTCGATTCTTGGCTGCTGCCATGGCCAGGAAAAGCACCTCCAGGGGACCCCCTTGGAGGAAGCCCAGTCACTCGGACAGGGGGAAAACCTGCTTTCGATGCCACAAGGAGGGTCACTGGTCCAAAGGAGTGTCCCCTAGAGGGAGCCCCAGAGGTAAAAGTGGTAGAGCCACCTCCCAGTGTCCTGTCCTCCAGTCTTCTCAAGACTCGGAGTTATGGGGGAGCCTGGGGCTTGGCATTGCTCCCACTTTCTCTATCTCTCACTGAACTCTGGGCAAGCATCAATGCTGAAGGTTTCTCTCTGCCAGGATTCGAGCCATCAACCTCCAGATGACCACTCAGGCTATACCAACCTCTGACTGAATCAAAGTTCTCCAGCCCACTGGACCTGGCATCAGGCACGTTCTGGAGTCTGACCCCCATGAACTGGCTGCAGAGAGGCAGGGACAGCTCTACGCCCCTTGCCAGCAGGAAGCACTCTCAGAAGCTGAGACCTTTGCCTTTTACCCCAAAGGAATTGGGGTCCCATTTGAGGGGAAATGATGGGGAGTAGGCTCTGGGAGACCCCTTGATGAGGCATTTGCCTAAGACCACTTGCGGCCCTCCCCAGGCTCCTCCTCTGGACTCCCCATAACCCTTCTGCGCATCAGACCCCAGCATGCTCAGGCTCCCCTTGGTGAGAGCTCCAGGGTGACCTAGCGCGGACTCCTCCCCTCGCCCCCCCCCCCCATAACCCTTCTGCGCATCAGACCCCAGCATGCTCAGGCTCCCTTGGTGAGAGCTCCAGGGTGACCTAGCGCAGACCCCTCCCCTGGACTCCCCCATAACCCTTCTGCGCATCAGACCTCTTGTGGTGAGAGAGCCAGGGTGACTTATCGCAGACCTGGCGCAGCCTTGCTCCATGTCCCCGGTCCTGCACAAGGTCACAGGTGCCCAGGCTCCTCCTCTGGACCCCCCCATAACCCTTCTGTGCATCAGACCCCAGCAGGCTCGGGCTCCCCTTGGTGAGAGCTCCAGGGGGATCTAGCACAGACTTCTCCCCTGGACCCCCCATAACCGTTCTGCGCATCCGCACCTGGCTGCAGCGGTGTGAGTGACCTAGCGCAGACCCCTCCCCCAGAACCCCCCTCCCATAACCCTTCTGCGCATCAGACCTCTCGTGGTGAGAGCGCCAGGGTGACCCAGCGCGGACCTGGCACGGCCTAGCTCCATTTCCCCGGTACTGCACAAGGTCACAGGTGCCCAGGCTCCTCCGGAGGCCGCCCATGGTGCCGAACCTTTAATGACCTCTGCTGCCCTTTGGCTGAGGGAAGGCAGGCCCCGGCCCCTTGGCCAATAGGGGGGGACCTCCACGCTCTCCTTTGCGTGGGGGGCGGGTTCCCCGCCCACGGTGCCGCGGAGGAGGAGCCCGGGGAAGCCCGGAGTTCCAATCTAGCCTCAGACCCTTCCCAGAGTTCCGTCCGCCGTGAAAGAGGCTGGGCTGTTTGGGGAATCAGAACTGGGAAGCGCTGGGTACACAGTCAGCGCTTAATAAGTGCCCGTTCCCTGCCCTCCGATGGCGGGGCTGGGTCCGTATGCCTCTCGCATCCGAGATCCCCCTGGGCCTGCGACTGGCCAAATCCCTTGGCTCTCTGGGCCTCAGTTTCATCAACTATAATGTGGAGGTTGGGGTCCTACAGGGTCAAGGGCAGGGGCCCAGGTTTTTTTTTTTTTTTTTTTTTTTTCCCCCCCCCCCACCCGCCCCGGCCGCGGGGGTGGGGGCGGGTCCCGGCCGGCTGGGGTGCGCCTGCGCGGTCTGGGTGGGTGGAGCACCGCCTTTAGGGGGCGGGTCCTCCAGCGAAACGGAGAGCCTCTTCAGAGGGCGGGGCGTCCGCCGCTAAGCGCCTGCGGGTCGCAGGGGCCGGGACGAAGCGCGGCGTCGCGGCGCTGACGTCACGGGGCGTGGCCGCGCAGTCGCGTGTCTCGCGCCGGCCGGGGCGCCCCTTTTGAGTGTTTGGGCTCTCGGGCGTCTGCCGGTCCGGCCGGAAGCGGAAGCGGAACCGGGCCGCGGCCGTGCTCGCCTCCGGGCCGCCATGGAGGCCCCCGAGGACGGCGGCGGGAGTGGGGAGCCGGGGGGCCTTAGCCTGTCGGAGCTGTGCGGGCAGCTGGTGCGGACGCGGGACGCGGGCGGCCGGCTCCTGGCAGGCCACGAGCTGCTGCGGCGGCTGCGGGAGCCCGGGCCCGGCGCGGGGCCGGAGCTGGAGCTGGACGAGGCCGCTCTCAGCCGGGTAGTGGACGAGCTCACCGCCTGGCTGCCGGCCAGCCACAGCAAGGTAGGGGAGGAGAGGGGGCGTGGCCGCGGGCGGGCCCAGGGGAGGACCCCCCCCCCGAGGGTGGGGACTGACTGAAGGCTACAGCTTACTTAGGCTCCTACTGTGCGGGGAGTTTTACGGCTGGGGAAACTGAGGCAGGCGGAGGAAAAGCCCCGCGCGGGCCCGGCGCGGTCACAGTCCCGGGGTCCCCGCTGCCTGGCACGGGGGCGGGATGAGAGAGACCCAAGGACCCCGCTCCGCCGCCGCAGGCAGCCAGGGGCTCTTTGCCTGCTGACCGCGGGGCGTCCTGCAGGCCGAGCCCTGTGCCAGGGGGCGCGAGTTCGAGGGCAGCCTCAGACGGGCCGCAAGGCCCGAGTGCGGCCCCGGGCTCCGCGGGGGAGGGCCGGGCCCCCGCCTTCCAGGCTTAGGGTAACTTGTGAACTTCGCCCATGTTGCTTTCCGTGACTGTTACTTTGTGACAATTTGAGCTGCCTCGTCAGTTACAGTGCGGTAATAGACAAATGCAGCTGGCGCTGGCCGGGGCCTCAGGGCACCCTCCCGTCCCCTTTCCCAAAGCCTCCTCCTGGAGCCGGCCCTCTGCCCACTCCAGCATCTTAGGCAGACACCGCCCCGGCCCTGTGCGGGGCCAGGCTCTGCGGATCCGACTCCCAGGCCCCACCAGCGCCCCTGCTTCCCCGTCGGGGCCGGGCCTTCTCCCTTAGCTCCCCTTCCATGCCCTCTCCCGCGCCAGAACATGAGCGCCCTGAGGGCGGCTTCCATTGTGCTTCTGGCTGAGTAAGGCCGCCATCCATGCTTGTTGACTCTGCTGTGCGTGCCGGGGGCCTTGCCCTAAACTCCTTGGCATTGTCTGGACCCCAGGTCCATGGGGACTCCTCCCCCCAGTGGCGTCCGGCGCATCTCTTGGTCAGACTGCCCCCTTCCTTGTGCTCTCGCAGTCCTGGCCACCCCGCGCCTCTCGGTTGCCCCTTGGTGTGTGATCCTTGACTCCCAAAGACAGTGTTAGTAGAAGGATGTGGGCGCCTTTGTTTTGGGGAGACCACATACTGTTTCCTGCCCTCAGCTCTGAGCCCACCGCTTTCTGCCTCCCATGCAGAGGGGCCTGAGGTCATCCTGTCTCTGGCCCACTGGCTGTTGGCCTGGGGGTGTGCTCAGAGCCTCCCCAGCCCATCGGACCCTGCTGGCCCCTTGGACAAGGCGGGGCCAGCCTCCTCAAGCAGGCAACGAGTCATGACCTCGGTCTGGGTGAGAGCCCTTCTTTGCGGGCAGCCGTGGTCGTAGATGGAAGAACCTAGATAAAGCTTATGTGTTTAGTGTTCAGCTCCCTGTGAGGGAATGGAGAGACTTAGGGAGCACAAGCTGCCCCCCCATGGGAATTCAGAGAAATGTGGGGCAGTTTGTTGGGGGAAAGGAGGCCCCCAGATGTAGCTCATTGGGCACCAGAAGGCTCCAGAGATGGGACAGGCCAAGATGAATGAAGGCAGGAATTCTGGGGGGAGAAGCCCTGGTACTGCTGGCCTGTGACTGGCCTGGCTGCTGACCCCGCCTCGAGTGGGAGCTCCCAAGGGTGTCTGGGTACTGCAGCCCATGGATCGGGGACTGACTGCACAGGCAGCTTCTTGTTCTTTTTTGGGGTGTTCTTCTCTTAAACCAGAAAATGTGGTGTTATTTACTATAGAGATGTGGGGTGAAGGACTACTCATTAGGAAGGGGGGAAGCAGGGGGAGGATTGTTTTAATGACAGCGCCAGGCACTGGCCCCTTCTGGCTTGTTTTTTGGCCTGAGTTAGTGGCAGTGATCTCTTGTTAGCCTCAGCAGTTCTCCTTTTTATGTTTAGTTATTATTGCTTGTGTTTTTGTAGATGTAATTTTTTTTCCCCAAGGCCTTCCTTTTGTTCCTAATGAGGTGAAATCTGTAAGTTGCCATGATTAGGGATGAAGGTTTGGAATTTTTACAGTTTTGTGGGCTCTGTGCCCAGGAGGGGCCTCTTGGTGCAGCCAGAAAGATCAGGCTCTTACTGCCTCACCCTGGGTGGTTCTTGACCTGGTGAGCTTGGGTCGGTACCGTCATCTGTCTGTGTGCAGGGTTCCACATTGCACTTTATAAATATTAACTCCTTTTGTCCTTAGAACCGCTCTGGGAGGGGAGCGCTGTTCTAGCCCTTCCCTGAGGATGCTGAGGTGACTAGAGGGTCTGTCTAGGGCTCTAGGCAGAGGGTGAACTCGGTCTTCTGACCTCAGGCCCACTGCACTGTGCATGACCTGGTTTGACAGAGAAGGTGCCCACCTAGTTTGGCACAGGGAGTTCTCTTGCCCGGCATTCCCTGTGTTTGTTTTGTCTAACTTTGTTTCCAGGAATTTTTAGATCGGTTTGGGCTTTCTGGAGACCTCTGTTCCATATACTTTAGAATTTCAGAATATTTCCAGATTTAGCCGGATCCAAAAAAATAAAACAAAGAATACAGCCAAGCTCTTTAGCAGAGACAGGGCACACCCTGCACAGTCGGCCCCCATGGAGGGCTCGATTGGTGCCTTAGCACCTGCCCTTGGCCTTGGTGACCCTGTCACAGTGACCTTCCCGGGGTTTGACTCCAAGGTGCTCAGAACCACTCAGGGACCTCCAGAGTGTATTTTATAAAAATAAGCAAATTTAGTTAATGCCTCTTTTTAATATTCTTTCATTCACCACCCTCCCCCTCCAATTTACCCTTTTCCCAGAGTGCTACACATCTGGCAAAGAATTTTTTTAAAGAAAAAAGATTTTTTAAAAAATGAACAAAATAGATCAGTACATTAAAAACCTCTGACATTGGGGTGGCTAGGTGGTGCAGTGAATAGGCCCTGGAGTCAGGAGGACCTGAATCCAAATCCCACCTCAGACACTTGACACACTAGCTGTGTGACTTTGGGCGATTCACTTAACCCCAATTGCCCTCCAAAAAGCAACCCCTCCCAAAAAAAACCCCCACAAACATCTGACATCTGTAATTTCCTGCCATGGGCGGGGGGAATAAGCATTTATACAGCACCTGCTGTGTACCGGGCACTATGCTAAGTGCTTTACAAATATCATCCTGGGAGGCAGGTCCTGTTATTATCTCCATTTTGCAGTTGAGGAAATTGAGACAGAGCTGAAGTGACCTGCCCAGAGTCACATGACAAGTCACTGTCAGAGGCTGGACAGCCCCAGGATGCCTTCCCTTCTCTCCCCCCCAAAGGAATCAGTCAAGAGTCATCATCTCTTTTAGTTCTTGGGCTTTGTATTTCAAAGTATTTCTGCTTAATTTCTTTGTAGTTCTTTCTGTTGAGGTTGTATTCAATATGCATATTGTTTTCTTGACTGTTTACTTCACTTTGCAAGTCTTCCCACACTTCTCTTTAGTCATCAGTTTTTTTGTTTTGTTTTTGTTTATTGCAGTACACTGTGTTCCATTCTTTTTCTTGTACCATCATTTGTTTGGCCTTTCCCCAGTTGATGGGCACCTGTTTTGTTTGAGAATTTCATTGCGACAAAAAATACACCAAAACATTTTGGTATATGGAGTTTTTTTGTCCTTGGCCTCTTAGGCTGTGTGCCGAACTGCAGAATCTGTGTCATAGGGTATATAGACAATTGAGCCGCTTTATTTGCCTAATTCCCAATTGCTTTCCAGAAGAGTTGTCCTCTTTTCCAGCTCCACCAGCATTGCATTGGTGGGTTGTCTTCACGTGATTCTCCCAACTTTGGAAACCCTTATCTTTTGTCATCTTTGCCAGTTTGCTGAGTGTGAGGCCAAATCTCTGACTTGTTTTAAAAATATTGAGGCCATTTGCCAAGAGCTCTTTTTCTCCTTCTCATCTCACATCACTGAGATGCCTTCTACTTTTTTCCTCTCCCTCTGTGTCACATGAAGAAGACTCCATAAAACCATGACTTAATAAGGCCTGGTTGCTATATTTACAGAAATTACAAACAAAAGTTGCTTAGAACCAGAGACAGAAATGGGGGTAGAAAGAATCCCCTGTTCCCCTGAATGGGAATCCCAAAAGGAAAAAGTGCTAGGGATGTCCTGGCTCAAATCTGTGGCTCCCAGGTTAAAGTAAAAATACTGCAAACCCGAAAGAAGCAGTTCAGGTACAGCCAGGATCACAGGAGACCAGCTGGCTTTCACAGGTGAGGAACAGATATCTAGGAATACAGTGTTTGTAAAAGATAGAGGCTCGGAACCAAGAATAAGTTACTCTACAAAGCTGAGAATATTCCTTGGGGGAATAAATGACCTTGAGTGGAATAGAGGACTTTCAGGCTTTGCTTTCTTTTGGAGGGCAGTTGGGGTTAAATGACATGCCCAAAGTCACACAGTAAATATGTCAAGTGTCTGCGGGCGAATTTGAACTCAGGTCCTCCTGACTCCAGGGCCAGTGCTCTATTCACTGCGCCCCCTAGCCGCCATTTTCAGGCTTTTCTAAGGGATTGGCTAGAGCTGCCAGGGATCTTTGAGATGCAAACACACCAGAGTTCAGAGAAGCCTGGAAAGGTCGATCTGTTTGAGGATGTAGTGCTAACATTTTAATAAGAAACCCCGGGAGCCTTCAGAGCCGGGATAGGGAAGGAGAGGGGTGGATTTCTTTGGTCGGAGGGCTTGGCATATCTTCCTTGTTTTCACGGAAACTGAAAGTCCTGCCATGTAGACAGGAGGGTGAGAAGAGGAGGCTGACCTGCAGTTGAGAAGGGGCCTGGACTGGGTGAGCTTCAGCCTTTGTCCCTCACAGTCTCTATAATTCCCTGGCCTCTCTTTCTCTCTTTTTTGTTCTTGATGTTGTCCTACTATATGTGGTTTTTCCTGGCTCTGTGTACTTCACTTTGTCCATATGAGGAAGAACTTTTCATATTTGTTGTTTCCTCGCTTGGTGATATTTCATCTTATTTATTTTCCGCCATCTGCTTGGCCCCTCCCCAGTTCATGGACAAATGCCTTGTTTCTAGTTCTTTGTAAGCATGAAAAGTGTTGCCACGAAATCGTGTTGTATTTGGGGCCCCGCTTTTTCCCTGTTGACTTCCCAGGAGTTCTCCCCGGCCTGGGGGACCTTTGGGGATAACAGAATTCTGAATGGCCTTGGATCCGCTCTAGCGCCACAAGCAGTGAATTGGGGCGTCTCTCTGGGGCCCCTTTGTTTCTCCCCTACCTGCTGCCTTTATTGGCCCCTCCTGCTGTTTGGAGTGTTTGAGAAGCCAAGACCCTTCAGTTCTTGTGTTCTTTCTGAAAATGTTTCAGACTTTTCTTTATGTTTCCTGTAAGGTGAAATTCAGATTTGCAGGCTAGGTCACCCTGGCTGACATTCTGAGCTCCATTTGTTCTGAATATAGTGTTCCTTTCCCTTCTGTTTTCTGGTGGGTGCAAAACAGTCTCACCAATATTCAGCTGCCCTTTCCTTTGCCTTTAATGGTCTTTCTCCATCAAAAGATGACTTCTGGCTTGTTTATGAATTTAAAGACTCTGGGTCTTGGAATTTGCAGCCTGAGGTGGTTCCCCCCCCCTCCGGGCAATCTGTAAATTCTTTCTATTGACTTTTCCTTTCTAAGCTCCTAAGTACCAGGCTGGTACTTTCTTTTGAAGTTGGCCTGAGGCTGGAGGGGGCATTCCCCTCCAATTCTACCTGCTCCCTTCCTTCAGCCCTTTGCCTTTGTTCCTTCTGGGCTGGCTAGGGGGCTTGTGCTTTGGCTCCCCAGTTGTCCCTGCATATGTGCAGTGTTCTTCAGCCTTGCCTCTGCAAGCTTCTCATTTTTGTTCCCCTCTTCTGTTGGGATCCACCCACTTTTATGTTTGCTGCTGGCCCCTCTGACTGAGGGTTTGTAGGCACTAGAGTGAGGGGTGTGCCTTATCTTTTATCTTGTTATCAGCTTGGATTCCTTTTTCATTCCCCCTCCCCCCACCTTTCTGGATTCAGGTGCTGACCTTGCCCCTGGCATGGGAAGACTTTGCTGAGGCGGGGCCTAGCTCTGTTACAGAGCCCAGAGGGGATGGTTTGATTTTACTCTTCAAAGGTCTCTCGTGGAATCAGAGGGCTCAGGCCAGAACCTGGGCTTTGGGTACCAGAAAGATAGACAGTTTTTCCATGGTCTACACCGTTACAAGACTTCATCATTGTCAAGGTTGAAAGTTTAGATTAAGGATGCTCAAGACCCCAAAATGTCAACACCCTGGGTCCTGCTGAATGAATTCGACTCAAGTCTTCTCTCAGCTAAAGTAAAGCAAAGTTCATTAAAGATTCACCTTAATGGGTAGACTCTTAAGGAGCCTAAGTATAAGGGACACTTGTAGCAGCTGGAACAACTGGGTACAGACCGGGTCTGAGCTAGATTGAATTCTCTGCCCCTTCCTGGAGGCAAGATGCGTCTTATATACAGAAAGATTGTGGGTGGGATCTAGGGGTGGTCTAGAGGGAGGAGTTTGGGGAGGGTTTTGAGGAGTCCAATGAGGTCAGACTCCAGTAATGAAATTAAGGGTGGGAAATAGCTGAAGGCTACCTGGGGATGACCGACTGTGGAGGCCTAGGCTGGTAAGAGTGAGAGATTTGGGCCTAGGATAATGAAATGCTTATATAAGGCCTCAGGCAAATGCCTCAGCTAGTGGGAAGATTCCATCAGGGTTCAAGGGTTAACCCAGAGCCTGTACCCCAGCAGTCATCACACCAGGGGAGACAGAAATTGTGACTTTAAGAATTCCACTGAACTTTTCCTTGTAAAGGAATCTGAGCATGACAAATGCAGTTTCTATGAAAGTGAACATTGGTTTTAGCTTTTGGAACGCCTTGCCAAATAAACATGGGCAGGCGGATGAATTCAGATCTGAAGTGATTTAGTGATGTGGAATGTGCTCTTTTGGAGCCCTCGTTCCTCCAGCCACTCATGTTTGGGGTTTTTTCCTACAGGTGGCATCACTTGGATTAGAGATTTTAAGTGCCTTCGTAGACAGATTATCAGCAAGATTTAAATCCTACGTACCCTCAGGTAAGCTAAATAATTTTATTGTATTTGTTTTTTTTTTCTTGTGAAAGCATAGTTGTAACTTAGAGATTTCTGTCAAAAATAAACATTTAGGGGGTTTCTTTTTTGAGGGGCCAGGTAGCAAACCTTGAAAAGGCTAGAATGGCATGTCTGCCCATGAATGTTAGGCCAGTTGTGGGGAGAGGTGAAAGTCAGGAGGGCTTGGTGTCAGCCTCTTTGGGGTGGGCTCCCAATGGCAGCTTGATGCTGTGGGCTTTTTCCTAGAGGCCATAAGGTGCCTTGAAGATTGAGAAGGGGTGGTGTGGCAGGAATACCCTTCTGCTCTTTCTCCTTCATTTGCAAGGAGAACCGTGACTTCAGGAGGGTGATAGCATGACTGTGCAGAGACACCAGTCTCACCTTGTCTTCCAGAGTGGTCTGGGTCCAATGGCCAGGTCTGGATCGGGATGACTGGAGATGGCCCAGGAAGCACTGGGAGACCTTGGGCTTTTTCAGCTGAGCTCTTTAAGAGGTCTCGGTTTGGTTTGTCTGAGGTAGCACTCATTCAGTGATTAAAGTATTTAAAGCTCCATCCTCCCTTTCCAGTCTTATTCACTTTGCCTTGAAAGTAGGAAACATGGCAGGAGATGAGTGGGAGGGGTGGTACAGGGAGGAAACAGTCTGGCCCGGTGACTCCCACCTTGGAAACCTAGGAGCTGGAAGGGACGGTGCCTTCAGAGGTGAGCTGAGCTTGGGTGGGAAGAATGACACTTTTTGACCTTTTGATGGAGGCGCGGACAGGACATAAAGGCAGAGACTAGCAGATGTCTGTTGATGACTCACTGGGCTTCTGGAGGCAACTCAGGCCTTTGTCTGGACAGAGATGATGATTGACCCCTTTGGCACTCAGCCAGAGGGTGCCCAGCCTTCACATGAGCAAGGAGGATCATTGTGCAGAGAGCACTGAAACATGGAGGTCACAGGGGCAGCTGGGGGTGCCACAGCTCCCAGAGCGCTGGACCTGAGTCAGGTAGATCTGAGTTCAAATCCAGCCTCAGCCACTGATGACCCTGGGCAAGTCACTTCCCTCTGTCTGCCTGAGCTTTCTCAACTGTAAAACATGGAAACGTAAGTCCCTCCCCCCCAGGGCGGTTGGGGGGGCCGGTCCTAGGAGCCTGTTGGATAGCTCTTTGCAAACCTTAAAGCCTTCTTCTAGTTTGAGCTGCTGCTGCGTGTCTGTGTGTCTGTGTGTGTCTGTGTGCATGGAGACACACACAGACACGTCCATCCATCCACGGCCACCTACGTGTACACATAGGCCCAAGTTCGTACACACTCCCTCCCCCCTTCTCTCATCTGATGCTGCCCCTCACACCTGTGTTACGTATGGTAGCTTGCAAGGGCTGACTTGCCATCCTCCGTTCAGCCACCAGAATGTTTTTCCTAAAATCTGACAGGTCTGATCACTGAGTAAGCCCAGCATCTCCACATTGCCTCCAAGATCCAGTCCCATATCCTCGGCTTGGCATTTAGAGCCTTTGTCCCCTTGCCCTCATGCCTCTCACTCCCCCACCCAGGACTCTGGCTTCCCAACTGAGCCACAGACAAGGCCCTCCATCTCTTACTCTGGCCTGGGGCTCCTCCCTCCTCGTTGAAACCTCCTGGCTTCCTCCAGGCCCCCCCTGCTTTCCTCTGGCTCCATCTCTGTCCTTGTATCCTCTGCACGCAGCCTGCTGCCGGAGACATAGTCAGTGCTTCCTGTGTGTTGTTGGATTGGCAGACACTGAATCTGATTTGAAGCTTGGTAGTTTTGGCTGGGGGTCTCCCCCACAGCTGGTGAGATCAAGAAAGACCTCAGCATTAGGGCTCGGATGGTGTGTTTGAGCTGAGGGGTCTGCCAGGAGGACTCTGGAGGATGGGAGAAGAAGGACATGGAGGGACAGGCTTTGGAGTTGTGTGAAGGCCACAGAAGGTGGATCTGTGAGGCTGGAGGAAGTCACCTGGCCCAGGTGCGTGTTTTTCTGGAGAGACCTCTGTGTTGGGCCTGTGCACAGGCTGACCTCCCTCCTCACCGTTTTCATCTCTGACTTCCTCCCAGGACTCAGTCCCACTGGCCTCCCTTCTCCCGTGCCTAGTCAGGGGAGGGGAGTCGGAAGCATCCTGGCTCCCCCTGCCACCCACAGCCTCTCCTCTGTGGAGGCACACTCCCGACTCTGGTAGCTGTTGTCTGCTGACCCCCAGCCGCTTCTTTCCTCAGCACTTTGCCACCACCCTCACAATTACTCTCTCCTGCCCAACTCCTGGCCTTATACCAGGGGCACCTTGACACCCCAGTATTCCCCCTCGGGTGCTCCACAGCCATCTCCCACTCAGAAACTGCCTGATGGGATCATCGCTTTTTCCTGTTTCATCTTTCCCTCTGTCTTATCCCCCCCCGTAGCACTAAGATCTTGGGCCCCTGACCCTCTGCTTCTCTCCTGGGCCATCACCTGTTCACTGGCTGCCCTTGCCTCGCTTCCCTCCTTCAAGCCCCCAGTGGAGCGGGCCATCTCCCCATTGCCCCTCATCCTTTGAGTTCCTTCCTCCATCCACAGAGGGGGCCAGAGAAAGTCAAGAGGCTTTGATGCCTGGTAGCATTACAGGTGCGCGTTCCACTAAATACGCTCTTCTCCCCAGTATCTTCTGCCATCTTCTACTTCCCCATGTCACTTAAAGTGGCCCCATTCCACTGAGTCCTCTCCAGCAAATCACCCTCAGCCACCCACCTGCCCTCCCTAATCTTCAGTGTCTGCTGTGCTGATGGCTTCCTCGTCCCATCAGACCAGCCCCACCAGCTGGGCTCTGGGCGGCTGATCTGAGGCCTTGGCTCTCTCTGTCTTTCCTCTGTCTGACTCCCCTCCCTCCCTCCCTCTCTCTATCTGTGTCCCCCCCCTTCCTGGGCATCTACATTCATCATTCACCTGAAATGGCTCTGTCCAAGCTCTCCAGCCATCTCTCAGCTGCCATTTGCCAGATTGGTCCCTTGTGACCTCTGCAACCCTGACCCTGTCAGTCACCCTTTCCTTGACAGCCTTTTCTGCGTGGCATGTGACACTGGTCTCTTCTGGCTCCTTCTTCAGCTCCAGGCCTCTCCCCGTCTCCCCTGAGGCAGGGCGGTCAGTGAGCCCAGACCAACCCCAGCATCCACTGTCCCTGTCCTCACAAAACTTACATTCCCATCAGGGTGTCGACGTACCAACTACTGCATCCACACAAGGTAGACTGCAGGGTCAGTGGGAGGCACCTGCGTGCAGGGCTTGGCCAGGGCTGCCTGAGGAGGGGGAGATGGTTGTTCAGTATGAAGGAAGCAGGAGGTGGAGATGAGGAGAGAGTTCTAGGGGAGGTGGGGACATGAGGACCAGTGTCACTGGATTGCTGAGGATGTGGAGGGCTGTCTGGTGGGGGAAGCCTGGCAAGGGAGGAGGGGGCAGGAAGAGGCCAAAAGCTAGATTTGGGCCTGACGTTTGGAGAAGCTTTCAGCGCGACTGGAATTGGAATCCATTCTATTTCTGTTAAAAATCTTACTCTGGCTTTGGGCAGTTCTTCATATCCCTCCCTTGGACCTCAGGCCTGAGTGCCCTGCGAGGCAGGGCCAGTCTGGTCTCATCAGCCGCTGTGCCTAAATGCACGCGCTGGCACTGCCCACGGTGGGCAGGCCATCCTCAGAGGTCTCGGCCTCACTCTGGCTGACCCCTGAGCTTCCCCTCAGCTCAAAATCCTCTTTCCTGTGCCCTGTGAGATACACTGTGGTGGGTGGACCGAGCCCAGAAGCTCTGGGGTCAGATCCTGCCTGGGTGACCTGAAGGCTTGGGGCTCTGGGCAGAGTCAGCGCCACCCTACAACGGCAGCTCGACGGGAGGGCGCCTCTGGGCCCCCCAGGTCCGGTCCCTCTCCCAGTTCCCGTGTCACCTGTTGGACTCCAGTCACTGCGTTCCCAGTGTGGCGTGCCCAGCTTTCATCACCCTTCCCTCCTCTCCCCAGAGCATCAGTGGGGGTGTGGACGAGCCTTTGGGGCAGCCACTCTGGGCATGGCCTCGGTCTCCTCTGAAGAATGGGGATCAGGAATAGGGTGGTTGTGAGGGATAAATGAGATGCTGACTGTAAAGCTGTTGGCCCAGGGCCTGGCACATAAGAGGGGCTGTGTAAGTACTCTTCCAAACACGCACCCCCCGCACACACACACCCCACCCCCTTAGTTACTCTGGGCTTGGCCCTGGTTATCCCTAATTGTTTTGTTTTCTCCAGTTATTTCAGCTTTACTAGACCGGCTGGGAGATTCCAAAGACCAGGTTCGGGAGCAAGCACAGAGTCTGATCTTGAAGCTCATTGACCAAGCAGCTTCGCCCATGGTAGGCTTCCTTCCCCTGGAGGATGGTGCACTCAGGGGGAGGTGGCGGAAAACCCTGGGAAGATAAAGGCCTCGCCCAGTCAGCACCAGGAAGGCCTGAGTCCACACCTGGTCTCGGGGCCCTTATAGCTGGGCCGCCCTCCATCTGCCTCAGTTTCCTCCTCTGACACATGGGATAATCATAGCACCAGGCTCCAGGGAGCTCCCGTTTGTAAAGTGCTCAGCACTGGGCCTTGCGTGTAGTTGGCACTATTTAAGCCGTTGGTTTTCAGACCAGATCAGAAAGCCAGCTATTGGAAATACAAGTCATGTAGCATGCTTCCAGAAACACTGCAGGACAGTGTGGTCACCCCTCTGGTGTCAGCTTCTGGCTCTCATGTTCCCTCAAGTGGTTCTGCTTAGACAGGGGCTTCTTCCCCAGGATGCTGGGAACTTGGGGGGCCAGGGCATCGGGAATAGATTTTGATGGGAAGGGGTTGTAGCAGCAAGCACCCCAGCGTCCCCAGGGTGGCTGCTCACACAGGTTCTTAGATCTGCTTTGTTAAAGGAAAGCAACTCAAAATGGGTTAACAAGCTTACTTTAATCAGTCAAATATGTATCATTTACCTAGTTCAGGGGAAGAAGGTCAGCACCCCGAACTACAGAGTATACAGACAGAATTATCATACAGAGAAACAGATCAAGTTAGACAGGTTTCAAACTGTCCAACCATTACATCCATACCAAATCAACATCTGGGTTTTTCAAAGCCAGGGGGCTCTCAACAACGGCTTCCCAGAGTCTCATATGATCAAATCACAGAACACTTCTCAAAGTGAGCCCCAAAACAAAGCCTCACATCAGGGATTATATAGCCTTCTCCTGGCTCAGAGAACAACCTTCTGGACCCACTGGCCAATCAAGAAGTATGTACTGAAAAACAAGCCTCCCACCCCAGGCTCCATGTGCACTTTAGCCTAGGGGCAGGGAAGATCTTAAACATTTACATTCCCATTACTGGGGTGGCCTCTGTTTTTACCACTCAGAGATTCTGAGTAGTGAGCGCTCTCTTGGAAGGCGCCTGGGAGGCTTCCCCAGGACCCAGATCAAGGGGAGGACCTGCCTTCAAGCACCCTTTTCTTTTGACTCTAACCCCATCTACACGCTCTTTCTAGCGGGTCAGATACGTAGATGATCCTGACAATACTTTGGCCAGAGGCTTTTTCATGACCAACAGTCTGAGTTGAAAAAGCTCAGTCTGAGAAAGCTTATTTTGAGAACTTAACAGTATCTTAATTATGAAAATAAATTCTGTGATAGTTGGAAAAAAGTATCCCTAAGATGAGCCTCTGGCTGTGTGCCAGTGAGTTATTTAAAAAATTTGTTCTACCTTAGAACCTTATGTATACAGGAACTGTTTGTGCTGGGTGTATGTGTGTGTGGGAAATGGGTAGACTTCATTCCTTCAGAAGCCGGCTTTCTCCTCCTTTGGGGGCCCGTTTTGACCATTGCTTAGTCGTTACAATGTCTAGTGAACTTTGGCAAAAAGAAAGCAGTGTGTGGAAGGCCACTGTTTCCCAGGCCAGGAGTTGCACAGAGGTCCCAGTGTCAGGGGTGAGGGCTGGCCAGGCCCGTTCCCATCACCCTGCAGCTGTTGCCAAGCAACACTAGCGAAATGCTTCCTGCACCATAGAGAGTCTTTTGACTGTGCTGCAAGGGAAGGACAGCAGAATACATCACCCGAGGTCCTGGTTGCAGGCCCTTCTGGGCCCTGTGACCCCTCACCCTTAGAGAGAGTGTTGGGAAAGTATCAGGTGTTCCTCAGGGAGGGGCTTCCTGCAGGAGGAGAATCTGAATTCATGGATGAATTAAATAGATGAGGAAGCAGGCTCCTGCAGCTGCAGCATGGAGACGTGTTCCCAGAAGCAGGGGAGGGGAAACCTGTGCCAGGCTGGCAGTGACACGGTTTATTGAGGTCGGCCAGGCGTGTCTGGCAGAGGGAACAGCAGAGTCACCTTGTTTTCAACAATTCACCATTCTTCTCTCTTTTTTCCACTAGTATGTTTGGGAGCACTTGACTGTTGGTTTTAAGCACAAGAACTATCGGTCCCGAGAAGGTGTCTGTCTGTGTCTTATTGCCACCTTAAACACGTAAGCAGAAGAACTTAAAAACACCAGTCGCCTCCTTCCCCACGTCCCCCATCCCCCCCTTGGGTTCTAAAGCTGCAGAAATGGCTGGCTCTTTACTTTTCCTTGGGGACACCTCTGACATTTAGCACTGGCTCTGCAGAGGCTGTTTGGATGTGGTTTGATACTGGCCTTGGGGACAGACTGCTTTCAGATAGGCTCACCAAACGAGGAGTCTGTTTTGGCATCCCTTGCATAGATGCCTCAGGCTGCTTTCCCCTGGCTTCTTGCTGGAGATGAAGGAGTCTTGGTTTTCTGGGCCGGCTGTGCTGCCCACAGGCTCTTGGAGAACGGTCCTTCGTGGTCATTGGTGGTCAGCACTGAGCTCAGAACGCTCTTTGAGAAACTCTTTTTGAGGGCAAGGAGTTGGTTCTGCCTCCTTCAGAGACTGCGCCATTCTCTTCTTAGGCCTCTTTTCCTGCCCTTCTCTCCCATATTCATGTGGCTTGCCTGACATGGCTGGCCCTGGACATCTGCAGAGCACCTTGGAGGATGGCCCTCTGGGCATTTTTCTCTGCTCCCCTTTTCTTTCTCTGTTGCTTCTGGCCCTTGAGCTGATGGATGGAATTGTTTTGTAGTCATTTAAAACATTTCTGACCTCTCTGCTTTGCTAATTTCAAGTCTTGGTGGATTTTAAAAGTTCTCTTGGATCTGAGATGGGGCCAGTTCCCATTCCTTTCTCTCTGGTCTCAGGTGAGCTTGCCTCCTCCTCCTTCCTCTTCCTCTGTGTGTGACGCCCCTGCCCCCCTCCACGCCTGCCTCACAGTTCTTGGGGTGCTCTTGCTCTGGGCCTGTCCCCCTTGGCTTCCCTGCCTCCAACCCTCTGCCCTCTGGCTCTCACCTGAGCGGACTCTCTTCAGGGGAGAAGCTGCAACAGCCTCCAGACTTTTTTATTTTAAAAGCAGAAAGATGGCACTGAGGGTGCTCTCTCCATGGGCTCCTCCCCAAAGCCAGTGACCTTGGTGGGTGGCGCTGCCCCTTGGAGAGACCAGCTTGGGTTCAGCACTTGGGCGTGGCGGCCTTTCTTGTCTCATGATTTCCATCCCTGCCTTCCTCTCTGAGGCTTCCTGCCTTACCCTGACAGTGAAAGGGGAGCCTTCCGAGGCTGGAGGGGCGGGCGTGGTGCTGAGCACAGGTGCTGTCCTGCCACTAAGCTCTCTCTCCCCTTTTGTCTTAAAGCTACGGCGCACACTCGCTAGGCCTCAGCAAGTTGGTGCCACATTTGTGCATCTTACTTGGAGATTCCAATGGTCAGGTAAGGAACGTCTTTGTGTTCACACTTGGAATGGTGGGCTTCCTTTTACCCTGAAAGTTCCCATAACTTCTTTGAGGCAGCCGTATTTCCCACGGTCCGTTACCAGACTTGCCAGGGGTGCTGTCAGATACCCTGGGAGGAAGATGGGCTGGGCCCTCTCCCTTCGGGCTTCCTCCCCTGAAGGGTGACCGCTGCATATTGGCTTCCATTCCTAAGGGGTGGCTCCGTCAGGAGAGGCCCACACTTTGCAGAAAGCATCTCCTCTGCTCCGCCCTGCAAATGAAGAGACTGAGGCAAGGAGAGTCATGCACTGGGGTGGCGCTGACCTTCCTCCTGTCCAGCCAGTCCAGGGGGATCAGCAGGTTCTGCCAAGCCTGATCAGCCTCTGCCCACCTCCTGGGAGCTCTTCCAGACCTCTCAGCTGAGACCCTGCCCCCCCTCCCCATCTTCCCTTCTTGCCGAGGCCCGCCCTGTTCTGCCCTGTCCCCTCTCTCATCCCTCGCGTCTGCTGACCGCTTCCGCCCCTCCGACAGTCCAGCCTGCGAGCTGTTCTCCCATCCTCCCTCCTCCTTTTGTGACCAGGCTCCTTGGAAAGACTGTCTGCACTTGGGCCTACCCTTCCTCTTGTCACCTTTGTTCATCATTCATCTAAGCTGCCATGACCTCTCAGTCCCCAAATCCCTGTGGCCTCTTCAGCCTTGGGGGCAGTGGCTTGCCCTCTGCTCCTTTTGTGTTCTCCCGTTTCTCCTTCCTCTCTGGTCACTCGTCCTCAGCCTCCTTGGCTGGATCTTCCTCCAGCTCCTACCTCTTACTGTGTGCGTCCCCTCAGGCTTCTGCCCTGGCCCTCTTTCCTTCTTCTATCCTGCTTCACTTGGCGGTCTCCTCACCTCTCACAGGCTTAATGACCATCTGTATACTGATGACTCAGATCTGCCCGTCTTGCCCTATTCCAGTCTCTCATCTCTAACTGCCTCTTGGCTGTCTCGGGCTGGATGTGCAGTAGACATCTTAGGCTCAGCGTGTCCAGAGCAGAGCTCGTTACCTTTGCCCCTAAACCCCTTTCCTCCTTCCCTGTTACTGTCAAGGTCACCTCCATCCCCTCAGTCTCTCAGACTCACAACCTAGGGGTCCTGCCAGAGTCCTCACTCTAATCCCTCAGATCCAAATGTTGCCAAGGTCTGTCGATACCACCTCAGCAGTATCTCCCCACTATGCCCCTTCTGTCCTCTGCTCCTTCCCCCGTCCTGGCACAGGCCTCTCACCTTGTGCCATAGCGGCTGGAGAGGTCTGCCACCTCCAGGCTGTCCTCCGTTCTCCTACTAAAGAGATTTTCCCAAAGCTCAGGACTCCTACTCAGCTCTTAGAACCTTCTTATCACTTCTAGGTTCAAATCCCAAATCCTCTGTTCAGCCTTCAGTGTCCTTCCTGATCTCCCCAGGACCTCGGGGTCCAGTGACACCAGTCTTGTGGCCAAGCGTTTTCCCCAGTGGTCCTCTGTGCCCCGTTTATGCTCCTTCCCTGTCTGCCTCCTGCCTCCCCTGGTTCCCCCACATCCCAGCCTGCAGCCCAGCCCACCTCCGTCCCTGCCCTTCCACTCACTCTGTACCTTGTTTAGACTCCTCGGTCTGCATGTTAGACTGGCAGCTCCTTGAAGGTAGGCACAGGATTTTTGCTTTCCCTTTTCACTCCATTGCTCAGGGCAGGTAATGATTGGTCATTGACTGACCTACGGACTCTAATTTGCAGAAGTTTACTTTTCATGGATTTGTTATGGGCTGCTCCCATGGTGAGAGTGATGGGTGACCGGTGGAGAGTCCAATGTCTCACTTGTCCCCTGGCATCTCTGGAGAAAGAAGGAGGACTTTGGGGGCCCCAGAGTTTTAGCTGACAGAGCACAGGTCCTTTTGGGGGGGACTAGCAGGGATGGTGGCTCCTTACCAGAGTTAGCCCACGAGGCATCGTCAGTAGCTGGAGGTCAGCTTGGAAGGTGGTCGTCACTGGAGGCCCCAGGCATTGGGCTTGACCTGGCAGCATTGCTAGTTTTCCTGACAGTTCATGTGTGGGTGCCCACTTCTCAGCTGGTAAGAGGCTAGGCTCCACTAGGAATTCAGCAACGAGAACCTTCATTTGGATCTTTGGATGGAACTTAACAGACGTAGTGTCAGGTCGTCCTTTGGGGGACAGAGAAGTGTGCACCCCTGCTGCCTCCCCAGCGTGACTCGGAGGCCTCAGGCTGTGCTCAGGCCTGGCCCATGTTGGCCCTTCACAAGCCCCGTCCCCACCCTGTCTGCGGTCTGGTGGGCTCTGGCGAGGACCTCGTGTGGGGGAGAGCTTTCCAGATGCTGCCTTTGCTGTCTGAGGTAATGCAGGCCCTCGGATTGCAGCTATAGCTCTCCTTCCCTCTACCAGAGCCCTTGTCCAGCAGGGTTCTCAGATTACTTATTCTTTTTGAAAATCAAGGACCCAAGGCCCCCCAAGTGCTTGGCCTGTGCCGGGGGCGCCGTGGAGGCCGAGGCCAAAACCTAGGGCCTAGTGCCTGCCTGGGCAGCACACACAGGCAAGGCTGAGAGAGAGGCAGGCCGGAAGCCACGTGGCCTCTCTGCACACGGCCTCTTCGCGCTGTTATCAGCCACTCTCCTCTCTTGTTATGGCTGGGCCTTTTCCAGGAAACCCCTCAGGAGCTGCAGCAGATCCCAGGGCTCCACAGGGACCAGCGCATGCTGGAGAGTGACTTACGCAGCCCCTTGATTGGACATGGGGGGCGGGCCTTCTGGGTCCCCGTGTTCCAGTAGCGGGGGCACCCAGGGTTTGCCCAAGGAGGAAGTGTTGTGAAGGTGAGGCCGGGGCTGCGTCTTCTGTGTCACGGATGGTCAGAGAGCATTAACAGGTGACTCGAGGTGCTTAACTGTGTGCTTGTGAGATGCCAATGGTTTGCGTTTCCATCAGCTCCGTCTCCATTTCGGCAGGTGAGGGATGCTGCCGTCTTGGCCATGGTGGAGGTCTACCGCCACGTGGGAGAGAAAGTCAGAGTGGACCTCAGCAAGAGAGGCCTCCCTGCTGCCCGGTAAGCACCACAGACATGCTTCTAACCTTCCCTGTCTCGTAGGCTCCTGCCCTGTCACCTGGCTCAGGGGTGTCAGCGCACCTCTCTGGGGAGAGAAGTGTGCAGGTGTGCCCACAGAGCAGGAAGAAAAGAGATGTGATGGCATCTCCACCATCCCTGGGAATGCTGACCTCCAGCCTTGGCTCTCTCTGCTCTAGGCCTGGCCCATGGACCATTCATGCAGAGGGTCAGGGGAAACTGAGGCTGAAGCTGAGGGTACCCTGAGAGGGCCCGTACGTGGGTGTCCACAGGGACGAGAGGGAGGGGGCAGCAGAGGCCTCCTGGTAATAAGGGATGAGGGAGCTGAGCTTGGCTAGAGAGGAAGCAAGTGCATGTGCATTGTTGGGAAGAGCGTGGGCCTGAGCTGGGTCAGGGAGCCACAGGGCCCCCCCCGGAGGTGGAGCCACCACACCCCCCGTCTCGGTCTCTCCTATGCTAGGAAAACAAAGTCCTCTGAGGGTAGGGCCTTGCCCAGGATCCCACGGCAAGTCAGTGTCTGTGTCTGGGGTGGGCTTACAACCAAACCCCAGCCCTGTACCCACCGGGCTGCACTGCCTTCCTGGACTGGAGTAGACAGAGGCAGCATGGGGCCTTCCGCGGAGGTTGGATGGAGGAGATGGCAGCTGGTCACAGCCCCATGTGTGAGAGCAGTACAGCCACACTCCACCCAGGGACAATGCGCTGCCCATGGGGGAGCTGACCTGGAGCCCGGGGTCTCCCCAGACCATCCCTGAGGGCAGGCAGCCCCTCAGCGGCCCCCCCACAGCCTGACCTTCCTGCTTCTTGGTCTTCTATAGGTAGTGGGTACCAGAGCAGAGGGCACTGAGTGCCTGGACCCAGCTGTTGATGCTCTAAAGGGGCAGATCCTTTCACTGAAGAGCTGGCTTGGACTTGGCCTCTGTGGACCAGTGGAGGGAGAGGGCAGCTCACGCCTGCTCTTTGGGGGGACATCGAAGGGGCTCATCAGAGCTGGTTCTGTGGGGAGCTCACAGGCAGTCAGAAACGTTGTTTTTAATGTTTGGTATTTACAAAACAGTGTCATGAAAGCCAGTCTATCTTGTACTACAAGTATGCATCCGGTGTCTACAGAGAAGATTCAGACTGGCAGCAGCATGCTTGTGAGCACCGTCAGGGTCTGGTTCACGGCATGTCTGCCAAAGAAGCAGCATGGGTCTCCTTCATTCCAGAAAGGGTGAGGGGGCACAGGGGGCACAGGACTGAGAACAGGGATGGTGGGGACAACAGGACAGAGCCTTGCCCAGGACCCCTGACGCCAGACACGGCATCATGGAAGAGGGACCAGGCCCACAGAGACTGCCCAGAGCATCCTCTGCCCTGGGACGGCTGGCCCGGAAGTGGCACACACTGAGGGTGTGAATGTGATTCCCACAGCAGCAGGATGGTCTAGACTGGAGGGGAAGCAAAGCAGCACTACCAGGGAAGATGTCAGGCGTGACGGGCAGAGGACACCCGCCTCCCACAAGGCAGCAGACCTGGGCTCCTCTGCCCCCGGAGGCGGCGCTTAGAAGGAAGGACGGACTTTGTGGCTGGCTTGTCGCTGCCATGCTTGGCTAGGGACTTCCCAAGTCATCAGTCTCCAGCTGGCTCTCCTCAGCAAACACCTCCTTTGCAAGCACTCGATAAGTCACCCATCACCTTTACCAAAAGTACAAGGCCACCACCAAGTGTCCTCCAAGAGACAACCCAGAGAGAGCTGCCACAGAGTGCTGTCGTGCTTCTAGCTTGGGCCGGCTCACCAGCAAGACGGCTAAGGAATTGACTGTGTGGCCGATGTCCAGTGTCCAGCCATCTTCCGGAGAGGCCCTGGTGGCGCTGCTCCCCTCTGGGCTCTGCCCCTGACTCTCTCTCTCTCTCCCTCCCCCAGCTCCCAGAAAGGGGAGGGGCTCTGCCTCCCCACTGCAGTGCAGTCTAACTCCATCTTGGGCATGTAATAGTTTTATTCAGAAGGTCTGTAGAAAAACTGGATTTCTTTTCTTTTTTTTTTTTTTGGAAGGGAGAAGGCAGGGCATTTGGGGTTAAGTGACTTGCCCTAGGTCACAGGGCTAGTAAGTGTTAAGTGTGTGAGGCTGGATTTGAACTCGGGTCCTCCTGACTCCAGGGCCGGTGCTCTATTCACTGAGCCACCTAGCCGCCCCCGAAAAACTGCATTTGTTATCTAGTTCTGCTTTCGAGCCCACTTTTCAGGAATTCAGTTCTATTATCCATTATTCACTAGGTGTTTGGCACCTTCCTGGATGCCATGCCATGCCCATAGGCCTCTGCCCCTACAGCCAGAAGAGGGAGAGAGTCATTTCCTCTCACCGGGGGACTCAGTGTCCCTGCTTCCCTGCTGTTCAGAATGTCAGCTTCAGCTGTGATTTTCCTGTGAAACGAGGCTGTGGCATGGGTTAGCCGCTAGCCAGGTGCCCAGTCTGTTCATTTCCATAATGGGTCTGTGATGGGTGTGCCCAGGGCTTGGGCTAGCCCAGACATCTGGTCTCCATGGAGGCAGACTGAGAGCCTGTTGGCCTTGGAGTCAGGAACTGTGGATCAAGCCTGGCCTCCAACACCTGCTTGGGCCTCCCTGTTCCTAGGCCTCCCTCTCTTCCCCTTGAAAGGCGGGGCATTGTATTGGGTGGCCTCAGGAGTCTAGGGTGGGTCTAGGGTCCCATTAGATACTTTATCTCTCATTGGCCCAGGCAGAGCTCTGAGACCTACAGGGGAGGGGGAGTGGTCCCAGCAGAGGATCCCCCCTTTAGCCAAATAGCGGGACTTGGCCCCCACTCCTCCCCCCCATTTATTTTCTCTATAAAAATGCTGGATTTTGTTTGCCTTTAATCTCTGTGAGTGGCTCCAGGAGGTGACTGAGTTTGGTGTGATTTCTTGTTACGCCGGGCTTGTTAAAGCTGGCTGCTCGTATGTGTTGGCCCCCGTGTGTGCGTTACCTCTGTGTTACATGCACACATGTGTGTCTTTGCTTTAATGTGAGCGTCAGGACCAACAGCTCTTTCTCTTCATTTCCAGGTTACAGGCGGTGTTTGCCAGATTTGATGAAGTGAGAGACACAGGCGGTGCGGGCTTGAGGCTCGGCAACGGTAAGAGACGCTGCTGCGGGTCTCTGTCCTCAGCCCGTGCCGTGGTGGGGGTGAAGGACGGCATCAGGCAGCCATCCCGCAGCTGGATGCTCTGGGTCTGTTGTTGAGAGAGGCGGGTGCAGGAGCTGTGCGTCTGCCTTCTCTTTGGCCGACCTCCTATGTGCCCTGCCTCGTTCACATTGTTACCTGTACTCTTGTGCCCCGCGGTCCTGGTGTCAGGGTGGTGGCAGCTGGCTGCTCCTCCTCACACCCGTGCGGTGTCCCCACCGTCCCAGGATGCTCGCCTGGCGTCTGCCAGGTGGTCCGTGTAGCAGCAAGCACCCCAAGTGTCCTCAGGGTTTGCCGCCACCACAGGTTCTTGGATCTGCTTTGTTAAAGGAAAGCAACTCAAAATGGGTTAACAAGCTTACTTTAATCAGTCAGACATATATCGTTTACCTTCTTCAGGGGAAAAAGGTCAGCACCCCAAACTTCAAAATATACAGACAGAATTATCAAGACATTAACAGATCAAGTAGACAGCTTTCCAAACTGTCCAACCATTACATCCATACCCAGTCAACATCTGGGTTTCCACATCTGGGTTTTTCAAAGCCGGGGGACTCTCAACAACAGCTTCCCAGAATTCAAATCAAATCACAGAACACTTCTCAAAGTGAGTCCCAAAACAAAGCTACACATCAGGGCTTATATAGCCTTCTCCTGGCTCAGAGAATGTAACAACCTTTTGGACCCACTGGCCAATCAAAAAGTATCTACTGAAAAACAAGCCTCCCACCCCAGGCTTCAGGTGCACTTTTAGCCTAGGGGCAGGGAAGATCTTTAAATTTGCATTCCCATTACAGTCCTGCAGGAGTGCACTGGGCCAGTTTCCCAGTAATTGCACAAAGTCAGAGAGGCTTTTTTGTATTTGTATAGAGGTGTGTCGGATTTTTAGCAAAGATTTCCTGGGAAGAGCCTTCTTCTAGGACTGCTTTCTTGGAAGAGTGTTTGTCTCTGAAACAACACGGGTTCCGTGGGTAGTGTGGCCTGTTGTGATCAAACCTTGTTCTAAATCACGTTATGCTCAGGAGTTTGTGTTTCTGAAACCACTGACCATTCAGCCAACTGGTGTGCATTCATCAAGTGCCTGCTGTCTACAGGGCGCTGATTAGATAGATGCAGGCAGTGAAGAAGGCTGTGTTCTCAAGGGGCCTTCTGTGTGTGTGCGGGACCAAAAAGTAGATATTCACGTCTACGGGAGTCAGTAGGGCCACGTGTTAAGATGCGGTGCGGGGAGGGGCTGTCTCTGTGTGCCGGGCATCGCTTGTGCCCTGAGGGGTTCTAGCAGAGAGGGCGCTCCGGGCATGGGGCACTGCCAGGACAAAGTCCTGGAGACAGGAGATGGTGGGGTATGTGTTTGGGTGCCAGAAGACTGGAAAGAGACCAGGATCAGGGGTGGAGAACCGGTGGCCTCAAAGCCATGTGGGGCCTGTTAAGTCCTTGGGTGCGGCCTGTGGACTGAGTCCAAGTTTTGCAGAACAGATGCTTCTGGGGAGGGGGGGTTCTCTGAAGGCCCTCCCTTGAGGGCCTAGAGGGCCCTGCCCGGCCTCAGGGCTGCAGTTTCCCCACCTCTGCTCGGGGTTGTGAAGGGCTTTCTGAGCCAAACCAGGGGGCTGATGATAAGAGAGACAGAGGCAGATCTGCACTCAAAGCAACTGGGTGGGATAGATTGGAGCAGGAGAGACCCCACCAGCGGTTAGGATTTAGGGTTAGAGTGAGGTGGGGCCCTAATCTGACAGGCGAGGAGAGACCCAAGAGGTTGTCACTGTCCGCAGAAGTCCAGAGGTCAGGATTTGAACCTTGCTCCTTGGATGTCAAGTCCAGAGCTCTGAGAGAAAAAGTGTATGTGAGTGTGTGTGTGTGCATGTGTGTGTGCCTGTGTGGTGTGTATGTGTCTGCATGTCTGTGTGTGTCTGTGTCTGCATGTCTGTGCATGTCTTTGTGTCTGTGTGTAGTGTGTATGTGTGTGTCTATATGTGGTGTGCATGTGTCTACGTGTCTGTGTGTGTCTCTGTCCATGTGGTATGTGTGTCTGTATATGTGTCTCTGTGTGTGGTGTGTGTGTGCCTCTGTGTGTGTCTCTGCATCTCTGTGTGTGCATGTCTTTGTGTCTGTGTGTAGTGTGTGTGTCTGTATGGGGTGTGTGTATGTGTGTGTCTCTGTGTCCGTGTGGTATGTGTGTCTGTGTGGGGTGTGAATGTATGTGTCTGGTATGGGTGTGTGCGTCTCTGCATCTGTCTGTGAGTGTGTGTGTGCGCGATTGTCATTATGTGTCTGCATGTCTGTGTGTAGTGTATATGTGTGTCTGTAAGTGGTGTGTATGTGTCTGTGAGTGTGTCTGTGTGGTGTGTGTGTGTATCTCTGTGTGCACATATGTGTGCGTGTCTGTACGTTTGGGGAAGGTGAGTAGGAGAGAGAGAAGCAGCCACAATGAGGTGGGGACAGGCAGGGAAGGCGTTTGGCCTTGGCCAGAAGAGCCCCCTGTGGTCAGGGCCTGGCAGGAGCGGGAAGGCGCGGAGGTGCCAGGCCAGGGGCTTGGTCCTCCGCTGACACTGGGGGTGATGCTTTTCCGTTGGTGTTTGTGACTGGGGGTGGGACTGTTGTGTGTAATTAAGATACCCTGGGGCTGCCCAGTAGGTGGCAAGGTAGTGGGGTGGCTACGGTGCCACGCCCAGATTCGGGAAGACCTGAGTTCAGATCCAGCCCTGGACAAGTCACTTGACCTTGTTTGCGCCGTTTCCTTATCTGTAAAGTGAGCCCCGTCCCCGCTGTCTCGGGGACCTTTCCTCTCCGCCTCGTTGCCCTTGTCAGTCCTGCGTGTTTGCCCATCACCCACAGAGCGCGTCTGCCCCAGAGCTCAGTATCTGCCCGTCAGACACGTCTCATTCATTGGCAGGCTTGGTTTCTTCCCCGCTTCCCCCCCGGAGATCTCTACCTAATAAACAGTTCTAAATAGAGCAGAAGAGAAGTCGTGGCCAGCAGAGGTCACAAAGAGTCTACTCCCAGCCATTTGTAGAAATGCTCTCGATCAAGGCCACTAGAGGAACACGGATGAAAGCTGCTCCGCAGTCCTGCCGCTTCCCAGGAGGAAGATGGCCAAGGCCGGAGGGCAGGCCAGGAAAGAGAGACGCTTGCGCATTGTTGGTGGAGCTGCCATTCTGGGGAGCTGTATGAAGCCAGGCCTCACAGCCTGCTCAAGTGTTTGACGTTTGGGCAGACAGCCCAAGAGACAAAGAGCGACACAGACCCAGCCCGAGCCGGTCGGCCTCAGCTGTAAAATGGGCATCATCCTACTGCCTGTCTGGCAGCTTGGCACTCAGTAGGTGCTCGTTTCCTTCCCCCTTGCCTCATATGTGTCGTGGGCATGCCTCTGTCGCTGTCTTTCCCGCTTGCAGCGCTGGGCTTGCCACATTGCAGGGACACCCTAGACCCTGCTGCCCACAGCAGCTCATGTGCATTGCGGGTCTGATTAGGAAAGATGAGCCAGGCCAGGGTGGGGTGGTTAGAGGGAGGGCACTGCCAGCCAGGAAAGGACCATGGCAGAGGCTGGAGATGGGGAAACATCAAGTGCCAGAGGGCGATTCTTTGCCTGGGGCAAAGTGGCCTCTCGGCTTCGGGGAACACTCAGAGCTTTGCAGCAACCGCTAGGATGTAGTGAGACAGTGGGCGGTGCTGGCGGACAGGGTCTCTCACGGATGCCGCCCCCCTCCTCTCCGCTCATTCTCCCGGCTTCTTCGCCCACCTGCTCTTCCCTTCTTTGCCCTGTACGGTCCACGTGAATGCCCAGCCCCTTGCTCCCAGCGTCGTCTTCTTGCTGGGCGGTCAGCATTAGCGCTTGGGCTGGAGGTGGCCCTCCCCTGATGAGGCCCCTCCAGAAGGAAGCGGGGCCCCAGTGGGCCACCTTTTGGACATTCTTTGTGTTAGGAGGCCTGGCCGCCCAGGAGGTGAAGGCTCTTCTCATGTGGGGCTTTGGCATCTCGTGGCACTGCCCACGACTGCAGGGCAGTGGTGAGAAGTCGCTGACAGTAGGCAGCATGCAGGCCAACGGGGTCACTTAAACCTGAAGAGTCTCAGGCCTTCCTCGTGCGTCTGGAAACATCGGCAGTGGGAGAGGAGCACATTTAATTGGGAATTGCAGAAGCACTTGGGAGTGTGGGACCAAGAACGGTCAAGAGCAGTTGTTTTAAAGCCTGGTGCTCGCGGTGACCCTCAGGACTGACAGCGCCCTCCAGAAGAGCTGGGCAATTCCACATAAGAAGCGCCTTCAGACGCGCAGTCCTTTCTCTGGGTGTGGATGCGCTGTCCATCGTGACTAGTGAGTTGTCTTAGAGCCTTGCCCTGCTGAGAAGAGCGGAGTCTCACACAGGGTTATCGTTCCTGGTCCATCAGTGCAGCTAGTATTCATTCCATTCATATTCCGCAGCTTATTCACCCGTTTCCCGGCTAGTTGATGGGCATCTTCTCCATTTCTAGTTCTTGGTCTCCACAAAAGGAACTGCCATAAATATTTTTGTACATGTGGGGCCTTTTCCCATTTTCCAGCATAGTTCCAAACTGGTCTCCAGAAGGGTTGGATTAGTTCACAATTCCACCAACAGTGCATTCGTGTTGCAGTTTTCCCACATATTCTCTCCAACATTGATCATTTTCTTGTTTTAACATGTTAGCCAATCTGATAGGTGTGAGGTGGTACCTCAGAGTTGTTTTGATTTGCATTTCACAGTTCAGTAGTAATTTAGAGCATTTTTTTCATGACTGTAGATTAGCTTTAATTTCTTTATCTGAAAACTGCCTATTCATTTGACCATTTATCACTTAGGGAATGACATGTATTCTTTTTTTTTTGGAGGGCAATTGGGGTTAGGTGACTTGCCCAAGGTCACATGGCTAGTATTTGTGTTAAGTGTCTGAGGCCGGATTTGAACTCAAGTCCTCCTGACTCCAGGGCCGGTGCTCTATTCACTGCCCCACCTAGCCGCCCCCAAGCATGTATTCTTATAAATTTAACTCAGTTCTCTATCTGTTTTACAAATGAAGCCCTTATCAGAGACCCTGATTGTAAAAATTGTTTCCCACCTTTTAGCTTTCCTTTGCATTGGCTTTGTGCAAAAACCTTTCAATTTAAGGTAATCAGAATGACCCATTTTGCATTTTAGAATGCTCTCTATCTCTCATTTGGGCCTAACTTCTTCCCTGCATCATAAATCTGACAGGTCCGCTGGCCCCTGCCCTTCTAGTTGGCTTTTAGTCTTACCCTTTATTTATATCCAAATTGTTATAAGATGCTGGTCTTTTCTTTTGCAACATGGCTAATGTGGGAATATGTTCTGCATGATTTAGCATGTGTAATGAGTATTAAATTGTTGACTTTTTTAAGGGGAGAGGAATGCAAGGGGGGGAAGAAATTTGAAACTCAAGAATTTTGAAAGTGATGGCTAAAAATTTTACATATGATTAAGAAATATTTAATAAAATAAAAATATGTTAAAAAATAAATTAAAATTGCAGCAATAATAAAACACACAATAACAAGAAAATACCTGACAGAACAGGCTCAAACCCTCCCCCCCCCCCC
>NW_027185761.1:78287190-78367201 GCF_028583685.1 Petaurus breviceps papuanus
CACCATGAGGAAGTCCAGATCAGGCCTGGTGAGGCAGGCCTCCCCTCAGCGGCTTCTCTTGATGATGGTGATGCTACAGCTACCCATCTTATTTGGCGTAGCCTCTGATCTGCCGCCACTGATAATGATGGGAACCGAGTCTGGCGTCCGCGTGACTGGCAGTACCAGGGCGCTGTCCCGTCTGTTGCCCTTCCAGTGAGACTTCTCCACACTGGGGAATGTCTCTCCGCATTGGATTGAAATGTCGTTTAGACTCCATACCCCCACAGAAGAAGAGGCACGCTGGGCACGTGGCCTCAGGCCACGCATCCTCATGGCCACAGGGGAGATTTGGACAGCTGTGGAGGTCAGGACGTGTGCCGCCATCCTGAGCAGACTCCAGAAGAGCTGGCGGAGGTTTGGCCGGCTGCTCAGGGCGCCTCTGGTGCTGCCACAGCTGCCTCCTGGTCTCATCTTGCCGCCTGACTTGCGGGGTGGGCTGGGCTGGGGGGAGGCTCATTCCTCTCCCTTCAGTCCAGTCCCCTCCCCTCTGAAGGAGAGCAGAGCTGGGATTTTGGGGGTGGCGGACCAAGGCCTCCCAGGGTTGTTGTGGGGGATGTCCCTGGAGACACCTCTCTGGTTCTGTGCCCGTTTTCTGCTCCTCAGCCCCTTCTCAGTGACCACTGCCACTCCTCCTCAGGCTGCGGCTGGCAGAGGGCTCGACCCATTTCACTGATGGGGAAGCCGAGCCCGGCCACCCTCTCATCCTTCCTGGGCGATGGGACTGGCGTCCTTACTCTTCAGGTTTTTCTCAGAGAGAAGGCCAGACAGCTGCCATTGGGCTCGGCACTCCTGTCGGCAGCTGCGTGCTTGGGAGGGCTGGACAGTGGCACCCAGAGGCCCTGGTCACCCACAGCTGGGCGACGGCCCCTGCCTGCTCCTTCCATTCCTGGGTTGTCTCCCAGTGTCCTTCCTGTGCCACGCCGGGGGGGGCCTCGGGGCCCTGACCGAGCTCCCCACAGCAGAGGGGCCTGAAGGTCGCCGGGCTGGTGGGTGGTGGGGGCCTGGCAGCGTGTTTGGAGTGGCCAGTGCCCGGCACTGGGGCAGAGAACAGTCCCGGGGGTGGGGGCCGTGCAGCTGCATGTTTTGCTCAGGGCACAGCCTTTGTTCCGGGACAGGGCTCTCTGCCAGAAACGCCTCCCGCATAATGAGGCTGCTGAGGGCTGAGAGGGGAAGCCGGGCCTGCTCTGAATTCCCCTATTCACAAAAGGGGGCTGAGAATTACAAAAGGGCCTGGGTCCCCTCGGAGGAGGCTTGGCAGGAAGGCCCAGCTCCCAGCTCCTCAGGCCGTGGGTGACCTTCAGGGCCTGCCCGGCCAGCCGGCCGGCCTGGCGCTGTCAAAGCTCCAGCCTGGCCGTTCCTCGCCAGGACCCGGCCGCTCAGGACTTGTATTTTGAAATGGCCCAGCAGCTGTCAGCTCTTGCCGTAGCGAGCGGCGCTCCCTCATGCTGCACTGGAGCCAGGAGCCTGGCGTGGGCTGCCGTGAGTGGGGCTGCAGCAGGCTCCCGGGCCCCCCCGGCTCCCCGGGGCCTCCTCAGAGCAGCAGGATGGCTGTCGGGGATGGTGAGTGGGATGCTCCTTCTTTTGTTTGGGGGCGGCTGGGCTCTGATTCCGTGCTGGCCGCCCAACAAGGAGGGGATGCGCTTCTGCGTGCCGGGGAGGGGGGAGGTGGGCCCGGAGTGCTAGCAGAGCAGGCCTAGCTGTGGCTGCCGCTTACAAGGGTCCTGCCTGGCATCTCGTGTGCGATAGCGTGAGCACGGTGACGACAACAGCCAGCCTTTATGTAGCGCCTGCTGTGTGCCTGGCCGCTGAGGAAACTTCATTGACTAGCCATGTGACCTTGGGCAAGTCATTTAACCCTAACTACCCTGCCCTCCCCCCTCCAAAAGGAAAAGTTCTAATTGAGGAAACTGAGGCAAACAGGTTACGTGACTTGCACACGGTCACACAGTGTCTGGGGCAGAATTTGAACTCAGGCCTTTTTGACTCCCAAGCCCAGTGCTCTATCCACTGTGCTGAGTCAGTGGCCTCAGAATACAGAATAGCATTCATTATATGCCTGCTGTGTGCACAGCCCCGTTCGGTCCTCAGGGAGATGTCAGAGTTCTGGCTGGGGGTGGGCGGCACAGATCCTTCGGAGGATATGGTGCCCCCATTCCAGTGGGCCTGAGGGAGAGCCCAGGGAGTTGGGGACAGCTTCAGGGGTGCGTGTTCCTTCCCCTCGGTCTTGGTGGGGGTAGCCATTCAGCAGGCAGGGGGCAGGCGAGCTAGGGCACCGGGCAGGTGGGGAGGGGTGAATGCCGACCAGAGGCCGGACCCCTTCTTCTTTCCTGTCCATGCACAGTTGTGGTCCTGCCTGGTGACTCTGAGACCAGACAGGTTATTCTCTTGGCCCCGCCCTGCGGGCTGCGGTCCATCTGCCTCCCATCTCCGCGTGTCCCTCCCCCCTTTGCTGCCCAGAGCGGCTCCCCCCTTCCCTTCCTCCAAACCTACAGGAACCTGCCCTCGTCCCCCCCCACCCCCCCGTGCCTTCCTCAGATTATCTCATATTGGGGGGGGGGGGGGGCTCGAGGAAACACCTACTGTGTGCCGAGCAGTGATTTCTCTGCTGGGGATGGCACTTGCCCTCTGATGGAGAAGCAGCCTGCAGACGCTCAGAGCAGGTGGGCCACGGCCAGCGTATGGCCGTGGCTTCGTGGCGGGGATTGGGAAAGGCTTCCCATCAGAGAAGAGCATGGAGTTGGAGCTGAAGGCAGAGCTTTCCAGGCCTGCCCAGCGCTCAGAGGAGCAGCCAAGAGGCTGGTGGTCCTGCATCCCAGAGCATGTGGCAGGGAGGAGGGAACATGGTGGGGCCTGTGCTACAGGAAAGCCACTTTAGTGGCTGAGCAGAGGGTGGGCTGGAGGGGGAGGACTTGAGTCTGCACCAGTGTGGGGGCATGTTCAGAGAAGAGGAAGGGGCCAAGGGATGGAGGGCATGGGGATCTGCACCAGGGTGAGGGGGGGTGGTATGGGAATGATGTCACGGCTGTAGCCAGTGCTGCCATGGCCCGTGTTTGGGCCCTAGGCAGAGCGCTTCCCCAGAAGTCCCCACAGGGTGCCCAGCCAGGAAGCCCTGAGGCCACATGTGAATGCTGGCTTCTCAGCTCTTTCACCCCTGCCCTGGCCCAACAGAGATTTATCGTGAAGTGCCCTCCGTGGTCCCACCACCTGTGAACTAGAGCGAGGAGCCAGGATACGGGAGAGGAGGAAACTGCAGGAAGTGCCCAAGACATGAGAAGTGGGCAGAGCGGCCAGTGGGCTGCGCGGACATGGGGCTGGCCCTGAGCCCTCTGCTTTCAGCTACTCCCTCGCTAGCTGTGTGACACTCATGTGCAGAAGGGTGTGGGTTAGACAGGATCCCCACAGGGGCCTGCCAAGTCTAGTCTGTGGGCTCCGATCCTTTGCAGCAGGCGGTGCACCTTTGTTCCGTACAACGTTCAGTCAGAGTGCATGGGAGAGGGCTAGGGGGTCTTCCCTGTCTTCAGCACCTTCTCCAGCAAGCTCTCCAGCTGCCAATGGCCACCAATAAATGGTGCTGGGCCTCATCCGGAGGGCCTTGCTACTGGAAGCCCTGGCTGGACCTCTCCTTAAAGCCCAACATGGCGGCAACTTGGGGGCCATTGTCGTCATCATCGGCACACACCATTGACTTGTGTCGAGCAGATTCCCCTACGGCACCCAGCTCCTGCCCTCATCGAAGTTTGCCTTGGGGTGGGGGTTCTGCACCCCTGCCCCCGGGGGGCATGCAGCATCGGCCTGGGGCCAGGTGCAGGTCCACAGGCACAGTGGTCAGTGACTCTGCCCCTTTGCTCAGCCGGACTCCCACTGGACCCTCCGGAGCCCACATCTCTGTCTTTTTCAGAGGGGAGCGTTAGAGGTGCATCAGGAGCTGGCCAGCCCCAGGGGGCTGGGCCTCACTCCCTGGATGTCTGGGGGAATGCCCAGGGAAGCCCACGTTGTCTACTGCAGATCTGCATCTACCTTGTGAATAAAGGCCATCCTCCTGGAACCCAGAGAGAGATGAGGGCCCGGGTTATGGCGGCGGCTGCCTGGTCGTCTTTAAGGGGGGAGGGAGAGGCTTTGGTTGAGCACCTTCCCCGCACCAGACTCTGGGCCCAGCGACAGCCCTGAGACTGATGTGAGGCAGGAACATCCTGTGTTCTTGGATCGGAGGGGCCTCGTAGCACATCCCACCCTACCTGTCCCAGAGCTGGATTCTGCTCTGTCACATCCCTCGAAAGGAGGCTCCAGGACGACCATCCCACTGGGGAATTCCCTTTATGGTCACTAGGTGCACGACCCATTTTCCTCTTATCCGCAACTGATCATTCTCCCTCCTCTTTGCTTCTGGGGGCAAGTGGGTTCTCATCCCTGATATTTTAAGGTAATTCTTGAGGTCTCTCTCTCTTTTGGGGCAGACTTCCCCGGCCAGGATGCCATCTGAGTGGCATCACTGGGCTACTGTGCTGGCAAGGACAGGAGGCTTCTGGGAGAACCTGGTACCCCCTCGCTTCTCACCGGGCTTCTCTTCAAGGAGAGACATGATGCTGTTGGGGTGGCCTTTGTGCCCACCATTTCACTGAGGGGCCTACTCAGTCCACAAGATCCTTTTATGCTGAGCCATATTTCCCCCTCCTCTATTCTTCAGATTGGATGTTTAAAGAGTCAGTGAGATTTTCCAGATGATCAGAGGGTGGTACACTCATGTTTAGTACTTGTAGGAGCCAAGGAGGCCCTTGGCTGTGGCTTCTGGATTCTACCAATGATGGTGGAGACTAAGCCCAGGAAAAGTAAACAGATCTTCCCAAAGTCCCTCCACCTGTGGGCAGACTAGATGCTTGGTGTGGCTTCACCCCATTGCTGTCTTCAGGGCGTTTGGGCTTTTTACCGCTCCCTCTTGTCCGTGTAATGTACAAGTTTTAATAGCTTAAAAATGACCTGAGACCTCTGGGGCGCCCCATCTTAGCTTTTGCTCCCTGCTTTGTGTCACTTTGATAAGTGTCTGGCTGGTGTGCTTGCCAGGAGTGGAGAGAGAGCTCTTGCCGTCTGTCCTCTGTAAACACAGCTGTGTTTGAGCTGTGTTCACATAGAGCTCTGTCTTTGGTCCTGTGCTAGACAGATCTCTCCCCCTCCAGCCCCAGACCAGAGATAGACATAGACAGACCTCTCTCTGGTCAGCATACATCTCTGCACCTGTGCCTGGGTCCTACCCTGCCATGTTGGCCACAGGAATCAGAGGAGGACCTTGGAGAAAAATCAGTCAACTTCATCTGACCCCAAGGTCCTCGTAGACTAACTATTAAGAGTGTGACCCCCCCCCGACCTGTCCTTGGTAAATGGGTGTCACAGGACCATCGGCGTCCAGCTAGAAGAGACTGCCCAGCTCACCTTGTCTGAATGCACGTTTCACAGAGGAGGGGCCGGAGGTCCAACGCGGAGAACAAGGGAGGGACGGTGTGTGCTTCGCTTCTGAGGCTTCTCTCCCGGGCTGTGCCCACTCTTTGTTGATAGAGTGGCAGCGGCTGCCCGCTGACTCTGTGCCCACTTTCCAGAAAGTCATCTCTTTTAATCTCCACTGCTTCCTTTCCTTCAGGGCCCTCCCAAGCTCTTGCACTCAGTCCTAGCTGCTGTGGCAGGGCTCAATGCCCCCACTGCCAGTCTGATGGGAGAAGGAGCTCCTCAGACAGCCGTGCATGAACACACCCCTGGCAGGACAGGGCGGTCCCCAGCAGAAGGAAGGCTTCCTGGAGAAGGCAGCATTTCACTGTCTTGCTTAGGGACTGCCCTATGCAAAGCGGCTGCCTTGGCCTTTTGTCAGTGCTCGTTCCCCTTGGTACCTCTCCTGCACTCGCACTGCTGACCAGACTTCCCTCCTGGGACTTTGGGGTGCCCTGAGGCTCTTGGGCGGGCCCTCTCCCATTTCACTCTTGACCTCATCTGCCTCACCCAGAGGTCTCCCCAAAGTCTCTTCCTGATGTCCAAAACAACTGAATTCTCTTTCTCCCAGGCCCCTGCACCACACATCTTTTAGGGGAGTCAGGCTGGTGTCTTCTCTCTCCCTCAGTCCTGTGGATTTTTGCCTTCGCCGTCACCCTTGTCTTTCTCTCCTCTCTTCTTTCTTGGTGACCATTTTGTTTCAGACCCTTGTCACCTGTCTGTATTTGTGCAATGGCATCCTTTGCTTCTGCAGGATCCATTGTTTGTTTAACATTTGAGAGAAGGCTCCTCTAAGGCCATATGAACCAAAACCCTACTTTGGTAAGGTGTCATTTATTCTTCTTCTGAAATTGTATTAAAGTCTCACATTAATTTAGTTAGTTCCTATTTTTTATAGTATTTCTATTTTTCTTAAATTCTTGATTTTGTTGGAGTATAACTGTATTTAATAGGCTCTGATTATTCTTTTTAGTAGCTATTGCTGATGATTGTCTTTTTCATTTTTTATTTTCTTCTCTTTTAATTAAGTTAGCTAAAGGCTTATCGGTTGTGTTAGATTAACAAAGACAAAAACCCAGACCTGGCATTCATCCATTCGGTTGATCAGGCTTACGGCCTTTGGTTCCCGTTCTATCCAGCCTGCTCTGTGCTCTCTTTTCTTTACTCATTGGTTTCTTCCCCTATTTTTAATGGAGGATTCAGGCCATTCTTGCTCTCTTCTATTGCGGCTCCTTGGAGAGGTGGCCTTTTTTTTTTTTCTTGGAGGGCTTTAGTTGCACCCCAGTACTATTGTATGTAGTCTCATCATCCTTGTCTCTACATACCCTTTTCTTTTGCCCACTCAGGTCATTATTAAGCACTGGTTTGGGCCTTTTGCTTTTGTTCCTTTTATTAAAATTTATTTGTGCTGTAACACATGGTCTATTTTTGTACAGGTCTCATATGTTGCTGAGAAATACGTGTGTTCTTTAAACTTGAGAAGAGGCCACAGATCTTCCATCAGTAATTTCTCATTCGGCTCAGATTCTGTTTTGTTTTTTTGTTTGTTTGTTTGTTTTTTCTTTAAAGCAGTTGGGATTAAGTAACTTGCTCAAGGTTACACGGCCAGTTATTTCTGGGTGTGGTGCTGAGTGTCTGAGCCCGGATTCGATCCCCAGGTCATCCCGACACTGGGGCCGGTGCTCTTACTCGCTGTGCCACCTGGCCGCCCCCCAGATTCTGTTTTTACTGATAAGAGGCCATCTTACAGCTTGATGGATGCCGCTTAGGCTGGCATCTGTGCACGGCCCTCTCCTGTTTCTGGAAGCATGATTGCGTTATTCTGCGCTGTCGGAGGGTGGGCTTCTGACGCCCATGTTCCAGCCTCGCTTGTGGACTCGCTGCAGCTTTGCCCCTGCATCCAGCAGAGGGGGAGTGTTGGCATCCCTCTTCCGTGGTAGTGCTGCCGTTGGCGTGGGCCGGCTTGTCTGGGGGTGCCACCCTGCCCCCGCATCCCCTCTGTCTGTCCGTCCCAAGTCCTTGCAGTCTGGATGCGACGTTGTTCACGCTCCCATCGGCTCCTGAAGAACAAGATACAGACATCCTCTTTTCTGGTTTCCCCAGATTTTGCTCCTTCCTTTTTCTCTCCCCACCCCGACTTGACCCTTTGCGCTTTGGGCCCCCCTTCCCTCCAATCTCTGAAGGTGGATGCTGGCCACCCCTCCTTCCAGTTGCTTTTTGTGGAGGCCTTGAGTTAGCGAGACCTGAGTTCAAATCCAGATTGGCACACAGGCTGGGTGACTCTGGGCAGGCCACTTGGCTTTTGTGTGCCTCTGTTTCCTCAGTTGTAGAAACGGGGGTCATGCTTCTGAGGGTTATTGAGAGGGTCTGAGCACCAGGCTCAGCACACAGTAAGCACCATATCAGTGCTGGTCCCCATCAGCTGGTGTGCTCCTTGTGGCCTGGGCATCATAAATGCTTGTCTTCAGAATAACAATGCCCAAGGGCAGGACCAGTTGGCTGCTGTGGGACACCCCTTAGGGCAGCAGCCTCAGAGACACAGGCCTCTGGAAGGCCCAGCAGCTTCCATTTCATCCGCAAAGAACGTTCTGCCGCAGCCTGGCATCCCCACCTTCCACCAGCCCCCTGCCCACTCGGGTTTCCCCACACTACCCAGGCTGCTGCCACATCTTCTCTCCCCTTCTGACCCCGACACCCTCATCCTTCTTCTCTGACCTCTGGCCCACTCTAAAAACGGGAGACAGCGGATTGGGCAATGAGGCTGGGCGCTCCCTTCCTTCTCCGGCGGCTGGAGTGTCGGATCTACTGCTCGGCCGAGGCCTCCTTGTCTTTGGTCTTGGCTGATGAGGCCAAGGTTCTCAGGAGGGGGCCGAGGGGGCCTCTGCCCTGAGCAGCTACGTGGGCTCGGACGCCTTCCTCCTGTGTGCTGGGGCCCTCGTGTCCAGATCATTCTGGGCTGTTTCTCTTGGGTGAGCGTCCCAGTGTTCTGGGGAGTCCTGTCCCTGGGCTAACATCAAATGCCCATCATGTCCCCATCACGGCCTTTGGCTGCTGTTCTGCCACACAGTCGTCACTGGTCCTTTGGTTCAGTCGTGTCTAACTCGCCAGGACCCCCAGGGGGGGAGGGTGACAGAGGTACTGGAGAGTTTCACCCTGAACTCATCAGGGTGAAGTGACTTGCCCAGGGTCACACACCAAGTAAGTGAGCTCATAAGGAGTGTCCTGGCTCCCGCACCTGCCTGACTGACCACATTTTTATCCTTCCAAATCTGTTCATCTGTTTTTTAATTTCTTTACTGAAATTCTCCATTATTAGTTGGGTTTGTTTCAATTGGCTAATTGTTTTTAAAATTCTTCATTGTGATCAGTTTTCTACCTCAAGCTCTCATGTGTAATCTCAATTCCTTCATCATTAACTTTCTGGATTTTATTTTTGTTTTGGGGGTTTGGGGGCTCCCACAGAACTCTCCTTCTCCTCTGGCTTCCAGGGACGGTTTTGTCCTTTTCTTCTGCGGTTGAGACCCTCATTTGTTCTGTCTGCAGTGGGCATTTCTGGCCAGTTTTTGAGGTGCAGGTCCCTTTGCTTTACCCCTACGCCCCATGTCTGGCCGGTGCCTTGGGCTCCTGCCCTGGCGGACACCTTCTGGGACATGACCCCCCAGTCTTTCTAATTTTCCTGTGCTTTGGCAGAGTGATTTGTGCTGAGGCATTAGTGGATGCTGGCCCAGCCCACTGGGCTGGGCCCACTTTGTAGACTCTGCTCTGATTTCTGAGGCGCCTGGGAGAAAGCCTCCCATCCCGCTGAAGGGTGAGCAGGATGCCTTTCTCATCTTAGGGCTCATGTCTTCTATTTTCCATCACCTGCACTTTCTGGTGAATAATGAGAGAGAAAAGAAAAGAAAGCAGCAAAGCTGGCCTGTGCCTGCGTGCCCACGCCAGCTGCCCACCCCCTGCGAGGGCACCCGGCCAGGCACACAAGGGCACTCCCTCTCTCCTTGCTGGCCCTTATTAATGCTTGTCACCCCTGCCAGTCTCGTCTGATCCTCCCTCAGTTGCCCTCTTGTCCTTGAGTCTAAGCTGATTTGTCTCTGTCTGACCCACAGAGGGAGGGGCAGGGGCTCCTGAGCCTGGCTGGGCACCGGCCCCGCCCTTCCCTGCCTTCTGTGGTCTCTTCTCCCTTAGACGTGGTTTTCTCATCTGTGTCCCCAGAAGTTAATTAACATTTATTGGCTACTTGTGGATCTGTTTGGGTGGAAGGCCAGAGACAGCATGTGCCCAACCTGGTGAGGCCTCACCCCCTTCAGCCCTGTGCCCCATCCCAGGCCGGGAGACCTGCTTCCTTTGTGGCCTTCATGTGGGGAAGGGGCCGGTCAGGCCTCCATGGAGACAGCCTTGGGAGTGGGCGAGCTTTGCCCCCACCCCGCTGCCCAGGTCTGCTCCTGCAAGCGCTTTGGCCACAGCTAGACGAGCCCGGGATGGTGAAGGTAAGCCGAGAGGAAGCGGTTTCCCAGAGGAGCAGTCTGCTTTTGGCCCAGGAGGCCAGCGGCCTTCACCCCGTCCCACCAGTCAGCTCTCCTTTCATTTCACCAGAAGGCTGATCTCCCCAGGTGTTTCTCCTGTCCCTGTAGCACCCTGCTGGGGTCTCCTGTCCTGCTCACCCGCTTTCCTTCTCTGCCCTCTGCCCTCGGGTCAGGAGGCAATGCACTGGGGCTGTGAAGCCCAGGAGAGGCCAGAGGGGCTCAGAGAACTGTCTGATGAATCAAGGTTCAAGACCATGTCAAGATGCGAGTTCTACCGGTGGTCACTGGTTGGGTGACCATGGGCGGCCACCAGCCACAGCGGAGTGGGGAGGAGGGTCAGAGGCCAACATGTCACGTGCTTTGTGAACTTGAAAGCTGCCTGCTCTGGGCTCCTGGCCTCCGTGGCCAGAGGGATAAAGACAGGAGCAAGGCAGTGAGGACTGTGCGCCTGCCCCTGTGGTCGGATGGAGGACAGAGGGCATTTCACCTCTGCATCGTCCTTGGTACTTCCCACAGCGGCATGCACACAGTAGGCCTCCACGATCATTGCTCTTGATGGAGGGGCTGAGAAGGGGTGTCCAGGACTCCCTCTCCTCTGGTGGCCGGGTCCATCGGCCACTGGGAAGGGCGGTGGGGAGAAGCCAAGGGCTCCTCTCTCTGTATGATGCTGGTCCTGTGCCCACAAAGCTGCCCATGCTGTGTCCTCTGCCTTCCAGAGCCCAGGGTGGCCTTTGTCCCACAGCAGGCGTCAGGCCAGGTCTTCGGGGGGCCCCGAAGGGCACTGGTATTCGACACCAGTTCGCCCTCTTGCTTGTGTTAGGGTCTCCCCGTTCTCTGCTCCCGGAAGCTGCCTGGCAGTGGGGGTCTGCCCCGGGTGAGCTGGCCACCCAGCAAGGGAAGAAGGGTCATGTCCCTGGGGGAGGAGTTAGAAAGCAGTGACCGGCTCCTGGCGGGCCTGGCCCGAGTCTCCAGGTCTGGAGGGTTTCTCCCATGTTCACCCAGCCAGCCCCACCCAAGGTCCCAGGGGCAGGGCCAGCTGGGCAAGCCTGGCACGGTGGGGGGGAAGAGTGGAGGGAGGGAGCGAGGGGCGGTGTGGGGAGGGAGGAGGGAGCTGGATTGGGGGAGGGGAAGGAGGAGGGAGGCAGAGGGAGGGGGGAGCCGCAGGACCGCCCTCCTGGCATGTTTGCCTGGGGCAGGGGGGACGCTCAGGGCACCTGGAGACCAGTGTTTGTGTCCATGGCAGTGGAAGGGGAGAGTGAAGGGCTCAGGGGTGCCTTGAATGAGAGGGCGCCCAGGCCTTGACAAAGAAGTAAAGGGAGGGGGCTGTGGCCAGGGCGCCTCCACGCTGGGGGTCTTGAGAGCTAATTCTCCTTAAAACTCAGCCTCCCACCCTCCCTGAGAAGGCTGGATGCAGGATGTGTCAGGCTTCAGGGAGCTCCCCCTCCCCCACTGCTCTGGGCCTGGCCTGCTGCATTGCATTGTCTGAGCACCGACCGGCTGGAAGAGAGTGTGGTCCTGGCATTTGCATCCCTATGGTCTCTCTGGGCGGGGAGGCCGCAGCCAGGCCGGCTTCCGCCGGGTCCTAGAGGCCCTTACCCCGGACGGTCTGCCGGTCAGGGTTTTAGGGAAGGAGAGTACTTAGTAAGGTGCTTTTGTTTCTACCCAAATAAAAGCGAGTCTTGGTGATTTTCTGAGCGTTGCCATGGCCGGGAGTTCCCTGGAGACCCCAGGGAAGAAAGATTTCCTCAGGTTTCCCTCTGGGGTGGGAGGAAGGCCATCTTTTGTATTGGCATCTGCCCTGTGGGACCCCTCTGGTGTGCCTGGCTCTGTGTGTGTGTGGGTCTGGGTGTGCATTGGTGTGTGTGCATGCACAGGCATGGGTGTGCACGGGTGTGTGTGTCTGTGGGTGTGCACGGGTGTGTGTGTCTGGGCGTGCACGGGTGTGTGTGTCTGTGGGTATGCATGGGTGTATGTGGGCACGCCCGTGTCCTCACTAGTGGGCTTGCTGGAAGCCCCACCGCAATCCTGGGAAAGGGCAGCCATTGGGGCTGTCTTTTACATGCAGAGAGAATTTTCACCTTTCATCAGGCTGGGCTACCAGGAGATGATGTCACCTCCCAGCTGATTGGCTGGTGCGGTACCTAGTGCAGGCAGGGAAGAGAAAGAAAGATGCCGGCACCGGGCTCCGCGGGCTCCCGGCGGGCTCCGGGCAGCTCCGGATGCTAAGTGCCCAGGGTGGGGCCATGGCCGGTCCTGGGAGCAGCCTCCAGTGAGGGCCGGGCCAGCGGGCTGCTAGAGGCATGAGGCGGCTGATCTGCAAGCGCATCTGTGATTGTGAGTGGCAGCGGGAGCTGCCGGGCCAGGGAGGGGTGCTGGATCTTGGGCCACGGAGGCCCTGAGGCCGTCCCTGTGTGTTGGATTCCTCTCCCGTGAAGCTCCCTTCTCATCCTTCTTTCCCATGTCCTTTCTAGATAAAAGCTTTGATGATGAGGAGTCCGTGGATGGAAACAGGCCATCAGCAGCTGCCTCAGCCTTCAAGGTTCCTGCCCCGAAGACCTCTGGAAACCCTGTCAACAGTGGCCGGAAGCCTGGTTCCTCCGGGGGACCGAAGGCAGGAGGTAACATCCAACCCCACTTCTGTTCCCAGCTGTGATGGGGAGGACGGTGTAGCCTTCCTGGCTGCAGGGCCTTGGGGCCTCAGGACAGGGGCCCCAGCAGCCACTTCCCAGACAGCTTGAGGGGGGGGGACGAGGTGCTTCATTGGACACAATCAGTGTAAAACAGGGTGTCATTCCAGATGGTCAGAATCCCTGGCAGATCCCTCAGAGGGATGACAGGGGAGGGCCCCCCAGGGCATTTGGGAGGCCACTCCAGCAGTGACACACATATCTGGGGCTCTTGTGTGCAGAAGGGGGATTGGGCTGTGACCAGGAACCCTCTCAGCCATGATTTTTTCAGCACTTGTGTCTGTAGACCTTTTGGGTTTTGTTTCTAAAAGTCACAGAGAGCTCATTCTCCTGCCTGTAAGACTCTGTTCATTCCCTTTTGGGGATCTGCTTTCTGTCTTCACCTGCAGAGCAGTGACTGGCGGGCCTACGGGGAGGGAGGCCCCAGCTGCAGGGTCAGCCGTCCCCCAGGAGCCAGGGTGGGCCTTCTTTGGTTCTGCCCCCTTTCTCGTCCTGCTTACGGGACCCCGGGGGGACCTGGGCTGGGTGTCTTAGCACTGCCTCTACCTTCCCCTTCTCCTTTGGCTGGCACACCCAGGGGAGTGGCTCGTGGTGTCACCAGCTTACCTTGTCCTAGGAGATAAGGCCCATCCTCTGGTCTGGAGGGAGGGGAAGGGAGCTGATGATGGTGTTGGGCCCTGCCCATGACATCTATGCCAGAATGCTGTTGGCATCAGGGCCTTGGGTCCTGCCTCCCTAGGCTTGGGGCCTGCAAGAGCAAGGTGAGGGGCAGTTATCTTCCTGCCTCCACTGAGGTGGGATGAAGCCGCCTACAGGGAGAAGAGGTGTCTGCAGGGGTCTCCAACACAGCTGACTGTGTGGTTGTCAGGCTAGATCCTTCAGAGGAGCTCAGATTGTTGAGGGGCAAAGGGTGGTGGCCGTCAGACGCCCTTTCCCAGTCACCCTCCTGCGAATTCCTCCCTCTCGGACTGGGGGCTGGGGGTGCTTTGGCCCAGCCCCTCTGTTCATTAGGGCTTGGGCAAAGGCCTTGGTGCCCCTCCACCCTCATGCCCACCTGTACCATACCCCCTGTTTTGGGGCTTGGGCCTCCCTCCTATCCCCACCCCCACCCTACCCCCCCCTGTTTGGCTCGGGCCTTGGCACCCCTCCACCCTGCATCCCCCTCCCATTTGGCTCGGGCCTTGGCACCCCTCCACCCTGCATCCCCCTCCCGTTTGGCACCCTTTCTCCCCTTGCTGTTGGGACTCTCTGGGTCTGCTTGTTTGTTTTCAGGGCCACCTTTTGATTTGAACAGGTTTGATTCTTCTGAACTGCCAGCGTTTCAGACAGATGCCGCGAGGACTTTTCAGCGTTAGCGATTCATTTTTAAATGGAAAGTCCTTGTCCTTACTCACTTGGTGATTTCTGCCAGTAGTAAGGACACATCTGAGCCGCATGCGGCTGTTCTCATCCTTGGCTGGCTGTGTCTTACGGTGACGTATGTCACCCTCTTGCTAGTTCTGGGCCTTGTCGTAGGACCCTGACCCTGACGTACAGTCAGTCACCCAGGTGAATTCCAAGATGGGTTCGTTTTTATATCAGATAGCCTGCTTCAGTCTTGGCACTGATGAGACCAGATCCCTTCATTAAAATGTCAGGAACGAGAAACATTCTTTTTTTCTTCCCCCCTTTTTGGAGGGCAGTTGGGGTTAGGTGACTTGCCCAAGGTCATATGGCTAGTTTTTGTGTTAAGTGTCTGAGGCCGGATTTGAACTCGGGTCCTCCTGACTCCAGGGCTGGTGCTCTATTCACTGCGCCACCCAGCCGCCCCAGAGAAACATTCTTAAAACAATTTGTGACATATGGGATGTCCTGATTTGTTGAGATTTTATGATCATTTTTATTTCATTAAAGGCTTTTTAAGTAGGAATAATTGCAGTAGATTTCTTGTGGGTCCCAGCCTAGCAAAGATCATGTGATTAGGGGGTCAAGCAGATCCCATATTCTGAGAAGCTTTGGTCCTTGGGTCTGTCCCAAGAGACAGTCACCATAATGTGGCATTAGCTGCCTCACAGGCTTCCTTCGGTCCCCTGCTGGGCCAGGGTCTTCTGTCCCTGCCTGTGGGAGGCCTTCCTCAGGTGCCTCTCTCTCCCCTTCCCTCACCCAGCCAGGGGTCATTCAGGAGCCCTGACCTGGGCTGCTGGGCTTAGGCTTAGTCAGGGGCATTTTTCTCTACTTTAAGCTTGTGAAGGTCCGACTGACCTGTCTTCTCCTCTTCAGTGTTGTGATTAATTTCGTGGCCTTTTCCTTTGCTGCCTTGGCATTTCAGACCACCCTCTGTGCCCCCCATGGAGATAGGCATTCTGCTGGGTGGGCAGAGGAGGACAGGCATGCACCCTTTCCAACATTGGATCCATGGGAGCAGCATGAACCATTGTGCTAGCTGGGTGGCCCTGGACAGGGCACTGAATGACTGCCTTAGTTTCCCCAACTGTCAGATGGGAGAATGATGCTACCTCCCTCCCAGGGGACTAATGACATAACATTTGTAGAGTGTTTTGCAAACCTCCAAACTCTGCACAGAAGCCGGCCACTGTTGGCTCCAGGCTTCTGGCCCTGGGGCCTGGGAGGAAGGGGAAGAGGACGTAGAATGACTTAGTTCTGTTTCTGCCACCTGTGGACCCTATGTGGGAAGGGTCCAGTGGCGGTCACTGATGCGAGTGACGAAGGCTGCACAGGTCAGTCTTTGAACCATCTGGTTGGAGGTATTAAGTGACCCTGAGAGTGTACAGGGAAGGAGGAGCTGAGGTTAGACCTCTGGGGCTAGCCTGCGTGCTCGTGGCTGGGAGGAGAAACCAAGACCCCAGAAGATTCAGCCAGGCTTCCGAGGGTCTGTTCCCCCGACTGCCCTCTCTTGGAGGGACCTCAGTGCTGCAATGCACTTGCAACCCACCCATGCCCAGCTGTCCCTCCAGGGCAAAGCTGCCCTCTCCTTCCTCCCCTCGGCTGTCCAGCTCCCCTTCCCCGCAGCCCCTCTGGACACTCACACATGTCCCTTCCTCTCCGGGGGTTCCCTTGTGTTTCATCGATGGCCGAGTTCAGATTCTGGCAGGCTGCCAGGGGTCTCTCTGCCTCCCAGACTTTCTCTGTCCTTTCTCAAGGACCCGTTGGCATCCCCTCTGCCGTCTTGGCCTCCTCCTTCTTTATGCCTTTCAGCACATGAGGATGACCATCCACATCCTGGATCACCTTGACCTCCAGTCTAGTCACCCCCACGCCAAGACTCTGGTCCCTCAGGCCCCCTGGCGGACCCCCTCTCTGAACCTCTTGTGCTCCTTCAGCACTCTCCTGAGTAGATCAGAGCCAGTGCGGTTACTGCACGTCCCCTGGTGTGCCTGAGCTGGGTGAGCCAGGCACTGACTCCATTGGGTGGTCTTGGAGGGGAGGCCTCAAAGGAGGAGAGCCAGAGCCAGGGTGGGCAGGAAAGGAGAAGACCTGAGGGCAGAGCTGCGAGGGCCTGCAGAGTCCCGTGGAATTCATCGTCCTTGACGGGCTGGCTCCAAAGCACTGTCTCTCTAGTGCTGCTGTCCTAAAGAGTCAGTTCTTATCAATAATGTATGTCTCTCCTAGAGTGCCATGCCAGATAGCAGCAGAAAGAAACCGCAGGAGAGAGAAGCTGGGCAGCCACACTGAGCAGTCCATGGGAAAGGGGCGGGCCTCCCACCTCTGCCTCGGGGCCAGCCCGCTCTCCCTCAGGACCCCGTTTGTTAAGTTCTCAGCATGTTTGCCTTTGCTCTGTCGGGTCACGGTGCGTGTGGTTTTGGCTAAGCTCCATGCGTCTCTGTATTCATCATATTTGTCTCTTTTTCTAGTACGATATTCCACTGTGCCCAGTCATGATCTTTTAGTCCCTCTATTTGCATAATTCCAAAGTGCTTCCCACAGTACTTGCACTGACTGACAGCTCCACCAGCCCTGCACCAGCTCGCCTTCCACGCTGACTGTCTGTTGTTGTCTTATCAGGAAGTGGCCTGAATCCTTTGGGTTTTTTTGTTTTACATTTCTTTTACTGAGAATTTGGAGGATTTTTTTTTCACATGATTGTAAATAGTTTGTGATTCTTTTGAGAACTAGTCACTGTCTTGTGACCATTTATGGATTGGGAAACTGCTTTTGGTTTTTTATACAGGCTGTTCCCAAAAATCTTAAGATTTAATAGCTTGAAATTTGCACCAAGAGTCTTAGGAAATTTTGTACCTTGGATTATCAGTCTTTATCCGAGAAATTTGATCCAGAGAATTTTTTCCCCCAGTGGGCCCTAGATATTTCTTATATGTGTTGATTTGGTTTTGTGCAGAACCTCTTCAGTTTCATGTAACAAATTATTTTGTCTTTTTATCATGACCATTTTTGCATCAAACGTTCTGTGATCTCTCTAATTTTCTTGAAGAGATCTTGCCTTTCCCACTGTTTTTTTTTTTTTCCTATTTCTTTGCATTGCTCATTTAAGAAAACCTTCTTATCTTTCCTTACCATTCTCTGGAATTCTGCGTTCATTTGGGTCTGTCTTTCCCTTTCTGCTTTAGTTTTCCTTTTTTCTCAACTGTTTTAAAACCTCATTACATGAGGCTGTCATTTTGCTTTCCTGCTCTTCTTTTTCCTTGGGATATTTTTTGTTGTCGCCTCCTGTGCAGTGTTGTGAACCTCTGTCCGCCGTTCTTCAGGCATTCTGTGGATACCAGATCGAATCCCTAATTCTCCAAAATCTAGTCATCGCCTCTGATTGCATTCATAAGGGACCTGTACAGTCTCGTGGCTTCTTAGACTTTCTTCTGTTTTGACTGACTGTGTAGAGCTTCTCCACCTTTGGCTGCAAAGTCCATAATCCATCTGATTTCCATAGTGACCATCTGGTTTTGTCCTTGAATAGAGTCGCCTTTGGGTTGTTGTGTTGCGCTGACCAGCGAGTTATCCTGACAAAACTCTCTTAATCTCTGCCCTTCATCATTTTGTACTCCAAGGCCAGGCTTGCCTGTTATTCCAGTTTTCTTTGGACCTCCTGCTTGAGCATTCCAATCTCCTGTGATTTTTCTAGGAGAAATGTGTGACTGGGGAAGGTGGATCGTAAGGAAGTATAAGCACTGCCGAGTCAAGGCATTGGAATTGTGGTGCTGGACAAGACTTTTGAGAGTCCCTTGAATGGTAGGGATGGGATATCAGATCAGTGAGTATTTAAAAGAAATTAATTCAGACTAGATGGTGCAGTGGATAGAGCAGAAGGAAGACTCACCTTCCTGAGTTCAAATCTGGTCCCAGACACTCCCAGATGTGGGATCCTGGGCAAGTCACTTCACCCTGTTTGCCTGTTTCCTCATCTGTACCATGAGCTGGAGAAGGAAATGGCAAACGGCTCCAGTGTCTCTGCCAAGAAAACCCCCAGTGGGGTCACCAAGAGTCGGACTTGACTGAAAAATGGCTGAACAGTGACATTCATTGGAAAGCCACATACTGAAGCTGGAGCTGAAATACTTTGGCCACATGGGAAGACCAGAGCTCACTGGAAAAGATGCTGATGTTGGGGAATATTGAAGGCAAAGGGGAAAGGGGCTGGCAGAGGTTGGGATGAGTGGATGGTGTCATGGAGGTCATGAGCTTAGACTCGAGAGAGAGTAGAGGACAGAAGGATCTGGTGGGATTGCAAAGAGCTGGACACAGATGGACGGCTAAACAATAATAACAGCAATGAAGTTTCATGTTTTGTAGTTTCCTCTATCCCGTTTTTAGTTGAGAATACTACTTCTGCCTGTAGTTGAGAAAGCTGTTTGATCTGACTTCTCTTACATTTTTTTCTAAGGTGTGATCTTTAATAGTAAGATCACATTATCGTTTCAAATTTATTGTGGCATATAACATAATACATTGATCTAAACTTGATTTCTCCTAAATTGCTTTCAGTTTTTCCCTACAGTTTTCATCAAATAGAGAGGTTTTTTCCTTAAGTGATTTCTGTTTTCTCTTTTTTTGAATGTTGAGTCCCAACTTTTTTTAGACAGCCATATATAATATAAATACCCTCCCTTCATCCCTTCCTGTTTTCACTATTTCTCTTGATATTCTAAATCTTTTAATTTTTCAAGTGAATTTTGCTTTTGTTTTATCAAATTTTGTAAAAAAAAAATTTGACAGGTTGAATGATATAGCATTAAAACTACAAACTAATTTTGGGTGCTATTGCCATTTTTTATCCTGTTGAAATCACCTAGCCATGCATTCTGAATATGCCTGTAGCTGTTAAAGCTGTTCTTTCTTTTTTAAAAAATTTAATATTTTATTATTTCCCCTTCATACGTAAGAATAATTTTTAATATTTGTTTCTTAAAATTTTCTGTTCCAAATTACCTCCCTCCCCTTTCCTATCATTGAGAAGACAAGTAATTTGGGTCACACAAAGCATATTTCCATATTAGTCATGTTGTAAAAGAAAACACATACACACAAGGAAAGAAAAATAGAGTTTTTGGAAGTCTTCTTTGATCTGCATTCAGACACCACCAGTTCTTTTTCTGGAGATAGATAACATTTTTCATCATAAGCTCTTAGGAATCCTTTTGGATCATTGTATTGTTGAGAATAGCTAGGTTATTGCATCTGATCATCATACAATGCCCTCCTGGTTCTGCTCACTTCACTTTGCAGCCGTTCACGTAAGTCTTTCCAGGTCTTTCGGAGAGCATCCTGCTCATCATTTCTTTCTTTCTTTTTTTTTTTTTTAAAACAATCGGGGTTAAGTAACTTGCTCAAGGTTCCACAGCCAGTTATTTTTGTGTGGGTGCCGAGTGTCCGAGGCCAGAACCGATCCCGGGTCTCCTGACGCCGGGGCCACCTGGCCGCCTCCTGCTGCTCATCGTTTCTTGTAGCACAATAGTGTTCCAGCACAATCATAGACTACAACTTGTCCGACCATTTTCCAGCTGCTGGGCATCCCCTCAGTTCAGTCCTTTGCCACCACTAAAAGAGCTGCTATAAATCTTTTTCTACACATAGGTCCATTTCCCTTCTGCTTTTTGATCTCTTTGGGATACAGACCTAGTCGTGGCATTACTGGGCCAAAGGGTGTGCCTGGTCTTACGGCCCTTCGGGCATAGCTCCAAATTGCTCTGCACAATAATGGTTGAATCAGAAGTGGTGTGCTTCACCAGCAGTGTTTCAGGGCCCCAGATCTCCTGCTTTCCCTCCAGCCTTGGTTACTTTCCTTTGCTCTCATATTAGCTAATCTGATAGGTACGATGGGGTGTCTCAGAGTTGTTTCATCTAATTAGTAGTGATTTGGAACATTTTTTTTATGTGACTGTCGACAGGTTTAATTACTTTTTCTGAAAACTGCCTGTTCATATTCTTTGACCATTTACCACTTGGGGAATGACTTATATTCTTATAAATTTGATTCAGTTCTCTGTGGAGAAACGAGGCCTTTCTCAAATGCTTGCTGTACATTTTTTACACGTGTATGATTACTACATATTTCCCGCCATCCTGTTTTTTTCTTCCCCTGTTTATCCTGTTCTCTGACTCCTTTCTCCCGGTCCATTCTCAGAAGGACTGTGCTTCTGACTGCTGCCTCCCCCGGTCTGCCCTCCTCCCCACTTCTCTTATCCCTGTCCCCTCCTGCTTTCCTGGAGGGTAAGAAGAATTTCTGTTCCTGATTGTGTATGTTATTCCCTCTTTGAACCAGTTCTGATGAAACGAAGATTCAGGTGTTCCCGCCTGCCTCTCCCATCTTCCCTACACTATGGAAACCTCTGTAGTGTGACGTTCTCCCTCTGCCTTCTTCCTTCTCCCAGTGCACTCCTTTCTCACCCCTTAATTTTATTTCTTCAGATATCATCCCATCATATTCAACCCATCCCGTGCCCTCAGTCTGTAGACCTCTGGCTGCCCTCGTGAGAAGGTTCTTGGGACTTGTAAGCATCATCCTCCCATGCGGAAATGTAAACAGTTCCACCTCCCTGAATTTCTTAGGTTTTCTGTTTCCTGCGAGCCTTTTCATGCTTCTCTTGAGTCTTGTATTTGAAAGTTCTGGGCTTTTTGTCAGGAATGCTTAAAACTCCTCCGTTTCGTTGGGTGTCCATTTTGTCCCCTACAGGGTTATCCTCAGTTTTGCTGGCAGGTGATGGTGTCTTGGCTGTAACCCCAGCTCCTTTGCCCTCCAGAATTTCCTGTTTAAAGTCCTCCGATCTTTTCATGCGGATGCTGCTCAATCCTGGTAATTCTGACTGCGGCTCCCCACTATGTGAACTGTTCCTTTCTGGCTGCCGGAAGTATGTTCAACCCGACTTGGGAGCCCTGGAAGTTGGCTGTGCTGCTCCTGGGAGCTCTCATTCTGGAGTCTCTTAGGAGGTGACTGGTGGATTCTTCTGCTTTCTACTTTACCCTCTGGTTCGGTTTTCCTAGATAATTTCTTGCAATGCGTTGTCCAGGCTATTTTTTTTATCGTGGTTTTCGGGTACTTCCGTGATTCTTGAATTATCTCTCCCGGTCAGTTGTTTTTCAATTGAGATATTTCACATTTTCTGATATTGTTTCATTCTTTTGGTTTTGTTTCATTTCTTCTTGAGGTTTCCTGGAGTCGTTCACTTCCACTTGCTCACTTTTAATTTTTAAAGAAGTAACTGATTTGTTGAGCTTTTCTATCTCCTTTCCCATTTGACCAGTTCTGCTTTTTTTTTTCCCCTTTCTTTTTGGAAGGGGAAGGGCAGGGCAATTGGGGTTAAATGACTTACCCAAGGTCACACGGCTAGTAAGTGTTAAGTGTCTGAGGCCAGATTCGAACTCAGGTCCTCCTGACTCCAGGGCTGGTGCTCTATTCACTGTGACCCCTAGTGGGCCCCCCAGTTCTGCTTTTTAAGGAGTTCTTCTCTTTGGTGAATTTTTGTATATCTTTTTCTCCTTGGCCAGTTGTGCCTTTTTCTTTTGTGCCTCTTTTCACAAACATTTGGCCTATTCTGTTTTTTAAGATATTATTTCCTTCAGCATTTTTTTTGTGTGCTTTCTTTATCAAGCTGTTGACTTTTTTTTTTTCATCATTTTTTTGTGTCACTGATTTCTGTTCCCAATTTTTCTCTGCCTCTTGAGTTTGTTTTGTTTTTTGGAGGGGGGAGGGCAGGGCAATTGGGGTTAAGTGACTTGCCCAAGGTCATACAGCTAGTAAGTGTTAAGTGTCTGAGGCTGAATTTGAACTCAGGTCCTCCTGACTCCAGGGCCAGTGCTCTATTCACTGCGCCACCTACCTAGCCTCTTGAGTTTAAAAATCCTTTTTGAACTCTTCCAGGAATTTTTTGAGCCTGATACCAATTCACATTCTTCTTTGAGGCTTTGGTTATAGCAGCTTGGATTTTCCCTATCACCAATAGTAACTTTTATAATCAACCTCTTTTTTTGTTGTTTGTTCATTTTTCCAGCCTATTCACTTAATTTTAACTTCGTCTCAAAGTTGGGCCCTGTTCCGTGGTGCAGGGCAGCACTGCCCCAAGCTTCGGGTGTTTTGTGTAGTTGTTCTTGGAGCTAGTTCTGGGGGTCCATGAACTTGCAGTTCTTCCAGGGTGGTATGATCTAAGGAGAGCTGTGTTTACTTCTCTTCCGCCTTGTGCTGTGGTCTGTGAGCAATCACAACTTCTCTTTTCTGCCCTGCACCTGGGACTAGGGGTCCCTGCTCCCCTGAAACGACAGACTCCAATGTGCTGCTGTTCTTCCTTGCTCTGGGACTGTGATCCCAGACTGCACCCCGGATCTGCGTTTGGGCAGTGCCGCAGAGGCCTGCCCCCTCTGCCAGAACAGCACCCTCTGTAATCTCCTTCTGACCCCTGCGCTGAGAGCTCCGGAAGCAGTTGCTGATGCCGCCTCACGTTCTGTCACCCCCCAAGAGCTGCTGCTTGTTTGCTGGGCCTGCTCTGTCCTTCTGCACCCCTCCACTCTGCTCTCACCCCACTGGGCCCGACCTTTCCTGACCACCTTCCGAGTTGTGTCAGACTGGAAGATGGCTTTACCCTGTCCTTTTGTGGCTTCTGCCACTGCAGAATTTGTGTTGAGGCCTTATTTAAAGTTGTTCAGAGGAGACTTTGGGAGAGTCTTTGCCTTTTCTCTGCCTCCTGCCCTTCACTTCCTTAAAGACTGTGAGTGAAGCTATAGAGGCATCAGTGGCCAGCTTACTCCCAGGTGTTTTGTGCTCCAGTGAAGGACAGCGGCCCTCTCTGCGGGAGTCTCTTGGGCCCTGCTTGTCGCGGCTTTGCTTAGTGACCTGCCACTTTGCTGATTGCCTGGGATGTCTAAGCCCACCACCTGGTGGTCATCCGCAGACCTGCTCCTTTGATGTCCGCAGTGTCTTTCTCTTGACTTACTGCTGTTGCCGACATCACCAGCCTTAAAGCAAAGAGTGAAAGAGGGATTGGGTGTCCTTGCTTTGTGCCTGCGTTCCTCAGCCAGTGTAGATGCCAGGGTTGGGTTCCCAGCACAGCGGGGAGGCTAGGAGCACTGGCTCAGATAGGACCAGCCCGGAGGATGGGAAAGGTGTTAGGGTTGGGTTCTCTGCTTTGCCCCCAATTCCTTTCCACAGTGTAAAGGGGCCACATCAATGACCTGGAAAACAGCAGAGAGCTGACTCTGGGAACGGGAGTCCAGCAGGCGCCTCCCTGGAATCTTGGGGAAATTCTGCAGGAGCTCCTTTGAGAGAGGGCCCGTGAGCCTCCTGAGAGAGACAATGGGCTCCTCCCAGAGCAGGCCAGGACAGCCTCATCTCCTTTTCTGTTCTAACACCGTCTGTTGGATGACTTCAGAGGACTACTCATTATCTGGCCTCCCAGGCATAGTTGGGGGGGTTGGGGTAGCTCTTGCTGACCCTTGTGGCTTCCTGTGGCATCCAGGACTCGACTTACCCAAATCTTTCATAAGGGTCTCCAACTCCAGTCTCTTTCCAGATGTATAAGCAAAATTCTCCTTGTGACAGAGGCAACTGAGGGGTGACGGTACTGCTGCTGGCCTCAGTTTCCTTACTTGTAAAATGGGAGCGAGGGTGCCCCCTGCCCCCAGGATTGTGAGGACAGGAAAAGATTATCTGTGGAGGGTAAGTGGGAGGTACTCTTGGAAGGAAGGCCCCAAGCAAGTCTTCCTGTGAAAGGTGAGGAGACAGACGAAGCATGGCATTGGGAGATGCATGGAGAGCTGGCCAGAGGGTTCTGTCTTGGGTCCTGCGGACCACAGGAGCCTCTGGAGCTCACTGATGGAGAGGCTCTGCACTCAGGGAAGCTGGCTTAGAAAATCACAGCTTGTGGACTTGGAGCTAGAAGGGGTTCAGCTCACTTGGTATGTTAAAGTCCCTCAGTGTAAGGCCAGGAGCTGTGCAAGAAGGGGAAATTGAGAGCCAGGTCTTGAGTGGGAGGTAGACATGGATTGAGTGACCCTCCAAGGAGGAGAGGGGGCAACTGGCGGGGGGGCCAGGATGTGTCTGATGAGTTCAGGGCAGCTAGGGAGGGGCAAAGGGAGGCCAGTGGGGCCGAGTCCTGGGAGGGGAGTCAGAGAGGAAGGTTGGGTGGCCCGCACTGCACAGAGTCCCATGGCTGGTGCAGGGAGCTTTGGGGACGATGGGAGCAAGGGGTCTGACTGGCAGATGGGTTGTATGCTCTGTCTGCATGAGTTTCAGGATAGAGGGTGATGGGGTGAGATTGTGACCAGACTGAAAGTCCGGGGTGTGGCCTCTGGGGGGGGCTGGGAGCAGGTGAGGCTTGAGGCAGCCAGTCTGGGGTTGTAGCAGGCCCAGGAGGGTGCCAGAAAGGCAAGCACAGAGAGGGGTCTGGACAAGCAAGGGTCATGAAGCAGGTTAGGTACACATTTTCCCAAAGCATTGGGGATGCTTTGCTCACATCCCAGAATTTTAATAGGTTGTCTCTTGTCATTTTCAATTTAAAAAATTATTTCTGTGACTTGTTCTTTTACTCACAAATTCTATATGAATAAAGTATTAAGTATGCATTTGTGTGAATTCTTTTTTCAAATGCTCTTTTCATTGATAATTGCCTTATCTGGGATTGTGACCAGGAAGGAAGGAGTTGTTCAGTGTTTCTGCTGCCGTGCGTTTGTCAGAGGTTTTTTATTCCCCAGCACATGAGGTTTTTTTTTTGCTTCCAAATTGCTGTATGCGAGTGAGAGTGTTTATATTCCTTTCTATGCCCGCTTAGTGGTTGTCCCCATTGATGAACTTCCCCGTGCCAGATCCATCTCTCTGAACGGGCTTCTCAAAGCGTCAGTGTCTTTTTCTTCTCGCGGTCATTTGTTTTCCTCCCGGTGCCTAGGCATGCTGCTCCTCTGGCCCTGTTGATGGTTCTTAATAGTAGATTTTCATTGGAATCCTTTGCTTTTGCTTTGTCTGGCTTTCACTGGTATCTCTTCTCTCCTCTGTGACCAAAGGCAGGGCTTCAGCAAAGAGGGGTAAGAGAGTGAAGACTTCTACACAGCTGCTGAGCCCCTGGACGAGCCCTGACATTCCTGGCCATTCTGTGCCTGTGGAGCTGCTGCTGCTGCCACGGACTTGTGCCTTGTCCTTGCAGGGGAGATGCCCTGTTGGCAGGATTGATACGACTTCATTGTTGCCTTTAATTCAAACTCTTGTATATCTTAATTACGGCTCCCCTGCAGGCGCTCCTGTGGCCCCCAGTCCTTCCTCCTCTCTTTCTCTGTGGGGTGGCCCTCCCTCAGGCTTTGGGACCTGGAATGGCTGGCAGGAGGAGCCCCCTCCTCTGGCACTAATTGTTGGACCCTCAGGCCATCTCTTCTTGGACTTGGAAACTCCCACTTTGCTTGTGACATTCCTCAGGGTTTTCAAGGCAGGGATTCTTTCAGGAGGTGATGATCCATCAGTGGGCTTTTTATGATTTCTTGAGTTGTGGTGCCCAGAACCTTGGAGTGTGGTCACTGCTGTTTTCGGGGGGAGTTCAGTGAATCTCAAAGGATCTCTCCTTGACCTCTGATCCAGTTCTGTCTCTCATAGCAGAGCCTTTTATTTTTCCTAGCCACTCGGCCTTATTATAATTTTCCTGTGTCACAACGTCATCGAATACTGTTTCCTCTGTTGTTTTCCAGAGAGTCCCTTGGGGTCAGGTTTCCAACCTTCTGTTTTAAGCTCATCTTTCCCCCAAGACGTAACATTTCCCTTTTTCTCTCTTTCTTTGTGCCTTCTCTCTCACTCTTGGCCGTTCTCTGTGGTCCGTGGACCTCTCCCCCTCCTCTCGTGGGTCTTCCTCAGCCCGTCCCCTCTCTCGGCTCTGATGGTTTCTGATGGGGGAGTGTACCCCCTGCCTCTAGCTTCTATGTTCAGATTTGGGGGGGCAGGCAGGCAGACTCTGCCTGGCTGTGCCTCTTGACAGAATGGGCAGCACCCTGGGGCAAGAATCAGGACTCCTGAGCTCCAGCACAGCCTCCGACGCTCGGTGTCTGGTCCCCTAGCCTCTGACCCCGAGCGAGCCACTTAATCTCTGTCCACCTCAGTTTCCCCATCTTTAAAATGAACAGGGATCCCAGCAGCACCGCCTTTCAGGGGCATTGTGCCTCACATGAGATAGTGTTTGTGAAGGCCTTGGCACCACACACGGCCCGCAGTCAGTGCGCGATCGATGGGGCAGGGGCCTCGTCCTTGGCCAGAATCCCTGGTGTCGGGGTCTGCCTCCTGCGACCTGCGCCCCAGGGCTGGGGGCCGCTGGCCAGATTCCCAGCCCCTCAGCCGGCTTTTGTTAAGTGCTTCCTTCCTCTGTACCCGATTCTGTGCTCAGAGGCTCTGGGAATATCAGTGCAGGTGGAGTCCCTGCCCTGCTTCCATTCCGATGGCTGAGGGGGGTGAGAGGGGTCTTTGGAGGAACGCTGAGGCCCCCGGCCCCTGACTCTGCCAGGCGCCAGCTCCAGCTGTCCTCTGCTCAGCACCCCAGCCTGTCCCATTGCGGAGGAGCTAATGGCCTTTCCCGGTCCCTTTGGTTTCACTGTCTCTTGCCCTGGTGGTTTCTGGGCGTGCTCCCCTCTCTCACTGGGGTGGGGGAGGTGGGAGGGGAAGGGGCTGGCCACAGCAGCCAGGGCTTGGAGGGGGCTGGTTGGGAAGCGGCTTGGGGATGGGCACACAAGGGCCTTCTCTGGGCCATTGGGGTGACCCAGCTCTCCCCTAGCTGCGGTGCTGCCCCTTCCTCCTTGGTGCTTGTGCTGTGACAGCAGCCATGTTGTCCCCTCGCCATCCCCTCCCGCATCCTTTCCCTCCTGCGCTCCACTCTCTGCCCCTTTCTTCCGACAGCGGGCAAGCGTGAGGGTGGCCTGGGACTCCAGCACTGCTCCCCGCCCTTCGCGCTCCGTCACCCAGAAGCCCTTCCAGGGCCGAGCCTGCGGCGTATGGGTCAGCACGGGGTGACCGAGCGGAGGAAGGGGCCGGGACATCCTCCGTGGGTCAGCTGTGGCCGTGTGCTCCCTCCAAGGCTGCCCGTGGCAGCAGGGTTTCCCCGTGTCTGGGCGCAATCTGCCAGGCCTCTGACCTTGGCGCCAGCCTCCTGGTCTTGGAGTCCTCTCCATTTCCCAGCATTCCCCTCCCTGTGATGTCACACAGCGTCTGCAGCCCTTCGCTCTTCTTTGCAGTCACTGTGAGCCTTTATTAAGTGCCTGCTGCGTGCGGGGGGGCTGGCCTGAGCACTGGAGGTACAGGTAGAGAAGGGAGACGGCGCACAGGGATGGTCTCTGCTGTGGGTCAGAGGCAGGGCCCTGGGCAGCCAGGCCTGCAGCCCCCAGCCCCCGCAGAAGCACTGCCCCTCCAAGGGCTTTTGTGGTCCTGGGCCCTGGGCCCTGGAGCTTCCCCTCCCGGCTCTTACGTTGGGCAAGAAGATGAGGGGGTCAGAATATATCACTGGGAGACAGAGCCCTGGCCCAAGGCCGCCTCCTCTGCCTGTGACTGAGGTGGCCTTTGACTCTGGGCCTCACTCCTCCAGCATTGCGACCCTTTCTGCCTGCCCCGCTCTTGTGTGCTAGCCTGGCGCTCCTTCCCTTGAGCCACCCCTCCCTGCCTCCCGCCACTGTTGAGAGCATCCCCAGGCTCCCTCTTGCCTCCGGGTCCAAGATGGCCCCAAGGCCCCTCAGTTTCACCATTGCAGTGTGCCCCTTCTCCCCTGTCATGGCCCCATGCTGCTGCGGACCCTCATCCCCTCAGGCCTGGGCTGTGGCCATGGCCTCCTGGGAGGGGCGGGGTCTCTAGTCCATCCTCCATTCAGCCACCAAAGGGGTCTTCCGAAAACGCAGGTCTGACCCTCCAGGGCTCCTTATCCCCTTCAGGATCACATACAAGATGCTCTGCTTGGTATCTGAAGCCCCCTCCTCTCTTTCCAGGTTTCCTTTCCCTTATGCCCCACCACACAGCCCTGGCCAGCCACCCTGGTGCTTCCAGGTATCCTCTCTAGCTCCTTTGTGCCTGGAATGCTCTGTCCTCTACTCCGCTCCTGACCTCCCTGGCTAGAATCCTGCCTCCTACAGGCAGCCTTCCCTGTGCCATCCATCTCCCGCTTATCCTGGGCAGAGCTGGTGTGTACGTGCTTTCGGCTTGGTGGTGAGCTCCTTGGGGGCGGGAGCGGAAGCGTCTTTGGCCTCTCCTTGTATCCCCAGTGCTGGGCACAGCACACACTTGGTCGTTGTTTGTTGGCTGGCTGGTTGGCCCCCACTCCCAGTTGAAAACTCCTATGCCTTACCCTATACCATTTAATTATTGTCCTGGCCGTGTACCTGCCAGTGTCTGCAACATGCTGCTTCTGCGGTTCTGAAGAGTGGGCTCCAGACTGGTCCCTTACTCAGCCTCCCCCGGGCAGGGCTCCAAGGGAGAATCCTACATTGGGAGGGGTGCAAGGAGGCTGGAGTGAGGCAGGCAGCTGCCAGGGAGGGCCGGGCTGGTGGCCTGAGCTCTCACCATCTTGGGTTTTTAAAGGACATTCACTCTTTTTTTCCCAGGTGCATCCAAGGAAGGTGGTGCCGGCGCAGTGGATGAAGATGACTTTATGAAAGCATTTGCAGAAGTCCCTTCTGTTCAGGTAGGGCCTTTCACACCCATCTCTCTGTCTCCGTCTCTCTCTGTGTCCTTCTCTGTCTCACAAACCCTCTGAATTGTGCAGAGCGCGGCTCCGTGGTCCTTTCTGGGGCACTTCTGACTTGGTGGCCACCCTGCTGTCTCTGGGTCAGCTCTGCCTCTGCAGTCAGTGAGCCCCTGTGCTTGTGTCGGCTGGGCATCCCAGCAGTGTCAGCTTGATGTATGGCATCCAAGGCGGGCGTGTCTGGGAAGAGCCCCACTTTTGCCTGTGGCACCCCAGTGACTCTCCCTTGCCAGGTACAAGGTGGTCCCTTTGAAGCGGGGCTCCTGTGAAGGATTCGTATCAGTGTCCATAGCCAACACCCAAGGATCAAGGTCACTCTGGGGAAGCTTGTGGGCCACCTGCTGGCTATGAGTTGGCCGTTTAAATCTTGCCATGTGACAAGGCTCTCGGACCTTGGCCCTGCGCGAGTCCTCGGGCTCCGTGCTTGCCTGACCATGGAAGGGATGCAGACAAGGTTGTCCGTGGCCCGTGGGTCCGCATCCAACGCTGGCCAGGGTTTGTCTGAGTGCATGTGGCTCACTGGGCCCCATGGCGAGGTGAGCTTTCCTTTATCATGCGACTGGTCTTCTCTCTTCTTGGGAGCCTTGGCTCCCCCGACCACCTGGTCCGCAGCGCACTCCTTTGCTTCAGCCTGCATGCCTCCCGCTGCAGCTGCCCTCGTGTCCTCAGGGCCTGGCCGTCTCAGCTCCGCTCTGTCCTGGGGACTCCTCCTCCGATGGATGGCTCCCCATTCGGGCATGAGCGTTCTCTACATCACGTCCGCCCCAGAGAGCCATGGTCCTTGCAGTGGTCTGGAGCTGCTGTGTGTGCCTCAGAGCCGGCCCCTTCCTGCCAGCCAGGTGCTCATCTGCGGCGGTGGAGGTCTGGCCTCAGACCTGAGTTGTGTCTGTGCATGCCGCCATGCATCTGCCCCTGGCATTTCAGGCTCTGGCAGATAAGTCTGCACCTTATCTTGGTGTACCTCCCTGGAGACCCAGCCCCAGCTTGTATCCAAGGCTTTGGATTCTAAAATTCGCCCTTTTGTTCTTATGAAGTGGGACCAGCATCAACACAGGAACGTTTTCTTCTCTAAGACACTTGTTTGAGGGAAGGGAGCCAGTGGTAGGCTGGTCTTTGTGCTTCCCTGTCTCTGGGAGTGTTCTTGGGGAAGAAGGACTTGGGAGGAAATCAGAGACTGAACAGGGCCTGGGGACATGTTGGGAGTGCCTGGAAAGATGCTGAGAGGGGAAGGAGGCCGAGGGGTCAGGCACGCTGCTGGTCCCAGCCGCGCCCACAGCATCAGCAGCAAGAGAAGCTGGGGGTTCTCCTTTCCCAGACCTCTGCGAGGGCACCCTAGCAGGGTGGGTGGGCAGAGTGCTGGCTCTGGAGTCTGGGCGCACAGCATGAGAAAGGGCCTGGTCACCCTGGGCAGGCCGCTCAGAGCGTCATTGGTGGCTGGCATGTCTTCTCACTGGAGTACTTTAACCAGGGAGATGAGGATCTCTGTCCCCCAGGGAGTGCCTTGGGGTGTAACTGGAGCCTCTCCTTGTCAGTTTGGCACCATAAGGCCCATTCTGTGGAAGAGGAAACTGAGGCTCAGGCTTCTGGCTCTCCTGACACCTGCCTCTTCAGTGGACAGTGTTGATTTTTCTGCCAGCCAGATGGTGCTGACGGGCCCCCCTCCTGTAAAAATGTGAGTGCAGAGGGAGTTCAGGTGCACTGTAGGCAAGTCCCCTCACCACTCTGCTCCGGTTTCCTCATCTGTAAAAGGGGCGTTTAGACCAGCCCCTGCCTCCTGGGGTGGTTGCAAAGCCCTGATGAAATCTTAGTTATAAAGCTCTTAATGCAGTGCCTGGCACACAGATGCACGCTCTCATGGGGAGTGTCTCTCCTGCAGGAGCAGGGACATACATAGTGCATTAAAGCATTAAACGGAGCAGGGCCTCCACATGTGTGTCAGGAGGCTGGTGTGTGAAAGAATGTCCCTGGGGAGAAAGGGAGAAGGACCCCTGATCCCACGAAGAAGGAGGGGGGGGTTCTTTCTGCAGCATAGGGAGCTTTGAATGCGTACGTCCTGGCAGACAAGAAGCCGCCAGCAAGTGGCAGAAGAGACACCGCGTAGCAGCTGCTGACTCGGCTCAGGGAGAGCCCGGTGTGCCAGCGGTGATTCCTGCGAGGAATCCGGGCAAGGCCTATTGCTGGAGTTCACTGGGAGGAGCAGTTAAGACAGCGTTGGTGTCTTGGATCAGGCCTGATGTGCCATTCACCAGGGCTTTCAGCCCAAAAGGGATAGGAGGGAGGGAGGCCAGTCTCTAGACAGAAGTGGGTGAGGAGAATGACATTGCCAAGTAGATGAGATGCCTTGGAGGGAGGAGGCAAGTCACAGGCGGACCGGTGAGAAGAGAAAAAACTAAAGAAGACCCTGTGCCCCCTCCCCTGGGAGAAGGGAGCATCAAGGTGGAGGCCTGTTGTGGGAGGGAGGCAGGGAAGCATTCAGAACATGGCGGCTCTGATGATGGCGCTGGACAGTGCAGGGCCCACGCCCCCGGAGCGCTACCCGCCGTGCTGATGCCATAACCGGTATACCCCTTCTGTCTTTGCCCCACACATTCCCTGAGCATTTTCCACATCCCTCCTTTGCTGAATGTGCTGCCGCATCATGAGTCGCCAAGTGACCTCCCTGGACAAAGACTTGATGTCCCGCTGTGCTTGGATAGTCAGAGGCCTTGGGCCTTGCCGCTTCCCAGAGGCAGTGCCAGCCCCTCTTGTTCCTCGGTCAGCTCCAGGCACATATCGTTGAGCTTGTCTGCAGTCTCTTCTCTTTCTGTCATCACTTTGGTGTCCTGAGGCCTGTGGCATGTTCAGGCAGCTCTGTATCACTATCTGGACGGAGACTGTTTTCAGGGATTTGGTTTTTTCCTACATTCGATTAGTTTTTGAGTGATCAGTGATCTCATTTTCAAGGAGCTGAGGCTTGATCAGCCTGATGCCACTTACAAACAGGAAGGGGTCATGCCCAGAGAAGAGTAGTGGCTCTTAACCTGAGGGCCATAAAATTGCTTTAGAAAAATATTTTTAGTGCAAGTAGTGAGGAAGACAGCAGAGTAAGGCAGTGAGGCATCTGGACTCTTCCAAATTCACCTTCAAGCAGCTATAAAATGAGACCACAAAACAAATTCTGGAGCGACAGAACCAAGAAAAGAATGGGGTGAAGCAGTTTTCCTCAGGTTGGCAGGAAAAGTCTGCCTCACTTGGGTAAAAGGGGAGTGTAGTCCAATGCAGGTGGCATGAGGGCAAGCCAGGAGCAGGCTGCACCCCAGCAAGACAGCTGCTCAGCCCTGGCATGACAGGCCAGTAGCCATTCTACACAGCTGTGGCACAGTAGGTCCGATGGCTCCTGTGCAGGAGGCCAGCTATGAAGCACAAGAAACCTGGGACAGTGCCCCTCTACCCCAGGGGCAGAGCCCAACTTTAAAAGTCACAGGACAGGATGGAGAAATGAGCAAAAACAAAAACAAAAAGAACTTGACGATAGAAAATTACTGTGGTGACAGAAAGATCACAGCACAAACTCAGAAGAGGACATCCGTGTCCGATGTCTACATGCAAAGCCTCAGAGAAAAGTGTCAATTGGATTCTCCTGATAAGAAACGCCAGACACAGCTGTGCTACTGGAAAGAGGAGCTCAGCATTGGTATCCCAGCAATCATCAAACATGTATCAGGCTCTTTCTATGAGCCAGTCACTGGGGACAAAAACAAAAACAAAGATACTCCCTGCCCTCGGAGAAGGCATTCTCATTGTACCTGCGAGCTGCAGACAAGGTGATGGATCACACAGGGATTTTAGAATCGAAGGCTCCCGTCATCCTTGCACTGGGGACGTGCTGATCTTTGCTCAATGATTTCTGTTACTGTACACAATGCTCTTCCTTTATTTTCAAAGAGGACCAGTGGAGTCCTGAGGATGATGTCTTGACCAGAGAGCAAATTGGATTTAAGTGAGGCAGAGCAGCACAGGACAAACTCTTTGCCCATTGTTAGTTTAAAATATAGCACAAGTAGATTTTCTGAGGTGCAAAGGCATGCATGCCTCTGACCTTTCCTGTTCAGTGAGCACATTCTAATCTGTACTATCATTTGTCTACATGCCCTTTCTCATAAAAGACTGGAAATTAATTGAGGACTGTGTCAATTTTTCATCTTTGTTTTTCCAACCCTACAAAGGGCTCTTGTACATCAAAGGCAATTAATATCCGTTGAATTAAATTGAACCATAAAATAATACGAATTCCAGAATCTACTAATTCAGACAAGTGCTTGATAAATGTTCACTGAAAGAAAATGAATGTATTAACTAAACATATTAGTTTCATAAACAGGATTATAGAGAGAATATTTAAATTCTATAAAAGAACAGTCTCAAGCAGTTTAAAAGTACTTATTTCTGTATAATTGGTATAATAGACTCATTTTTAGTTATTGCACTAGGCAACATTTTTTAAGCCTTATGTGAAGTCTTTTTCTTTAACTGAAAATAATAGAACTGTATTTTTTAAAGAATATTCTCCAAGTGGAACTTTTCACTAAATCAGATATTTCTCCCAGTTCACCCAAATAAATGAGGTTTAGTTATCTATAAATATGGAATATAAGGAGCAGAGTTGAGAAATTCTGAGGGATTTACTTTTTTCAGTCAACTAATTGACATGTATTTACTGATTTTATTTTACTAGGAAAGAAAAAATATGCAGTAAACAATTTTTTTAAGTTGAGGCAAAAGAAGTAAATATCAAAGTATTCAATGTGTGTGATATATACACACATATGCAGTATACACATATATACTATCTAGCCATTTATACTTCAAGTGGAATATATTATTTTATATATAAGTATTATATACACATGTTTGCATATACATACATATGCATATATACACACATGCATGCATATGTACATAGATGCAGATATATACAAACACACACATGTGTATGTATATATAATTTTCAGCATCAAAATTCCTTACCTAGAATGTGCAGGGCCCCTGTCTAGGGATGCTTGTGAGGACACACTTCCATCACAGGAATTTACCCGCTGGCAACCAGAAATGGCGGCTCTGGGTGAGATGCAATCTGCGTGGAACGATTCACCCACTACTGGCAGGCTCTTGGGCGTGGGAGAAACCAACAGGAATTAATTGCTTCCACATTTACCTTCTAGTATTATCTAGTATTTAATATACACAGAATCTTCATATTTGTTAAGTATGTTCTTAATTGATCATTACGGTACACGTGCAAATTTAGCACATCTCGTTTTTCCGATTCCCCATCTGTTGCATCTTATAAGCCAGCCTGAGTATTCAACCTCCAATCATGCTTATTCAGGGGTTTTCTTTTTCTTTTTTAAAAAATAAAATGTAAGGTTTTTTAAACAAACCAAAAGTGTAAATTGGCCTCAGGCCCTAGAAGAGCTCAAAAAGGATTTTAAAAATCAAATAAAAGAGGTAGAAGAAAAACTGGCAAAAGAAATGAGAGTGATGAAGCAAGAGAATCATGAAAATAGAGGCAATAGCTTGGTAAAAGAAGCACAAAAAAAAATAGGGGGAAATATGTACTGAAATGCATTGAAGAAAATGACTTCTTCAAAAAGTAGAATTGGGGGCGGCCAGGTGGCTCAGCGAGTAAGAGCACCGGCTCCAGTGTTGGGATGACCTGGGGATCAAATCCAGGCGCAGATACTTAGCCCCACACCCAGAAATAACTGGCCGTGTAACCTTGAGCAAGTTACTTAACTCCGATTGCTTTAAAAAAAAAAAAAAGGAGAATTGGCCACGGGGAAAAGAAGGTAGAAAAATTCAGTAAAGAAAATAATTCCTTAAAAATTAGAATTGGACAAATGGAAGCTAAGGATTCCATGGGACATCAGGAAGCAGTAAAACAAAATGAAAAGAAAATATATAAAAATAGAAGAAAATGTGAAATATTTTGTTGGAAAAATAACAGACCTGGAAAATAGATACAGGAGAGTTAATTTAAAAATTATTGGACTACCTCAAAACCATGATCAGAAAAAATAGACTAGATATCCTATTTCAAGAAATTATTGGGGCAGCCAGGTAGCACAGCGAGTAAGAGCACTGGCTCCAGTGTCGGGATGATCTGAGGATCAAATCTGGGCTCAGATACTCAGCACCACACCCAGAAATAACTTGCCATGTAACCTTGAGCAAGTTACTTAACTCCAATTGCTTAAAAAAAAAAAAGAAGTTATTTAAGAAAGGTGTCCTGATGTCCTGGATCTAGAGGGTAAACTAGAAACTCCTAAAAGAGATCCTCGAATGAAAAACTCCCAGGAATATTATAGCCAAATTTCAGAGCTCCCAGGTCAAGGAGAAAATACTGTAAGCAGCCAGAAAGAAACAATACTCCCAGGTGTCTCGGAGCCACCGTCAGGATCACACAAGACTTAGCATTTTCTGCAGTAAAGGATAGGAGGGCTTAGAATATGTTATCCTGAAAGATAGCAAAAGAGCTAGGATTATAACCAAGAATCACCTGCCAGCAAAATCGAGTATAATCCTTCAGGAGAGAAAATGGACATTCAGTGACATAGTGGACTTTCAAGTATTCCTAATGAAAACACCAAAGTTGAATAGAAAATCTGAGTTTCAAATACAAGACTCAAGAGACACATAAAAAGGTAAACAGAAAAGAGGATATATAAGTGATTCAATAAGGTTAAAGATGACACTCATAACTCTTAAGAATGTCATTTCTGTTAGGGCAGTTAGAAGGAGTATATTTGACTTTAATGGGATGATAGAAAAAAAACCAAAACAGACTTAACAGGTGAGAAAGAGAATTGCACTGGGAGAAGAAGGAATGGAGAGGTAAAATGGGTTCATCCCTCTTACACATCAGGAGCTGTTGCAGTGGAGGGGGGAATATGGTGCTCTCATCAGACTTTGCTGAAAGGAGCAATATCACACACACTCCGTGAGTGATCTATCTTACTCTGTAGGGAAGTAGCGGGGGAGAGGTATAAGAGAAGGGGGGAGGAGGGTGATAGAAAGGAGGGCAAATGGAGGGAGGCGGTGTTCAGAAGCAAAACACTTGTGAGGAGGAAGACAGTGGGGAGAGAGAGAGAGAAAGAGAATAGAATAATAGGGTGGTGAGCAATGACAGGAATCATAACGGTGAATATAAGTGGGATGGACTCACCCACAAAATGGAAGCGAGTAGCAGAGTGAATTAAAAACCAGAATCCTGGGGTGGCCAGGTGCCACAGTGAATAGAGCACCGGCCCAGTGGAGGACCTGAGTGCAAATCTAGCCTCAGACACTTAACACTAGCCAAGTGACCTTGGGCAAGTCACTTAACCCCAATTGCCCTGCATTCCCCTCTCCAAAAAAGAAAAAAACAAAACAGAATCCTACAATAGGTCGTTTACAAGAAAAATTGGAAGCAAAGAGATACGTGCAGATTAAAGGCAAAGGACTGGAACAGAATCTTTTATGCTTCAACTGAAGTTAAAAAAAAAAAAGCAGGACTTGCAGTCCTGATCTCAGACAAAGCAAAAGCAAAAATAGATCTAATTAAAAGAGATAAAGAAACTACATCTTGCTAAAAGGTACCATGGACATTGAAACAATATCAGTATTAAATGGTATAGCAGCTAATTTAAAGGAGAAGTTAACTGAGTTACAGGAGGAAATAGACAATACATCCATACGAATAGGGACCTCACCTTTGTGCTCTCAAAACTATATAGATCTAACCAAAAAAAATAAACGAGAAAGAAGTTAAATAGATAAATAGAATTTTAGAAAAGTTAGATATAACTGACTTCTGGAGAAAATTGAATGGGCATAGAAAAAAAATACACCTTTTCCTTAGTAACACAAGGCACCTACACAAAAACTGACCGTGTATAAAGACCTAATAATCCAATGCAGAAATAGTAAATGTATCCTAATGCAGTAAAAATTATATTCAATAAAGGGCCGTAGAAAGATTAAAAATCATTTGGAAACTAAATAATCTAATCTTAAAGAATGAGTGAGTCAAAGAACAAATCATAGAAAAAAATCAGTAATTTCATTGACATACTAGCTGTGTGACCTTGGGAACATTACTTAACCCCAATTGCCCTCCAAAAAGAAAAAAAAAATTCATTGACGAGAATGACAACCATATGATAGCATACCCAAATTTATGGGATGCAGCCAAAGCAGTACTTAAGGTAAATTTTATGTCTCTTAACTGTTTGCATCAATAAAGTAGAGAAAGATCCCATCCATGAAGTGGGCGTGTAACTTTAAAAAATAGAAAAATAACACATTTAAAATTCCCATTGAACACCAAATTAGAAATCCTGAAAGCCAAAGGTGAGATTAAAACTGAAAGTAAGAAAACCATTGAATTTACTAATAAATACTACCAGTATCTGCTTTTATGAAAAAATCAGCAATAAAATAGATAAACCACTGGCTAATTTGATTTTTAAAAAAAGAAAACCACATTCCCAGTATCAAAAATAAAAAGACTGAATTTTCCAATAATAAAGAAGAAATTAAAGGAATTATTAGGAGCTATTTTGCACACTCACATGCCAATAAATCTGAGAATCATAGTAAAATGCAGGAATATTTGCAAAAATATAAATTGTCCAGATTAACAGAAGAGGAAAAGGGATACCTAAATAAACCCATCTTAGAGAAAAGAAATTGAACAAGCTGTCACCTCCCTTAAAAAAAAATTCCCCAGGTCTAAATGGATTCACAAGTGAATTTTACCAGACAAAGAAGAATTAACTTAAATACTGTATAAACTCTTTGAAAAAAATTAGGTGAAGAGTAAGTCCTTCCAAATTCCATATATGACACAAATATGGTACTTTATACCTAAGCCAGGAACAGGGAAAACAGAACAAAAATTGTTGACTAATTTTCCTAAGTTATATATATATTGGCAAGGCAGTCAGGTTAAGTGATTTGCCCTGGGTCACACAGCTAGTTAGTGTCAAGTGTGAGACCAGATTTGAACTCAGGTCCTCCTCATTCCAGGGCCAGTGTTCTGTCCACTATGCTACCTAACTGCCCCTTCCCTAATGAATATTGACACAAAAGTTTTTATTAACATAGTAGCAAGGCAAATACAGAAATATATTAGAAGGATTATATATACCCTATGACCATTTTGGATTTATAACAGAAATTTAGGACTGGCTCAGTCTTAGGAAAACTGTGATAGTATAACTGACCAAATCATTCACAAAACCAACAGAAACCATATGATTATCTCAGTGGATGCAGGAAAAGCTTTTGACAAAATACAGCACCCAGTCCTATTAAAAACACTTAAGAGGAGTGGACAGAACTAGGAAAAGGAGGGTAAGGGGAGAGGACAAGTGAGAGATTCTTTTAAAGGGCGTGGGATTGAGAGGGAAGTGGTTAGAAGTAACCTAGAGGAGGAATAGGGTAAAAAGAGAGACTGAGAAGGACAATAGTGAGGGAAATATGAATTTGCCCATAAAGGAGAATGAGAGAGCACAATGGATTAAAAATCAGACTATACGATGCTTATAAGAAACACATTTAAAAATGAGAGAGACTGTTAAAATATGCAGAATGTGTTGTGCCTCCTCCAATGCAAAAAAAGCAGGGGCAGCAATCATGATAGCAAAGTCAAAGCTAAAATAGATAAACGGGGAAACTACATTATGATAAAAGGTACCATAGACAATGAGGCACTATCAATACTAAATACTAAACTTAATGTGCACCAAATACTGTTATCATCTAAATTTTTAAAAGAAAAGTTAAATGAATTAACAGGTGGAAATTGTAGTTCTACAATAGTAGAGGACTTTAATCTTCTTCTCCTCTCAGACTAGACAATTCTAGCCCAGAAATAAATAAGAAAGAAGTTAAGGAAGTGAATAGGGTTTTTAGATACACTACATATGATAGGTATCTGGAGAGAATTGAATGGAAATAATAAGGAGTACACCTCTTTCTCAGTTATATATGGTACCTTTACCAATATTGACCATATATTAGGGCACAAAAATTTTATAGCTAAAAGCAGAAATATTAGACACTTCCTTTACAGACCACAATGCAATAAAAAGTTATATTTAATAAGGGACCATGGAAACATGGGGGGGACTTAATTGGAGACTAAACAACCTAATCTTAATGTATGGGTTAAAGAACAAATAATAGAGACATAAATTTTCCTCTGATTACTGCTTTTGCTGTATGCCATAGGTTGTGACATGTTGTTTCATTAGTCATTTTCTTTAATGAAATTACTGATTGTTGGGGAGGCCAGGACAGCGAGTAAGAGCTCCAGCGTCAGGATGACCTGGAGATCGAATGCCGGGCTCAGACACCTGGCACCCACCCAGAAACACCTGGCCACGTAACCTTGTTCAAGTTACTTAACCCCAATTACTTAGGGGCGGCCAGGTGGCTCAGCTAGTAAGAGCACTGGCTCCAGTGTCGGGATGACCTGGATCAAATCCCGGGCTCAGATACTCAGCACCACACCCAGAAATAACTGGCCATGTAACCTTGAGCACGTTACTTAACCCCGATTGCTTTAAAAAAAAAAAAAAGAAAGAAAGAAAGAAATTACTGATTGTTTCTAAGTGCTTATCTCAGTAAAAAAGAGAAAGAACAGACCAGTGAACTGGGTATCCAGTTTAAAAAAAAAAAACTAGAAAAAGAATAAATTAAAAATCCTTAATAAATTGGAAATCCTAAAATTAAAGGTAAAATTAATACAATTGTTGCTAAGAAAACCATTGAATTAATAAATAAAACTAGGAGTATTACGAAAATCAATAAAAATTGATAAACCATTGATGTGATTTTTTAAAACAGATTAGTAGCATTAGTAATGAAAACGGTGAATATACCACTAAAGAAACCAAAGCAATTTTAAGGCGTTATTTTGCCCAATTATATGCCAATAAATTTAACAATTTAAGTGAAGTGGAAGGGTATTTGCAAAAATAAAAACCGCCCAGATTAGCAGAAGAGACAATAGAATATCTAAATAAACCTATTTAAGAAGGAAAATTTGAATAGACCATAAGTGAACTTCCTAAGAAAAAAGCACCAGGACCAGACAAATGTATAAGTGAATTTTATTAATCATTTAAAGACCAATCAATTCCAATATTAAATAAATTATTTGGAATAATAGAAAAAGAAGGGGTCCTACCAAACTCCTTTTATGAAACAAATATGATACTTCTACCTAAATCAGGAAAGGTTAAAACAGAGAAAGAAAGTGATAGACCAGTTTCATTGATGAATGTGAATGCAAAAGACCTAAATAAAATGCTCGCTAAAAGATTACAACAGTATATTACAAAAATTATACATTATGACCAAGTGAGATTCGTACCAAGAAGGCAGGGATGGCTTACCATAAGGAAAACTAATCATTGATTATATCAGTAATGAGAGTAATAGAAATCATATAATATAAACAGAAAAAATATTTCATAAAATATAACACTGAACTGCCTATTTTCTCTTAAAAAGACTTGAAAATATAGGCATAAATGAATTTTTCCTTAAATTGGTAAGAAGCATTTACCTAAAATCACTAGCAAGCATTATTTCTAATAGGGATAAAACTGTTGCCGCCATTGTTCAGTGTTGTACTGGAAATGCTGGCAGTGATAGTGAAAGGAGAAAAAGGAAATTAAAAATTACAAGAGACAGTGAGGAAACAAAACTGTCGCTTTTTGCGGATGATATGATGGTATACTTAGAGAATCAACTAAAAAACTAGTTGAAATAATTAACAGCTTTAGCGAAGGAGCAGGATATAAAATAAACTCACATAAATCATCAGCATTTTTATATATAACCAATAAAGTCCAGCAACAAGATAGAAAAATTTCATTTAAAATAACTAGTTTATATAAAATACTTGCCAAGACAAACCCAGGAACTGTATGTGAACAGAATTACAAAACACTTTTCACGCAAATAAAATCAGATATAAACAGTTGAAAAAATACCAATTGCTCATGGGTAGACTGAGCCGATATAATAAAAATGACAGTTCTGCCTGAATTAATTTACTTATTAGGTGCCATATCAATCAGACTATCAAAAATTATTTGACAGAGCTAGAAAAAATAATAAAATTAATTTGTAAGAACGGTCAAGAATATCAAGGGAATTAATGGGGGAGGGGGAAATGAAGGAAGGTAACCTAGTCAAACGAATTTTCTTAACTGTATTATAAAGTGGTAGTCATCAAAACAGTCTGGCACTGGTAAGAAATAGAGTGGTAGATCAGTGAAATTGATTACATACATGACACACAGTAGTAAATGACCATAGTAATCTGACGTTTGTTAAACCCAAAGATCCCAGTTTTAGGGACAAGAACTTACTATTTAGTGACAAAAACTTCTGGGACAACTAGAAAATAGTGTGGCAGAAACTAGGCATAGACCAAGATCCTATACGGTATAGCAAGGTAAGGTCAAAATGGGTCCATGATTTAGATGCGAAGGATGAACCCGTAAGCCAATCAGGAGAGCCAGGAAGAGCTTACCTGTCAGATCTATGGAAAAGGGAAGAATTGATGACCAAACAAGAGATAGCATGATGAGAGATAAAATGGATAACTGTGATTGTATTAAATTTAAAAGAGCTTTCACAGATAAATCAATGCCACCAAGATTAGAAGAAAAACAAAGTTGGGAAACAGTTTTTACAACAAGTGTCTCTAACAAAGTCTTCGTTTGTTTGGGGTTTTCGTTGTTGTTTTTGCCTTTTGGAGGGCAGTTGGGGTTAAGTAACTTGCCCAAGGCTACACGTGTGGCTAGGGTTTTTGTGTGGGTGTTAAATGTCTGAGGCCGGAAGGGAACTCGGTCCTCCTGACTCCGGGGCTGGCGCTTTACTCATTGCGCCACCTAGCCACCCAGGCTTCATTTCTAAAATATGTAGAAGAATACAAGTCATTCTCCAATTGATAAGAAGTCAAAGGATGTATGAACGGGCAGTTTTCAGACAAAGAAATAAAAGCTGTCTGTAGTCATGAAAAATATTTTAAATCACTATTGATGAGAGAAATTTTAACAGCTTTGAGGTACCACCTCACACTTGTAAGATTAGCTAACGTGACAGAAAGGGAAAATGATAAATGTTGGAAAAGATGGGGGAAATTGCAGTGTGGATGCCCTCTTGGTGAAGTTGTGAACTGATCCAACCATTCTGAAGAGCAATTTGGAATGAGACTGAAAAGGTTATAAAACTGTGTATACCCTTTGATCCAGCAATACCACTTCTAGGTCTGTGTCCCAGAGAGATCATAAAAATGGGAAAAGGACCTACATGTACGATGTTCATAACAGCCGTTTTTGTGATGGCCAAGAATTGGAAATGGAGGGGATGTCCATCAGTCAAGTGGTGGTGTATGAGTGTGATGGAATGGTACTGTGCTATAAGAAATGAGGAGCAGGCGGACTTCAGAAAAACCGGGAAAGACTCACACGAAGTGATGCAGAGTGAGGGAGCAGAACACTGTACACGGTAACAGCCGTGTTCTACAGTGATCAAATGCACATCACTTGGCTGTTCTCAGCAGTGCTGTGATCCACAACAGTTCTGAAGGACTTAGGACGAAAAGTGCCCTCCGCCTCCAGAGGAAGAGCTGGTGGAGCCTGAACGCTGAGTGAAGCAGACTTTTTTCACTTCTTTTCTTTCCTGGTTTGGGTTTTTTTTGTTTTGTGTTTGGGGATTTTTTTGGTCTGCCTTTTTCACAACTTGACTTATGTGAAAATATGTTTTGCATGATTATACAACTATAACCTTGTACAAATCACATACTGTTTTAGGGAGGGAAAGAGTTTGGAACTCAAGCATTTAAAAAAATGAGTTAATTGTTTTTACATGTAATTGGCAAAAAAAAGAAAACATTATTTTAAAATACTTTGGTAGTTGTCTGTCACTCTAATTGGCTTCCTTTGAAGCAGTCTGCCTTACATTTTATCACTTTAAAACATCACTTCAAGGAGTCCTCCGGCTTCTGCCGGGTCGCCAGCCTGGCTCGCCTCAGCTGCTTCCCCGGGGCTCGTGCCCACCCGTGGCAGGCATTTGTCTCCCAGTCCCACGTCCCACTTGTCAGAAGAGCGTGGTCATTCTCTGAGCTTGTCCTGCTGCTGTCTTTCTAAGAATCTTGTGCATTCTGACGTGGTTGGGGAAGCGCCCTGTTGCATCAGAGCTTCTGTTTTACTAAGGAAGCAATTTTTTTTAATTGGGACACAGAATGAACTCAGTGACGTGTCTGCATCCCTCCTGTGGCGTGTGTCTTATGGAATCCTTTTTTGTTCCTTCCCCTATTGTTATCGATCCAGAATGCTCTGGATGTCCTGTGTTAGAATGACCAAAGAGGAGAGGCCTAAAGACACCAGACTCAGTGTCCCAAGGAACAAGAGAATGGCAAAGGCCTCTCCCAGAGCCTGTCTGACCTTGTTATGCCCACTCATGGTAGGGCTGTCCTGGGTGGAGCCCTCTCCCTGTCTGCTCTGGCTTCTGCATCTATGTTGGCATCGACCATCTCTGTGCAGAATCCTTGCCTAGTTACCTGATTGATTGCCCCACCTCCCACGTGATCAAGGGCTGGCTGCCAGTGGGCATCTCAAACTCACCCTGCCTTTCCGCAAACCCCTCCCTTCCTCTTGGCTCCTCAGCACCCTTCCATCAGAGCTGTCCTCAGCTTCGCCCTCTCTCACACCCGCTGGGTCTCACCTTCATTTTTCACCAGCCTTCCCTTGTCACCTGACCTCCCACCCCAGGGACATTCTCTCAGATCGGAGAGCCTACATTAGGCTTTGCTCCTGCCGTGCCTCATGTGCATTGTCAGCCCAATCCATTGTAGGCTCCTGTGACTCCTGGCACAATTCAGTGTTCACAGTCTCTCTTGAAGACGCCCCTTTCTTTCCACCCCCTGAGGACAGACCCTTGTCATCCCAGTCTGGGACCATTGCGGCAGCTTCTAGTAAGTTTCTGCCCACTCCTGTCCACTCTCTCCATCTGTGGGGCTCCCTGTGACCTCCAGCAAACTCCACAGCTGAGTGATGGTAGTCAGCAGGCCTTTAAGTGCCAGCTGTGCGTGCCAGACACTATTCTACTGAGGGGCTGGCGAGATATAAAATTTTAGCTGGCTTTCAAGAACATTTCACAGGCTTTAAAATCTGATGGGCTGTCCTGGGGTAGGGATTCTGAAATCTTTTTTGTTGTTGTTTTATGGAGGGCAGTGGGGGTTAAGTGACTTGCCCAAGGTCACATGGCTAGTTTTGTGTTATGTGTCTGAGGCCAGATTTGAAATCGGGTCCTCCTGGCTCCTGAGCCAGTGCTCTGTTCACTGCGCCATCTAGCCACCCCCTTGGGATTCTGAAATTTCGTGGAGACCTTCTTTGGAAATTTCTTGCACATGCATTGTGTTCCCAGGGCTGTATGTAGCAGTGCATTCTCTAGAGGGACAACTCAGAGAACTTTGTGTAGACATGGTTTGCTTAAGGTCGAGCAAAGCTTGAGTCTTTTTGAAGAAACTGCTCCCCACTTTTTTCTGAAACTCTAGAGCACGCTTCTCTTTGGTTTGACAGATGATGCAGTCCTCTCCCAAAACCTTAAGACGAATGGGTGAATCAAATATTTGTGAAGCCCTTCCTGCATCAGAAACACTGTGCTGAGTGTTGGGAGTATGCATTGGGAAGTGTCAGGCCGTCTCTGCTCTCCAGAGCTGAGAAGGTGGAAGAAAGGTGGAGAGGGAAGGGGGGTCCTCAGCACCTGCTTGGGTGCCAGCTGCTGGGCTACGATGCACTTTACAGCGATCACCTCTCTCGAGGTCATTCCATGTTTCCTGTACTTTGGAGATGTCTGTTTTGAGCATTCATTGATGCTTGGGATGTGACACCCCACCATGGGAGCTTCCATTCGAACGGACGCAGGGCAGGAGGATGGCCGCGGCCCCTAGTGGGGCCGACCTCTCTTCGGACAAACCCTTGAATGTTTACCACTGTGATTCTTATTTTTAGATATATTCTAGTCGTGAACTTGAAGAAACGTTGAATAAAATCAGGGAAATTTTATCGGATGACAAGCATGACTGGGACCAGCGCGCGAATGCAGTAAGTGCCCTGCCCCACTGCCTCTTTTACTTTGCTGTCATTGCACACTAGTTTTTCCTCTTCTTTTATGCAGAAGTGGTAGGGGACATGGGGTCCACCGCTGTCCCCTTCCCCCCCCCCACAGGCCGGCCATACCAGTGGCAGCAAAGGGACTGGGCAGAAGTCCCCGGCCTCCAGACACCATCTCCGTGTAGTCATCATGCCTTGACTGTCTGGAGACTCCAGTGGAGGCCGAGGCAAGGGAACTCCCTTCCTGTCCCTTCCCTCGCCTCCCTGGCCTCTTATCTCCTCATCTGGAAGGGAGGGCCTCTAGGATGAATGTATGTGTTCAAGCTAGTAACAGAAGATGCCATCATAGTCTGGGAGTGACTTGGAAAACGTGTGGAAACAGCCAGGGGAGGAGCTGAGAACATACGAGGGGATGGAAAGCGGGCCAAAAATGTCCTCTTCCTGGAAAGCAGCCTCTAGGTGGGGGACAGGTGCAGCCCTGGCAGTGGGAGCCAGACACGTGCACTCGATAGGCATCTGATACCCCGCAACAAGTAGAGAAGGAATAAATGGGGAGTGTTTGGCCAGTGCAAGAGGGAGGGAAGGAAGGATGCATTTATTAAATGCTTGCTTTCTTCACAGGCCTGGGCTCAGGATTGGGAGCAGACATGTTAAAAGTGAGCCAGGCCCTGCTCTTGTGGGTCCCCCAGGGGGGGGTGACAGCACTTGGGGGAAGGTCCCAGGGTCCTTCCCCACTGAGAGAGTCACATCAGGCCTGATGTGGAGCCACTGCAGAGGGCCTGGGACTCTGCTGACCAGGGCTCCCTTTTCCCAGCCGCCTTCAGGGGCTGTGGCTGCAGCCCCTGCAGGAGCCAGCCCAGGCTGCATCTCCTCAGGGCTGGCTTTCCAGGACGATGACCAAGGTTCTGGGCTGGAAGGCTGGTTCTTCTCAGGCTGTCTTACATTTTTACTTATTTTCTTACATGGTTCCCAATTTGATTTTAATCCGGTTCCAGCCCTGTGTTGATAATTGCCACCCTCAGATTCTGGGCAGTTGCCTGTGTCCAGGGCAGAGGAGATGGGTCCCAGACTGTGTGTCCTCTTGAGGACAGAATCCCCTAGTTCATAAGTGGCCAGCCTTGTTGTCGACCACTCCCACGAGCCCACTATAAGAGACGAGAACCCTTGAGGGGAGACCACACGCTCCTAGTGCTGGCCTGGTAGCGTTGCCTCTAGCCGGGATCCTGGTGCCAGCACTTTCAGCTTTGGGAATTTAACCACGGAAGGTAGCGCGGGATACTAGAGAAACATTTAGGGGATCCATAAAGCTCAGAAAAGAGAGAGAGAGAGCCCTGTAAGGCAGAGGCAGGCGCCACGAGTCTGCCCTAAATGCAGCTGCCAGACACCAGTGCCAGCAAGTGTGTGCCCGGTCCCTTTCTGTAAGGCTTGGCACCCACGGGCTACAGGGGGCAGAGCCCTGAGGCCTGCACGGGTCACCTTGTCTCTGAGCCTCAGTCTTCTCCTCTGTAAAATGGAAACCCCAGTGGTGCCCACTGGCCTCCGGGCGACGGTCTGCGTGGTGGGCTCTTCCACAGACTGCATGGCTCTGCTCTGGACCCTGGGGTCTTTCTCCTCTGGGGAAGGGGCTGGTGATTCTTGTTGTCTGTTGGGGGCTGCAGGGCCGCGGTCCTCTCATCCAGGCCGCACCACCCCCGCTGTTCCCTCATCCTCATGTTTGTCTTCCTGTTGCAGCTCAAGAAAGTCCGATCCCTGCTGCTGGCTGGCGCGGCCCAGTATGACTGCTTCTTCCAGCACTTGCGCCTGTTGGATGGCGCCCTGAAGCTTTCTGCCAAGGATCTGCGGTCCCAGGTGGTCCGCGAAGCCTGCATCACCGTCGCGTGAGTGTCAGCCGGCCTTCCCGGGCTCCCGGCTGCAGATCTTGGGGCGGGGCCAGCCATTGGCAGCTGGCGGTCGTCGGTCTTTGAGGGGGTCCTCCCTGCTTCCTGCCCGGCGGGCCCTGTGGCGCTCCCTGGCCCCTCCCCCGCCTCCTTCCTAGCGGCTACCCCAGCTTGCCCCCAGTTCGCCTCCATTGGCTGCCCAGGCCTCAGGGCGTTCCTCCTCAGCCTGTGCCCCAGAGAGGGGGCGCTTACTGAGCGCGTGTGCCAGATCCTCGTCGCCTACGTGCTGCTTCTCCCTTCTTGCTGCTCGCAGACATCTCTCCACGGTGTTGGGCAACAAGTTTGACCATGGCGCCGAAGCCATCGTGCCTACCCTTTTCAACCTGGTCCCCAACAGCGCCAAAGTCATGGCCACATCTGGCTGCGCGGCGATTCGCTTCATCATCCGGGTACGTGCTCCTTGGCCATGCTTGGGGGGGGCCCTCTCAGAGCTGGGGGAGGGGCCGACGCTCACGGTGGTTGTGGCAGGCCGTGGGAAACGGTGCGCGTCTCTCCTCTCCTCTTGCACCTCCCCTTCCTCCCTTCCGCCTCGCTCCATGCCTGGTGTGTGCTCCTGCTACATGCTTCGGCCCCCGGCCGCCCCACTTAGGTCCAGTTGGGAAACATTCGGGACTTACTGTGCGCCACCAGGCAGTTAGTTGGTGCCATAGTGTGCAGAGCTCCGGGCCTGGGGTCTGGAAGACCTGTTCTTTGTGAGTTCTGATCCAGCCTCAGACACTTCCTAGCTGGGTGAGCCTGGGCAAGTCACATCATCCTGCTTGCCTCAGTTTCCTCATCTGTGCAATGAGCTGGAGAAGGGAATGGCGAACATCTCCAGGATCTGTGCCCAGAAGACCCCAAATGGGGCCACGGGGAGTTGGCCACGACCAGACAACAAAGAAAGCAGCATGCCAGGCTGCAGCGGGGCGCGGTGGTCAGCAGAGATGACCGCCCTGCTGCCCAGACCCGAATCCCACACTGTGAGTGCTGAGACCATTTCTGTGTGTTTCAGCACACGCATGTTCCCCGGCTCATCCCGCTAATAACCAGCAACTGTTCCTCCAAGTCAGTGGCAGTAAGGAGGTGAGTGCACGGAAGGGCCCATGAGGGAGGGGTGGACAAGGAGGGCAGCAGCTCTGTCCTCTCTCCCTTGGGGGGGGGGTCCTCGGTAGAACGTGAGCCCGTGGCCACGCATACACCCATGTACTCATGCTGCTGGCCCTGTGCTCTGCTGCAGCCCGTTTGCACTCACACCTTGGCATTCCCTCCTTTCCAGGCGTTCCTTTGAATTTCTGGACCTCCTCTTGCAAGAGTGGCAGACCCATTCCTTAGAAAGGTATGTGAGGGCAGCCCCTGTGCTCCCTCCGCAGGGTTCTGCTTGGTCAGTGTGTCACAACTGGGGGTGGCTCGTCCACCTCCCTCCTGGCCCCAGGCCCCGTCCGCCAATTCTCGCACCAGACACCACCATCCCACACCGTGGCAGTGACCCCCGTGGCAGGTGGCTGTTCCCTCCCCCGTAGCTTGTTTGTTGTGGACCGTTTGGGAGCTGCTGGAGGACGGGGGCTGGGCCCAGGGCTTGGTGATGGCCAAAGGAGGGGGCAGGAAAGGCCGTGGGCACTTAGAGGGTTCCTACTGTATGCTGAGCACTTTTTACAGTCGCCTCATGGGGTTCTTGGGAATACCACCATTTTACAGTTGGGAAACTGAGGCAGGCAGTGGTAAGGTGACCTGCCCAGGGTCTCACAGCTAGAGAGTGCAGGACCAGGCGTCAAGCACTCTGGCTGGAGGCGCCTCTCCCCTCCCTCCCCAGGCCCGTGCCCCTCTGTAGAAGGGCCACCTCCCCTCAGCCTTTTGCAGACACCTTGGGTCCTGATAAGCTCCCCTTAGAGTTACGGTTCTTAACTTTGATCCTGGGGGCCCAAAGGTGAGGGGGCACCCAGTGGGGCCATGGTGCACACAGTATGACCTTTGTTTGATCCCTGAGGGCTGTTTATCTTTCAGACACGCGGCTGTGTTGGTCGAAACAATTAAGAAGGGGATTCATGACGCGGACGCCGAGGCCAGAGTGGAAGCCAGGAAGTAAGTTTCTCTTGTCCCTCTCCTCCTACCTCTGACCCTGAGCCTTCTCTGCTCAGTCTTGGGGTCTCTGTGTGCCCCCCAGAAGGGGCTGCCTCATAAAGTGATCCCTATCACGGCTTCTTCCTTGTGTGCCAATCGATGCCTCTGCTTGGGGAAGGGGCGGCGGCAGAGGTCAGGGCTGCCTTCGCCCAGCTGGTAACCACTGTTCTCTCGGTCCCTCTAGGACATACATGGGCCTCAGAAACCACTTTCCTGGTGAAGCAGAGACCTTGTATAATTCCCTGGAACCTTCTTATCAGCGCAGCCTCCAGACATACCTCAAGAACTCAGGCAGCGCCGCCTCCCTCCCTCCCTCAGACCGATCCTCCTCCAGCTCTCAGGAGAGCCTCAAGTAAGCATGGGGAGCGAGCCTGGTGCTGTGGGCGCTGGGCAGGGAGGGCCACTGGCGCTGTGGGCACTGGGGGGGAGGGTCACCAGCACTGTGAGTGCCTGGGTGGGGAGGGCCACTGGGCGCTGTGAGCATTGGTGGGAAGGGCCACAGGGTCCTGTGAGTGCTGTTAGCACTTGGAGGAGCGAGGGCCACCAGGTGCCGTGGGCTTTGTGGGCAGGGCCTTACAAGGTCATCTGCCACATCTGAAGACCTTGGGCCCAACAAGGGGATCCATGGTGTGCTGGGCAGCATGCGACATGGCCCTGGCACCCAGGTCCCACCACATGTTGCCATTTCTTCTGGCAGCCGCCAGGGGCCACTCTGGGCCTGGAGCCAGAAGACCTGAGTTCAGAACCAGCCTCGGACACTCCCTTCTAGCTATGAGACCCTGGGCAGGCCACTTAACAGCTTCTTGCCTCAGTCTCCTTGCCTGCTAAATAGGGCTCATTGTAGTACCCTGGTGGTGGATGCCACGTGAACGCCACGTGGTCTCCTTTCCCACCGTTTTTCCGTCTCCCCTCCGGCTGCACTGCTCATTTGCTGGTGGCAGCCTTCAGGGCCACACGGACTTTCTCTTGGGTGTCCCTGGCCCTCTTCTCACCCCCAGGGGCTCTTCCCTCTGCCCCCAGGCTCCCCTCCTCCAGGAAGGTGGGCCCATTCACCAGGGGAGGGGCAGCAGATGAGGTCTGGAGCCCCCGGCCCTCCATCAGTGCCTGCCATCCACACCGCCGTCCACACTTTCTTCCTTCAGAGTTCCTTGTTCCTCTCATCCCATAACTCACTCTCTGGGTCTTTGGGGGCACCAGCAGGGGCTCGTGAGGACGTGGAGACAGTAGGTGTAGACAGCCCTCTTCCCCGAGTCTGGCAGGGAAGGGGAGACAGAAGAGGCACTGGATTAGGGGATGGAAAACCCACACCCGTATCTTGGCGGGTGGCAGGGGAGGAAGGAGCCAGGAGTGGGAGGAGATGCCAAGGTAGAGTAGGGGCTTGTGCCTCCGTGAAGAAGCCTCGGTGGTAGCCACGCCTGTACCTGGGAGGGACAGGGCCCCTGAATGATGCTGCCCCGAGGGCTGAGCTCCCTGTTCCTGGCAGCTTGGAGGCTTCACAAGCCCCAGTCCAGGGTCAGGGCATCCCACGTGGCGTCCTCGCCAGACAATCACAGATCCTCGGTGTTTGGATGCAGGGCTTTGAGTTTGTCTGTCCTGGACGAGAGCCCGCCACCCTTCCTGACCGCCAGTGACATTCTCGCTTTCTCTCTTTCAGCCGCCCGTTCTCTTCCAAGTGGTCCACAGGGAGCACCTCGGCCGGCCCTGGGAGAGGTGAGGCACTGCGGGGGGCTTCATCTTGCCCAGCGGAGGGGGTGCCTCCCACTGAACCCGTCAGTCACCACGCGGCTTTCTTCCTTTTCCACCAGTGTCTTCCAGTGGCGGTAAAACAACGGGCAGTCCTGGAAGTCTTCAGCGGTCCCACAGTGACATCGATGTGAATACCGCTGCAGGGGCCAAAGCCCGCCACGTAGCTGGGCAGGCGGGTGGCGGCAGCAGTGGGCGCCTTGGCCCCAGTTCCCTCACCCCTGGCTCTTACGCTTCTCTAGGTGAGTGAGTGCATTGGCTTGGGTGTGATTTTTACAAAGCCCACTCTGGCCTCCATCCATTCATCCCCAGGCTTTGCCCTTCAGCATCAGGCTTATGTTTCTCTGTGTCAGGGAGGCACAAGGAGTGAGTGCTGGCTCTAAAGAGGGCACCCTTGTCCCCCGCTAGTGCCCGCCGCTGCACCCTGGGGCAGGGACGCCAAGTGTTGGACTGCTGGAGCATTCCCAGAGCCGGAGCTGCAGGAGCTTGCAGCATGCTCGCGGTTCCAACAGTCCCTCCGCTTACTGGCTTTTTCCACCCTCCTCCAGTCCAAGGACAGACGTGTCTCCTCCTGTGGCCAACGCCGCTCGGCCTCCCTTCCCCAGCCCCTCCTGGCACCCCAGGACCCATCAAGGAGTCCCCTTCTTTGGAGAGACTGCTGAGAAATGTGCAATCCCATGTCTGTGTGCGCAGTTATGATGGCTGATGAGGGCCATGTTTTGTCTATTTTACTTATTTACAGTAAAGCCATAGCTGAGCCACAGGTGACTTAGAAACAATTTTCCCCTCACATTCCTCCCTCAAATTTGCTCTGTGTTGGAATTTTACCCGGTGTGCCAGAGCAAACCAGGAAAAAGTTCTTCCTTCTCACATTTAGAGGCCATGGGATCAGGGCTTGCAGACCTCGCTGCTAGAGAGGGCCATTTGGAGAAGACACTGACGTTCAGAGTGGCACTGGTGTGATCAGCCCTGTGCCTAGGGGAAGGGGCTTAGAGTAGGAGGAGACAGGAGAGAACCCCCAAGGCCTCCTGCAGGCGGTGACAGTCCTCTGTGCCACCGTTGGTAGCCTTACTCTTGGCCAGGAACCCAGTAGGTCTGCAGGCCTTACCTCCTCCCCTCCCCTTGGAGAAGAGAGGCCAGGTCAGGAGAGGCATGGGGAGGAAAATGTCTGGTGCACATCTCGAGCCTTCCCCCTAACCCACCGAGCTCTCCTTTATTTTTTGCTTACTCGTTTGCCAAAGAGGACACATCGGACAAGACAGACGGTAAGCACTTCCTTCTGTTTGACCCTCGAACCTGACAGCCAGGTAGCTTTGTGGCTGCTTTCTGTCCCTGCCTCTGGAATGTCCCGTTAGCCCTCCTTGGTCAGGATGACATCTCTCAGGGCCCAGGCTGGGCCTGCCCGGCCCACCGGCCCGCCACTGTTTGCATTCACCTTGGGTTTTAATACAGTGTCAGAATTCATACAAGAAAGGTCTTTGTCACGACTGCGGGATTGGCAGTGGATCGGAGTCCTTGGGCTTAGAAGGGCCGTGGAGGTGCCGGCAGCTCATCCTCCGTAAATTCGGGGACTTTGTGAGTGTAGTCCACCCCAGCTGTATTATTGCTTTTATTTTTGGAGGGATAAGGCAGGACAGTTGGGGTGGTGTGACTTACCCGAGGTCATACAGCTAGTTAAGTGTCAAGTGTCTGAGGCTGGATTTGAACTCAGGTCCTCCTGACCCCAGGGCCGGTGCTCTATTCTCACTGCACTGCCTCGCTGCCTCCATTGCTGCTCTTTTGACAATGGGGGATTGTACTTGTTTCTGACTTGACTCGAAGTCTGAATTTAGGAAGATGGCAGACCGCCCTGTGCCTCTTAGCTGGCTGTAGGAGGAATGCTCTGGTTTCTCAGTGTCCCCTTAACTTGGACGAGGACCTTCTCACATCATACCGCCTTGCCTGCTGCAGATGCGGTGCGGGTCCTAGTAGCAGGGTCACGCTTTGGGGAGCTGAGCCTGAGTTGGTCAGAGCCAGCCCCCTGCTCAGAGACCGGAAGACCAGTGCAGTCCGCAGCCATGTCAGGCCGGGGCAGGCGGGAGAGGTGGCCACGCTGTGAGTGCCCCACTCCCAACCCCCCCCCCCTGCCTGATCACGGTCAGCGCGGGAGGCTCCACCTCTGGGGTCAGGGTCACCGTCTCCTCCCAGAACCCCGTTGGCTTTTGTTGCCGTCCACATGATTCAGGCATGGAATCCCCTGTTCTCAGGCACAGCTGGGCTCACTTAGGAGGGTGAGCAGCCGGTCCCTCTGGGCCCCAAGTGCTCCTAAATGGCCCAGGTAGACGGTCCATCTTTGCCCAAGTATCACAGCTCTCTGAAAGGTGTTGAACCCAAACATTGTAGAATTGGCTGAAATGTTATTGTTTTATTTTTCCTGTTTAGGGACAGCCTCTGAAGATGGTAAGAACTCCATCCCATCTTTGATAGCATAGACAGCCCTTTCCCATAACGTTCCCATTCATCTTCGAAGCAAACTAAGACATCTCTTAGAGGTTTCACACTAATTCCTCACTGGCTTTTTCACGTGTGTGTGCTGTGTGTGTGTGTGTCTGTGTGTATGTGCGTGCGTGCGTGTGTGTGGTTCCAGGGGAGGGGCCATCGCTTTGCCTGTGATTTTCATTTGAATTCCAGGAAACCATTGGCTACTCAAGCATCATTGTTTTTACATGTTTAACTACATCAAGCATAAAATTGGGTTGATGGCATCATGCCTTTTCCAGTAAAACGCGTCATGCTTTACTTTGGGGGGCCATGTGCCGCTGTCTGAGGTGACTTCACTGGGGCTCACAAGCACTGGGAGGCACTCGTTCTCCCCCTTGGTCAGGGCCCAGTCTGTCCTGCTTCTTGAGCACCTTATTGATGGGGGCTGGGAATCTGGAGAATACTGGCGTCGGCCTCCTGCCAGTCAGCCCTTTTCTCTGGCCTGTTGCTTTCTGCTCTCACATTCTCCCCTCCGCCTCTTAGTTCCACATGTTTCTTTTTCTCCCAGTTTCCCTGTGTCCTGCACCAGCCAGGGGCACCCCATGTTTTCTGTCCCCAAGCTGCAGATTGCTGGTCCCTGGCTTCTGGTCAGAAGTCTTGCCAGGGTGATGGGACTTTGGAGAATGGGGCTTCCCGGTGGCTTAACAAAAAAGGAGATTGGCCAGTTTTTAGCATCCTAAGAATAGTCCCTTGCCAACATGCTCCTTGGTAGTTATAATATTTGGTCTGAGTCAGAAACGTAGCCTATAACACACTCGAGAACAGCCTAAACCCAGCCAGAATGTAATTGGGAAATATTTAACAAAATAAGTAAAAATATGATAAAACATAGATAATGTTAAGATGTCACTTTCTAAGTTGATATGTGGCCCAAAGGTACAGGGTGGTGGTGCCCATTACAGCCCACCAACACTTGATGGGGGAATCGATGACTCACATAAGTTTGAGAAGAGATGTCCTCAGTCCTCCTGCCAAGGAGGGCCGTGGGAAGGGACCTGTAGAGGCCGAGTTACAGCCCTCAGGGCGCCCTAGCAGAAGGCAGAGCCCGGAGCATGTAGGTGGGGGCCTGCCACCCCATGCAGTGGAAGACAGGCTGTGGGCTAGTGAGGGGGTCTCTGACCTAGTCAGGCTCTTCCCCGTGGCCTGCTGGCATCAGTCCAATAGCCACGGTTGGCCAGCGTGGCCTCAGGGTTCCTTCCCAGTAAGGAAGCGAGGCCAGGGTGCCACAAAGTAAGAAAGTTCATGTGAATGTGAGAGATAGAAACGAGACATTTCAGCCATTCCAGCGTCGGTTTGTAGGCCTTTGTCGTGGGGGTCTCCATCATTTTTCCATTTGAAAGATCGTGTCCAGATGCCTGCACTTGGCAATGCGTGACTGTTTGGTCACAGCAAACATTCGCCTACATCCACCCGAGAATGACGGTTTTAGCTAGGCGCTACATGGTGGTCACCAACTTCCAGATCAGTAGCGAGTGGTGACACGGGCCCCAGTGACAGAGACTTCCTTTCTCAGGTCGCATGAGGTCCAAACTTTCCACGGCGGTGGTGGGCATGGCCAACTCCAAGGCGGATTCGCGGGGGCGCAGCCGGACGAAGATGGTCTCTCAGTCCCAGCGTACGTATCGCTCTTGCTCTGGCCTGCGGGGCGGGCACCAGCGGGGCGGGCACCAGCGGGAGAGGCGTGGGCTCCGGCCGAGCTCCTTGCTGGGCAGAGGCCGCCTACTGAGTTGTTATTCTGTGTCGTAGGTCCATCGTCTCCCGACAAAAACGAAGGTACTCTCCCAGCGCGGCGTGGTGCGGTGCATGTGTCGGTCCCTTTTCTGTGTTGCTCTGTGGTGTGTGTGTGTTGTTAGGGCCGGGTCACCGGCAGGACCCTTCCCCTCCCCCTCGGCGCCCTGCTGTCGGCCCCCCTCCCTCGCCTGCGTCACATGGTCCCCCCCTCTTAGCGATTGTCAGCATCTGACACGGGTGGAAGGATGAACACACACAAGGTGACTTCTCCTTGTCCTCCCTCAGAACCTGCTGCCACAGTACCTTGTTTCTGGTTCGAACTGCAGGCAGGTATGTGCGGCCGCCATTTCTTCATGGTGGGGACTTGGGGGGGGGCATTTATTAAGCGCCTACTGTCTTCCAGAAGACGTCACCGTTACCATGATTTTCCTTCTTTTCACGAATTCATTGCTAATCAGAGGGCATGTCTGCAGCCCTTTCCAAATAATGCAGTCATTCATCACTCACTTGGTCAGTGCAACCAAAATTGTAACTCCCCAGAGAATTCCTCTGCCATCTTGAAGGGCCGAGGTCTCCTGTGATTGGTGCTCGAGGCAGTATTCCCACCAGCCCTTCACATCCCCGGCATCCAGGGGAGGGTTGTAACCTAGAGACGGGAGCAGGGCTGACCTCCAGCCAGGCATGTCTCACCATGTTGGGGTCCTGAACCTGCTGGGGCTTCCCTTCTCAGAATCCTGGTACTGAATGTTTCAAGTAATGACATGGGATTACAAAAAGGTCAATTATGTTGAAACTTTTCATCACGGTTTTTTAAATAACAAGCTCACAGAGACCCTGCTGTAGACTGGGACTTTCCAACTTTTTATGTGGCTGAAGGCTTCAGGAAGGAAAAGCATTAGGGATAAGAATTCAAACTCTAGGTAGCAGCCAGGACCAACTGCCTCATTATACAGGTGAGGAAACAGTCCCGATTGCTTCCCCATCCAGAATCTGTGCTCAGTTTAAACCCTGGAGCAGAACACACGTAGGGTAGATCCCAGTAGATTCTGCAGCCCCATGGGCCTAAGGAGACCAGGGGTCAGTGCTGCCTAATCACTCAGACGGTCAAGGTTCTGCTCCAGAACTCCTGCTCTGTGTGGGTAAGGTCCTTGGAAAGCCAGGCTGGTGACTCCACTGTCTACACAGACCTTCTCAGTCCAGAAAATGAGCCCCCATCGGTGGCTTCTGGCCAGTGACATGAAAGAAGGGTACCCGTCCTCCTCTGTTGGGAGCTCGGGAGGCCAGACAGCCCCCCATCAAGGGACACTCGCTTCGGGCTCTGCTCCTGGGGAGGGGCCCTTCTGTGGCCAGCCGCGGCTCACCCTGGGGAGTCTGAGCTGGGGGGTTTCCTGGTTTCTTTGGCCATTAAGGAATAGCCCTTGCTGTGATAGGTGCTCATTGATGCCTGAGTCCATTTCCACTTGAGTGTGATGCTGGCTCTTTCCCTATTTTTCACATTACCATTAAGAAAAATCCCATCGGATCTCTTGGATCAAAGCAGGCATGTGCCATGATTGTTCTAGATCAAGCAGAGGGGAGGGGAGGGCTGGGGGACGTCCGCTGAGCCCAGCTGCTGCTGCCTTTGTGTTGGCTCTGTCCCGTGCCTCAGTTGGCTGGGTCCACCACCGTCCCTCTGGTGCCGTTGGCCGCCTTCATCCCACTGTGGGTGGGGAGACTGGCTCTGGGGGCTCAGGGGCCCCTGCCGCGTCTTACTGGGACCGCGTCAGCGTCTCGGCCTCTTCTCCAGCGCGGGTTGACCGAAGCACTCCTCTTTCTGTTTGCTGTTTGTGTTGAATCTGCTCTGCTTCTGCTCCCTCCCCTTCACGCCCCCTAAGGATCGCAGTCGGCTAACCCCATGGGCGGTAAGAACCCACAGCCTGGATGTGCGCATGCATTTTTCTGTCACCATTTGCATCTCCCAGAGAGGGCTCTATTCAGCAGAAGCTCTGGCCCTGCCTCCTCGTGGCTGTCACCAGGCCTTGGTCAGGGAGGACCCCGTGAGCATGGGGTCCGAGGCTGGGCTTGTGGCCCACGCTCCCCCTGACTTTTTTTGTGCTTGATCCTTCTTGCGGGGTGTCCTGTCCCTGATGCTTCCCATGTCCCTCAGCTGACTAGAGCAGCCCTGGCATTAGCCGGTTTGTGGATGAGGCAGTGGCTGGGAGAGGCTCCCATTCTACCTTCCTTTCCCCCTTTTTGCTCTTCTTAGGGTTGATGGAAAGTTGGGGGTATGGAAGCTATGGCCCCCAAGGGATGATTTTAGACGTTTTTCCTGCAGCTGTAAGCAAAGCTGCTGTCACTTGTCACACCTACTGCCCTGGGGTTGTTTGTGGGCCAGGGGGTCCCCCTCCATCCCAGCCTCCCACCGGGCCACAGAGCAGAGAACGTTGGCTCTGTTCTTGACATGAGCCTGGGCCCCAGACACTTCTGCCTGGTGGTGTCTCTGCTGAATAGAGCCATGTGTAACGTGAACCTTGACATCGCACTGTCTGCCCTGTGCCTCACGCCTCCTTTGTCCGCTTTGCACCCACTTAGGCTGTGCCCATCAGACTCCATGAGATTCTCACATTGTGTGCCTGTGGCACGGGGGGCGAGGGCGGGCAGGGTCCATGGATATGTGTGTGGTGTGCAAGCTCTGGTTCCTCTGGGGGTCCTCCTGCTCGGGGGGCTGCTCACTGAAAGAACCTCTGCCCAGAGGGGCTGCTGTGAGAGGAGCCTTCCCAGAATCACTGAGTTCAGGGGGAATCCACCCAACTTGTCCACGAGTGGATTTTCTTCTTGTGAGGCTGCTGTGGCCTTGTCTTCAATGCTGTAGAATCTGTTGGAAAAGGAACGTGACCTCTGTTTTGGGGCATTCGGTGGCCTTGGGAACTTGGGAAGAGAACTTTGGGCTGGCTGCCAAGGTGTAGGGACTGGGGCTTTGTAAAGGGCACTTTGTGTCTTCACGCATCACTCACCAGCAGTTTTGAGACCTCAGATTTGGAAGAGGCTTTAGGGAAAGGAAGGAAGAGGGAGAAAGAACTCAACCTGATTTGGAAAAGAGAACCCTGTAGGGGACTGGACGAGTTAGGATGAGGGGACTTGGTCACATGTTGACTTCAAGGAGAAGCCTGGGGTCTGGGCCCGCTGGAGAGTGTAGAAGCAGACTGAGGACCAGATCAGAGAAGACTGCGGAGGGGGGGTGGGTGCGGCACGCAGGTGGAGAGAGTGCTAAACACTTCTTCAGGACATGGAGTGAGGGCCAGACCCCCCAGCTCTCTGTCGAGCGTCGGCCCTTGCCCTGCTCAGTGTCAGCGGCCTCCCTGGCTACGTGACCCAGACTTATCCACAAGGATGACCTTTCTCCCCTTCTCAGGTGACACGTCCAGAAAGAACTTTAAAAGGCTTTGCAGCAATTGGGAATTCTTGGGCAGTTGGTGGCCCAGGTGCTAATTGAAGGCCAAAGATGTGGAAGAGAAAAGTGAAGTGGTCAGTTGACCAGCTGACCAGACAATAGGGCAGGTCGGCCATATTTTTGGCCAGAAAGTGCTGGTGACATATTTGCCAGGGATCTTTCAAATCAAGCCAAAAGAGATTAACCTCCCAAAGCTGGGACGGGAAGACTGCCAGTAGCCTCCTCCCTGCTCCCTGGCTCTCCCCCCTCTCCAATGTAGAGGGGGCAGGGGTTCGGATGCTGAGTAAGGCTCTCAGCACAGGGCCATGACTGCTCAGGTCAAGCATGCTTTGCATCTCTTTTCTCCAGGAGGGGAATGATCTTGGGAACAAAAATGCCCAGTGTTAGTAAGGGGACTTGGCATCAGGGGTGCCCCGTGCCCAGCGGGCAGGCCTAGAGCTGGGGAGACCTGAGCCCAGGTCCAGCCTCAGGCATGTGCTCCTGGCTATCACCCTGGGCACCCACTGACCCAACGCTGCCCACCCCAGTTTCCTCAGCTCTCAAGTGGGAATCCTTCCCAAAACTGTGGGGAGGGTCGCATGAGCTCACAGCTGTGAGGTACTTAGCACAGCATCATGTAAGTGCCAGGAGGTCTTGGTCCCATCGTGTGCCCTTGAGAGTCTGAGTACAGAGCCCAGAAGGCCTCAAGGCTCAAAGATGCCGGCTGATCAGGCCACAGAATAGCCAGCGGCCCAGTTTGGGGGGATATTGGAAGGGGACGAGAGAGAGCGGGGGAGGGAGAGTCTGCAGACCCTTCGCCTGGGATCTGGCCTTGGATCCTGGGGAAATTCTCTAATGAGTCATTAGGGAGATGGTCGGCAGCTTTCCCACACAAGCGCATGGCCCTCTTTGGGCGGCCAGACTCCTCTTTTTACCGTCAGCCCAACAGGAGGTCTCCTGAGGAGCTCCTGGGGAAGCCGTGCTTGACCTGAGGCCCCTGAATATTTTTCTTGGTGAATTGGATGAGTCCTAAGATGAATCCCAGCCGGGCAGGTTCGCGGGTCCAGTCTGCAGATAACACAAAGCTTGGAGACAGTGCTAAGAGTGGATGGCAGCTTGCATCCTAAAGGGTCTTGGTAGCTGGGGGCACAGGGCTGAATAAATGAGATTAACTTTGGGTGTTGTAGAGGCAGATTCCTGGGCTGACATGGGCCCTGTTGGCAGAGGCCTGAGTCAGACCTTCAAGACCAGGTCAGCCCTGGTCATGCTCAGAGGGCACAGGCCCTGCTGGCCTCCTTAGGAGCGGTGTGTGCGGTAGAGAGAACCTGGGTGGTGAAGGGCCTGGACTAGCCAAAGAAACAGGACACATGGAGGCAGCCAAAGGGGAGCTGTCTTGGCAGGGTTTTCCTTTAAGGGAATGCTTAGACTCTGGTACCCCAGTGGGCAGGCCTGGAAGATGGGGGCAGGGGGAGAACTGTCCCAGAGCGGAATGACCACTGTTCTTTGGGGGTGTCTGGGCAGAGGCTGGACGGTCACTTCTCTGCCCTGTGTGCCCCAGTGAGGATTACTTTGGTGTAAGAGGGGCTCCCAGCCAGCCTGGAGGCCCTCGGTGCCCATGACCTTTCTCTAGCCTCCTGAATGGCCAGACTGTGCTGCCCTCCATGGGCTCAGAGCTCCCCACATCCCCCCACCCTCAGCGCTCAGAACGGCTTCATAAATCTGGGGCGAGGTGGCTTTTCAGCTCCTGGACGCCATGTCCACCTTAGGGAGTCACCCAGAGAGCGCTGGGCTTCCCGCCCCCGACGGTCAAGTCCACGCCCTGGTTGACGCTTGATCTCTTCTCTCAGATCACCTTGCTCATCTTCCCGTGTTTTCCTTCCATTTTTGAAGCTGCCTTGGGGTCGCTCTCGCCTCTTCCCTGCACCCCTCACCCCTCACCTTTTGTTCTCCACTCTTTAGCTGGCAGTCGCTCCGGGTCACCAGGAAGGGTTTTACCCAGCACCGCACTCTCTACTGTGAGCTCTGGAGTTCAGAGGATGCTGGTCAGTCCTGCGTCAGCCCAGAAACGAAGCAAGATCCCCCGGAGCCAGGGCTGCAGTCGCGAGGCCAGCCCTTCGCGCCTCTCTGTAGGTAAGGCTTGACCGTGCGGCCTCTGGCCCATCGAGGCCCTGTGCACTCCAGTGGCGTCCCGTCTGTTATCTTCTGGCTTGCTCTAACTTAAGCAGTAGGAGCATCAGGTCAGCCCAGCCTCATCTCGGGAACTTTTGTCCAGTGACCTTTCGTTTTAATGAAGAAGTCCAGTTTCCCCTCTTTCCTCCCTTTCGACACGCGTGGCATTCCCCGTGTGGACCTTGGACAGAGATGAACATGCCGTGGCTAGGGGTCCTTTTCTAGGCGCCCTCAGAGGCCCTAAGCGATGGCAAACAGAGCCCAGCAGTTGGTTGGAGGCCACCCCAAACGATCCTCAGGGAACCACCCACTAAAGAGCCTCTTTTCTTGTGTCCTTCTGTCCACTCGTGCTGGTCCGTGGGCACAGCGCGAGGAAGCCGCATCCCTCGCCCCAGCGTGAGTCAAGGCTGTAGCCGCGAGGCCAGTCGGGAAAGCAGCAGGGACACGAGTCCGGTCCGCTCCTTCCAGCCCCTGGGTGAGTACTCGGCCCCTCTCGGCGGCATGGCTCGTACCGCCTTTTCTCACCTCGTCTCATCCGTCTCACATTGCCTCGTCAGGGTGTGGCCCATCATGGGCGCTGCTTGTCCCCTTCCGTCCCCCCACGCTGCCGACGGTCCCCGAGGAGGCCAGAGGCTTCTCCTGAGGCCCTCGTGTCCGTTTGTGGGGAGCAGAGGGAAGCCAGAGTTGTCCAGGCTTTTCTGGTGACTCCACCCTGCCCTCTGCTGCCCCAGATGGATTATCAGCCTTGGTGTGCGTGCCACATTGATTTCCACCATTGTCCAGAGTATCGCCATGAGGGAGGCCTTGAATGCCATCTGGCTCTCAGCTCCCTGCATGACCTGCAGCAAGTCAGTGACTCTGGCCTTTCCCTGCCCTCTAGTAAGTCAGATCAGAAGAATGTGAAGCAGCCAGCTGGGTCTGCCTGTGAGCGCTGCCGTCCCTGTGCTCGGCCCGGGTGCACCTGCAGCTCAGCTCTGAGGCTGTGTCTCCAGGGCGTTGCCTTCGCCTTCCTGGCCAGATGTGTGAAGGCCCAGGTCTGCTCATCCTGATGACCGCTTCCCATCGCGGTTAGAGGAGAGGGGAAACAGCGTCAGGGCTGGGTGAGAAAGCACACTGGAAGTGCGTGAGCAGAGCTCGCACAGCAGTCAGGGCGGCCTCAGCCAAGCTCCCGTTCACTGTCCCGCAGTTGCTATGAGCACGCCCAACATCCCCCCTTAGCTGGTTCCTGCACGTCTGCCCTGTCCTCCTCACAGGAAGCGCAGGCAGATGCGGGCTCACTGGGGTTGGTGCTTTGGCTTTTCTGATTCTTACGTGACTTCTGAATTTGGAGTGTGATAGAAAGAAGGGGTTTCCTTTTCCTGTGTTTTCTCTTCTTTAACACGTGTCCTTAACAGGATTTGTTGCCCTTCTGGGGTGCTGTGCAGGGAGGCCCCTTCTGTAAGAGAAGAGGGCCGGCCATCCAAGCCTCCTGGACTCTGCTGTTTTCTGGCTTCTGGGTCTAGAGAAGGCGCTCACTCTGTTTCTTTCCTGCTTTGCCCAGATCACCCTGCCATGGACACTCCCTGCAGGCGCTTAGGACCAGGGTCTGGTGTAGGTGGGTTAGGGTTAGGCAGGCCTGAGCGGCAGCCTCCCCAGCACACTGGCAGATTCACAGCCACTATGCCCAGGGGCTGAGTTCTCTGCCAACCTAACCAAGAAACTGCTTCCTCTTGCTAGCCCATGTTCCTCCTCCTCATTTGGAGCCCTCTGTGGCAAGGCCTGGGGCAGGAGCAGGCCACAGAGGTACTGTCAAGGCTGGGAGGGTTCTCCCTTCTGGCTGTAGCCCTGAAAGAACATGTGGTTCTATGACTCATTTCCAGAGCCTGGGAGAAATGTGATCTAACTCCCATCTGAAGGGACACGCTCATTTTGGCTTGAGGATTCTTTTTTTCCTTTTTCTTTTGCTTTTGCTTTTTGGAGTGCAATTGGGGTTAAATGCCCAAGGTCACACAGCTAGTATTTGTGTTAAGTGTCTGAGGCTGGATTTGAACTCAGGTCCTCCTGACTCCAGGGCTGGTGCTCTAATTCACCGAATCACTTAGCCACCCCTGGCTTGAGGATTCTTGAGCTGAAACTTGACTGTAGAGTGAGAAAAGATTTCCTACTTTTTCCTTGCAAATTAAATTCCATATACGCTTTTTTTAATTTGGTTTCAGAATTAGGCCTCCTTAAGCTTGGAGTTTTTAAATTGTCTTATTTTCTGGCCTTACTTTGCCTTTGGGGGCCCAGAGCTAATGGGGAAAACAGCAAATCAGTTTCTTCCTCTCTACAATTGAAGGTTCAGAATGCTGCCTGAATCGGTGCTCGTCCCCATGTCTGTCCCGCAGCTGTTTTCAGAACAAACATTTTTAGGATGGTGGCCATGGCCTGAATTTTGTGGGAGCCCAGAAGAGAGGAGGGAAGGGTCTGGGCCCCAGCCCATCCTCCCTGCCCGCCCCTGCGTCTGCCTCCCCGAAGCCTCCTTTGGCCCTGCTTCGCCACGCCTGTGGACGGAGGGCCTCTGGGCGCCACGCGTGTCCCGGGCCCCCCAGCCCATCCTCCCCGCCCTCCCCCTGCATCTGCCTTCCCGAAGCCTCCTTTGGCCCTGCTTCGCCACGCCTGTGGACGGAGGGCCTCTGGGCGCCACGCGTGTCCCGGGCCCCCAGCCTGCCAGCTGGCGGGCTTGTGCGGCCCCTCTTCCACTCCTGTGGTAACAGGCAGGCTTTATGTGGTCCTGTTATTCCAGCTTCCAGGCATCACTCCAGATCGACAGGTGCCCTCTACACCCCCGATGTCTGCGGGGCCGCAGGTGAAGGATGAGTACCCTCGGCCCTTGGCTCTGCCGCCATCTTGCTTTCGTTCTAACTGCGTTTCCGTTGAATCATATCCCCCCCCCCCCATTTCCCCAGACCCTGATTGATTGATTTCCATCCAGTCCTTGCACTAGAGAACCCCCCATGTAGAGCGGTCCTGTGTGGCTCTGCCTTCTCGGGGCCCTGCTCCCTCTCGTTTTCTGTCCCGTCACGTTCAGACTCTCGGTTTTCCCTGCATGTCGTTTTCTAACATCGTGATGTACGTTTGTGGTCCGTGTTATGTGCTTGCTTTGAACACGCCCACACGCATGCACACACGCACACACACGCACTGGCTCCTTCCCATTCCCTCTGGGGAGGCCTCCCTGGCGCGCCGGCCTCGCCTCTGCCAGCAGTACTTCACATGACGTCAGGTGGAGAAACCCAGCTCGCACCAGGCCCCTCGCGACTGTGCCATGAGGCTGGCCCCGCCCCGCGTGTCAGGCAGCCCTGCCCCACCCGACCCGGGCTGCTGCTTCTGGCCCAGAGGGTTCTCCACAGCATCTCCATTTGAATTGCTGTTCCTTTCTCATGTTCATGTTGCTTCTTGTCCATCCCATCGCTTTCCAACCCTCTGTGCCAGCTCAGGTCAGAGGTGACGCCCAGCTTCCTTCTGTCACGGCAGGGGCAGGCTACGGAATCAGTCAGTCCAGCCGCCTGTCATCCTCTGTCAGCGCCATGCGTGTCCTGAACACAGGCTCCGACGTGGAGGAGGCCGTCGCCGACGCCTTGGTGAGCTCACACCTTGTTTCCCTTTGGTTACTCTGGTGCTTGGGGACCTGTCTGTCCCCCTGCTGGAGTGGGCCTGGCCTGCCGGGGAGGCCCATGGGGATGGGCCTTCAGTCACTCCTTAAGGAAAAAAGGAAAATCTCCAGGACTTGTTGGAGAAGGGGGCATGTGGGGGCGAAGCCTCCCCTCCTGGAAGCCACCAGCCTCACCTGGGCACAGACCCAGGGCTGGGCCCGAAGCACGCGACATGTCCTCACAACCTTAGGACAAGTTCCATGTGGTGTTAAACACTTTTTTAGTAACGTCATTGGACCATTCCTCACTGTGTCACCACTTTGGGGCAGTGAGAAGATTTCTGGCACCCACACTGGCCTTTCTTTGTCCCATTGGGTCGTAGAGTGGGCACGCCCCTGTTACTCTGTCCTGGGAGACCGCAGAACCCTTCCACGAGTTTCCTTGGTGTCCCATGGGAGGGACAGGTCCTGCCACCCCCTGGTCACCAGCTGACCGACCCAGCTCTTTGATGCTTCCTCAGGGCTCAGCGGCCGGGCTTCCTTGTTCAGCCAGGTGTTTGCTGTGGCTCCCCGGGAGCCAGCCCCATGTTGGGAAGCCAGACGTTGGTGAGGGAAGGGGGACTCACGGGGATATCTTCTCACTGTTGTCCATTTTTCTCTTTGATAATTCACTGCTCTCAGCTCTTAGGAGACATGCGGACCAAGGTAGATAAATCACTCTTTTCTCTCCTTTTGTGACCACCTTTCTCTTTCTGTGCTGGGTGCACACACCATGCCCTCAGCCCACTCTGACACGTCAGCGGTCAGGCCACACTGGGTGTGCAGGCAGGATGGGCACCAAGGGCGCTAACGTCTCTTACCATGCTCCCGCTCCTCTGGAAGATTGGGGAAAGAGTCGGGAGTCCTGCCAGACAGCGCAGGCATGGCTGAGAAGCCTCGGGAACCCGGTTCTCTGCGCTGGGGCAGAACTTGCTGTCATGGCCTCGGCTTACAGAGGTTTTGTGGGTTCTTTGTCCACAGGTCTCACAGAGTTCTCCCCACACAGATTAAGCTCAGCACAGCATTGGTGCCACAACCATTCCCCCCCCTTCTTCTGCCCCTCTCAGAAGGTCCAGAGCAGGGTGGGGGAACCACAGCCCCAAGGTCACACATGGCCTTCTAGGTCCTTGTGTGCGGCCTTTTGACTGAGCCCGTTTCACCTTGCTGATCCTTTTGTTCGGTGGATTGGTTCTGTGACATTTGGATTTGGTCAAAGGGCTGCACTTGAGGACCTAGGCCACATGCGGCCTTGAGGCTGCAGGGTCCCCACCCCTGCTCTAGAGGAAACTTTCCACATTTGCTTCCTCCTCTGACTTGGAAGGCCGAGAGCAGGGTTCTTGGGTCAGCCCAGTTGGACTTAGAGAAATGGTGCGGTCGTGAGCCCCCCGGGGCTGGTGGGGGTGGGGGCTGTAGCGTGTCAGGGCATGGATGCGGACTGGGCCGGGGCACAGTGCTCACAGAGAGGGAGCAGGGAGGAAGGAGGCGCCCTACAGAGCGAGCCCCCCTGCCCGTCAGAGGGGCCTTGGCGCCTGGGGGTGCAAGTGTGGGCGTGGTTGGTCTGCACCCCTCCTCACACTAAGCCCTGCTGTGCCCAGAAAAAGCCGGCGCGCAGGCGGTACGAGCTCTACGGTGGCGGCATGTACTCAGACGATGACGCCAACAGCGATGCTTCTAGCGCCTGCTCGGAGCGCTCCTACAGCTCCCGGAACGGCAGCATCCCCACCTACATGCGGCAGACGGAAGATGTGGCCGAGGTGCTCAACCGCTGCGCCAGCGCCAACTGGTCAGAGAGGAAGGAAGGCCTGCTGGGCCTGCAGGGCCTGCTGCGGAGCCAGCGGACACTGAGGTGAGGGGCCCAGGGCCGCGTGCAGACCTCTGTTCTCCTGGTCTGAGAAATGGACTCACCTGCCCTCCAGCCTGTGCCCACAACTGTCCCCAGCCACGCTGAGCTGGCGCTCCCGTGGGGGCGGGCCCCTCCGGCCATCGCCACCCTGAGCAGGTGCTTTACTAAACTTAGCGCATTCCTCAGAGTTCTGTCCTAGGCACATGCGGCCCTCTCCTGCCTCTGTCTCTGTCTCTCTCTGTCTCTGTCTCTCTCTTCCCCCCTCTATCTCTCCCTTCTCTGTCTCTCTTCCCCCCCTCTGTCTCTCCTCCCTCTCTCTGTCTCCCCCCCATCTCTCCCTTCTCTGTCTCTCCTCCCTCTCTCTGTCTCCCCACCTCTCTCTCTGCCTTTCTCCCCCCCCCCAGCCTCTCTCACTCTCTCTCCTTCCCATCCCCTAAAACTGTTCTCTGCTCCCTCCCTCTTGGTGCTAAGCCCTCACTACTACTCCTGGTACGCACTGATAGAGAGCACTGGGCACATATCACAGTCCCCCTGGGAAGGAGTGGCTGCTGTTATCCCTGTTTTATAGTTGGGGAAACTGAGGCTGGCAGTGGGAAAGGGACTTGCCCAGGGCCCCACATCTAGGAAGGAAAGAAGGATCTGAAGCTGGATTTGAATTCAGGCCTTGCTGACTGCAGGCCCCCACGCTTGGTACCTGGTGGTCCTAGGGCCTGGGCATTTTCCAGTCCCTTTTTACCTTGTCAGAGGGCCAGTCCAAACAGTCCCCAGCTCCCAAGTGTTATTAAAAACAGACTCCACCCTTTGGAGATGAACTGACCCCAAGCTCAAGGAATCCAGGCTCGCCCTGGCTAGTCCTGGGTACATGGTCAGTGTCACAAGAAAAGGGGAGGCTGAATCTCCCTGGCAGAATGTGCAGACCAGGCAGGCATGGTCTCCTTGGTGTGTGGGACCTGTTCCCGTGGAGGACGCTGCCCGAGTTTGGCCCTGCACACAGGCCAGGCTGGCACGAGGTCCTTCGTGTGTGACCTGCCCCCCGTGTCCAGCCCCAGGTGTCAGTCACCATTATGTTGGTGCCCACACCCCCTCCCCTGCCGCCCTGTGCACCCCATGCGGTCTGGTGGTCAGCAGACTGGTCTGGTCACACTTTTGAAGGCAGGGTTCAAACATCTTCTTGAAATTCTAGCTGGTGATTAATCCATTGCTTTGTCGTTTTGCTAGTCGTGTGGAGCTGAAAAGACTGTGTGAGATTTTCACCAGGATGTTCGCTGACCCTCACAGCAAGGTAAGTCTGATGCCGCCGCCCCTCACCCCTTAGCTCATCTCCATGGGCTCTAGAAAGCCCGAGTGGCCGGTGCAGCCCACGCTGGGGGGTGGGGGGAGCCAAGCCTGTCTGTCTGTCTGTCTGTCTGTCCCTGGCACAGAGTGTGCATTTAGACGGGAGGGCCGGGGTGGAACTGGGACCGTCTTGTCATAGCTGTGAAAGTTAAAAGCATCACTTAGGGCTCTCGCAAAGTTGTGAGTGGAGGCGGCAGGCCATGGGGCAGCGATGGCCGCGGCCCCTTCCCGAGGTTTCCCTGGCCATCTCTGGCCTTCCTCCCTGGGGCCTTCTCTCACTGCTGTTTTGGTCATGTCCTCTCCATGGCTTACGTGTCTTGGAAGGTGTGCTTCCTTCTGAGCCTCCCTCCCGGAGGCACAAGCCCTTTCACGAGAAGCGAGAGCCCCTCCTGGGAGCCCCTTCCTCATGCAGAGTGGGTGTTTGGGTGCACTGGGGCTCCATACCCTCCCTTCCCAGCAGCCTTCTGTCTTGTATCCAGAGAATGCAGAAAATTCTGGGTTGTTGTCAACCCAAGGAAGGCTGAAATGAAGGAGCTTTTTTTTTTTTTTATCAGGAGCACAAGTTGGTTTTCAAAGAGATGTATTTATTATCACTTCTTGAATTGGGGACGTTGGCCTGCCGTGCCGCGTTGGCGCGCGCTGATCGCTTCGTCCCTCATCCGTAGCGCTCACAGCTGACCCGCATTGAGCTTTGTGTTGAGTCAGGTGTCCAGAGCAGGCCCCAGCAGAGGGAGGGGGAAGGCGCTGCTAGCGCACCCCACGGCCAGCCTGGGCCGTAGGAGTCTCCAAAGGGGATCATGGGCAGCCTGCCTGTTCTGAGTCCCAGACCATGCGGCTGGGACCGCGCTCACGTCCTCCAAGCCACCCTGACGAGGTGCTGCCCCCCCCCCACCTCCATTTCAGGGTGTCTTTTGTGGGGCCCGACCCGTCTTGGGCTCAGAGAGACGGGGGCGCTAACCCCTTCTCTCCTGGTGGCCGTCACCGTCTCCCATCCTCCGTCCCCATTTACTCTTCACAAGGACAGCAGTGGGGGATTCCCAGCACAGTGATAGCCCCTCATGGAGCCCCCAGCCACTCTGGGGTGAGCTCTGTTCTAGCCCCCATGTTACAGAGGAGGGCACTGGGGCACAGCTGGTGTCCCCCCACGCTCAAGGCCCAGCATCCCTTTCCATTGTCCCACCATCTGGGACCTGAGAAAGTTGGCCGGCTGCCGGAGAGACCAGGCCGAGATCCCTCCCTGTCTGCACTCTGTGTGTGTGTGTGTGTGTGTGTGTGTGTGTGTGTGTGTGTGTGTGTGGCTTTGTGTTGTGCGTACTGTGTAATGTGTGGCCATATGTAGTGCTGTTTGTGCGATGATGGTGCTAACAGTTATGGGACGCTTCCACACCGTGTGCCCGGCACCATGTGGCCAACACCGTGCCGAGCGTGCCCCAGTCCTCACCGCAGCCCTGGGAAAGCTGTGTTCTGCAGGTGGGGAATGAGGTAGGCGGGCAGACAGTGTGGAGTGACTAGCCCAGGGTCACGTGTCTGGCAGAATTTGAACTCCGGTCTTACTGCTTCCAAGCCCAGGGCTTTATCCCCTGGACCGCCCAATTCCCCCAGTAGACACAATATAGTCTACAAAATACAAATATACAGTGTGCATTTGTACACATAGATACACAAGTGTGTTTGTGTGTGTGCGCTGCACCCCCTGGACCATCCCTGCTCTGCCCGCCAGCTTCACTCCTTTCCCTTGCCATGGCTGAACAGCGGGCCAGCACAGGGACCTCCAGCTCTGCTGGGGGGAGGTCCTGTACTCTGGCCAGCCAGGCAGCCCTAGCCCCACGGGGCTTCCTGGGGAGGAGCGGCAGGTCCCCAGGGTTCAGCAGCAGCCCGGCTTTTCTGAGGATGGGTGGAGGCCTGGGCAGGCTGGGGGCAGGAGGGCTGTCTTCCTCCAGCTAGCTCTCCTGTGAAAGGCTCCATCCCCTCTGCTGCCCACAGACACCCCACAGATGCTCGGGTGGCCCGTCGGTCCTGTGAAAAACTGGGCTTTTCTCTGCCTGTTGGCACTGGGCCGATGAGGGGCAGTGGCTGCACGTGCCTGGATCCCGCGCCTTGGCTGTAGGAAGGGCTGGGGTTAGGAGCAGAGTCTGGGGCATGACCCGCAGCTGCGCTGACTCAAAGGTAGCCTAAATCAAGCAGCACGAGACAGTGACAGTGTTCGTTTGTGCCGCTCTGGGCCGCCACTCACAAGACTGCTCGGGGTGATTTTGTCAGACAGACTCCAGAGCGTCACAGGGTAGAGGGCCGGCCCTGGTCCTGGGCCGGTCATTTCATTTTTCATCAGTCAGGGACCCTCTGGCCGCCAGTCTGGGGGAGCACAAAATAAGCCTCCTTCCTGGCTTTCCAGCCACAAGAGGGACACAGAGATGGGCAGAGGGCTCCCCCTCAGAGGGTCTCCGGCCCCTCGGGCCCACTTCCCCAGGAATCCACGCTGTGGCTCTCCTCCCCTGTCGTCAGGGCTGGCGGCAGAAAAGGGGGCGAGTGAATGGCGAACGTCTGGATCAGTGCACTTGTGGTCCTTCATTTTCTGTGTTTTCTTCCACACAGGGACTTTGCATTGATGACCACTAATGTGCGTGTTTTTCTTTTTTCCCTTTTCCTTTTGCATGCTGTCTCCTGTGTTGGAACTCTCGGTAGAGAGTAAGTTGGTTCATATTTGTTGGAAACCTAACTCTGCTGCATGACAATGACATTAACCCTTCTTCTTTCTTACTTTTTCTCTCCCAAGATTCATGCAGTGTCAGACTGGTTGCAGTTTATGCAACTCTCTGTACAGTTATGCAAACCATGTGGGTCTGTTTGGAGATGTGCTTTTCTCATCTACTAATTAACTGACGTAATTGGGTTCTGTTCTGTGTCCTACATGTGATGATGGCTGGCACACCTAACACAGCCGCTCCCACCCCACCCTTGGAAGGGCAGCCTCTCAGTCAGCAGCACGCATGGAAAGGGCGCCACCGGGCAGGGGGACAGTGCCGAAGGGCCAGCAGAGGCCCCGGGGCCAGGCCCCGGCGCAGCTCCTTGGTGCCCTTGTGACTGCTGGCAGCGTTTAACCCAGCTGGGCCTTACGGCCAGGGCTGGGCCAGTTGGCTCTGAGGCTCTCTCCCTTTTGCTTCTTACCCCAAGATGAAATCGTGCAGCTCCGGTGTCCCTGCACACATGCATGCTTCCCCGACAGCACAGACTCCAGGAGGACATAGATGGTGCCTGGCCGCTTCTTCCTGTGTTGGTAGCCAGGGAAGGGTGAATTCAGGTGGGAAAGCTCAGAACTTGATCCCCGCTCACAGTCGGGCATCCCTTACACTGGCAGCACAGGGGCAGCAGCCGACACGTCCCCTCCCCAGTTCCATCAGCGTTCCCCTTGCGACCTCAGACAGACTCAGGCGTGTGGGGCAAGAAGCCCTCAGGGCCGGCCGCTAGTCAGCGACCCATCTCAGGGCCTCTGAAGGATGCAGCGTCCTTGGGATCACTTAGACACCAGTAGACCCTGTCACCCGATCCAGGGGACTGTCTGAGATGGAGCGTCCATCCATCTGCAGATGACCTCACTAGAGAGGGACCCTGATCGGCACGTCCTCCCCAGAGCGGCCCAGTCAGATTAAAATGGGACAGGGGATCATTAGCAAAATGAGTAAGAATCCAGTGAGACAGGTAAGTCATTTGGTCTTCAGCCCCCGGCAGGGCGCCTTCTGGACAGGTCTGTGACCCCCTTGTTTCTGTCTGGGCTGAATCAAGTAGGGAGCCCACCATCTGTTTCAGAAGTACAAGTCAGGGAGGCAGGAGATCCTCTGGGCCTTTAGCAGAGACCAATGACATGACGGTTCACCCCAGTCCTCTGTCCTTGACCCCATCCAGAGGTGTGTGCTTGATTTTAGGAAGTACAGTGAGGGCAGGGAAATGTCTCAATAGCCTGGCCTCCAGGCATCAGCTGAAGGCCCTGGAGGGAGGAGAGCTGTGGGAGAGGGACGGGTGTGGGCCCTCCCATCCCTGGCCGCAGACAGTGCAGTGGGACCCTGGGCAGGTCACTCTACCACGAGCTGCCTCCATTCTTCCTCTGAAATCACCTTCCTCCAGGAGCGGTGGGGAGCATCAGAAACTGCTTGGGACACAGCAGGCACTTGGAAATGACCGTGCCCATGTGCGGGGCTGTAAGGCAGGCAGGGCAGCAGTGAAGAAAGAGCTACCACTGGCTCCCACTAAAGGGAATGAAGGGAGCTCTCGAGCCAGGGGTCTGATTGGAGCTGCCCCAGCCACGTGTGCTCCTGTGCCGCAGGCCCCACAAGGGCAGAAAGCTGAGTGTTCCTCCTCCTGACCCTGGGATGAAGCAGATGGAAGTACAGGGACTTGCCCAAGGTCACACAGCTAGTAGTTGTCTGAGGCCAGATTTCAACTCAGGTCATGCTGGCCCCTGGCCCATGGCATCTGGAGCAAAGGCCAGTCTAGGAGGATGGGTGTTGGAAGGGCCTTCCTTTGTCCCCTCAACCCCCGACCATAGGACCAAGAGGAAGCAAACCGCACCAATGTCTCCTGGTGGGTTTGTCTGGAAGAGCTTCTGGGGCTTGGTCAGGCCAGTGGCCGGCACACAGGCCCTCCACAGTGGGGGAGGAGTCACTGACGTGCCCACGTTGATGTTGTAGTCTGCGGTCAGCCAATGAGAAGTCCCTCCCATCCATCTCCCAAGCAGGGAGGTCTCTGTGCTGACCCTGATTCCAAGGGAGGAGTGTCCATGTGGTTGGGGACTCCTGGATTCTCCGGAAGGCCTCTTTCACTCAGCATTTGATCTGTTTTGGCTGCTTCTCCTTCGGCCACCACCGTGTGTCCATTTTTCAACTTAACTGGGATTAATGGTCATAGATTTTGTGTTAGTTATCAGCCTGGAACATAGCTGCAGTAGGGCTCTTTTCTGCAGGCAGACCCGATGCCAGGGCCGGGGGCCCTCTGTTGCTTTTAACCACATCTCAAAAAGTGGGAACGTTTCCTTCCCTAGAAATTAGCCAGCATTTGATTCTGGGCATTATACGTTTTTTCTGATGTGTTTGGCTAGTCTAGAGGCTGTCTATAAACATTCCTTTGGGTTAGTTGAAAAAAAACAATAACTTGAAAGTCCACGTACCCCAGAAAATCTGAAATTGGCCTCTTTTCCCTCTCATCATTGCCAGATAATTATGTAGTGTTGACTCAGAACTAAGTTGGTGCTTAAATGTACACAGTCGTCTGCGACAGTGTTCTTCCGATTCCCTCTCCTTGCCCACGCCGAGCTGAATGCCACAAAGTCCTCCGGGTCAGCTCGTCCAGCCCAGAGCGCCCCTGTTGCCTCCTGGTCAGCGGCCTCTGATGGCGGGCAGGGTGCCGTCTTTGCTAGGAAGATTTGGCCGGGTCCCCGTCATCCACCCAAGGCCTGCCCTGGCTGTCCGTGGCCGCCGCAGCCTGGGGCCTTAGGTGTGTCAGCCATCATGGCGAGGTTTCCTTTCTCGAGTGATCCTGCATGGACTAGAAGCTAACTGTCCAGCTGTGCCCCAGTCGGGCCGTGTGTGTGCCCTCTTCTATCGCAGAGCCCAATGAAAGCAAGACAGATTGTTTTCCTGCTTGGCTGCCAATCACTGCCTCGTCTGCCTCTGACTCCTTTGTTCCTCCTGGTTCCGTTTGGGTTGAGTCCCGAGGGTCAGTGTGTCCTCCTCTGTCTTCCCTTTCCTCACCGTCCCCATCTCTGCCGCCTGTAGGTCTTCAGCATGTTTCTGGAAACGCTGGTGGACTTCCTCCAGGTGCATAAGGATGACCTTCAGGACTGGCTGTTCGTGCTGCTGACTCAGTTGCTGAAGAAAATGGGCGCGGATCTGCTTGGTTCTGTCCAGGCCAAAGTTCAGAAAGCCCTCGACGTCACGAGGTAATGCCCTCCACGCGTAGCCAGCAGACTCTGGGCCCTCCCAGGGGAGCCCTTCTGCTGATGGAATTTTCTGAAGTCATTTCAGATCATTCAAATGGGTTCAGTTCATTAATCTTAACTAAGGGTCCATACTTTTGGTAACATGGCCGTTGGGTGTGAGATTACTTTATGGGAAGCTGAGCTAAAACGGGGTGTCTGGAAGAACCTCGGCTCTGGACGTAGGGCCTGGGGTCCAGGGTTCTGCTCTGCAGCTTGAAGCATGTCCCTCGGGCTTCCAGGATGAGGGTGAGATTCATGGGATCTTATAGACCTCTCAGAACTCTGGAATCCAGATCAGTCCCATTGATAGAGAAGGTTCTCTGCCAACTGCTTCCTGAACATCAGCTCCGTGGCAGGCGTTTGGTGGGGGAGACCAGGAGAAAGTAGGCCCACACTGGGGATGCAGCATGTACATAGATAAGTGGGTACACAGTCAATGGGGAACGGAGGCGAGCCTTGGAGGGAGCCAGGGATGCCCCAAGGTGGAGGAGAGGGGACATAGCGAGTGAGTGAGCCCACGAGCCCCGGGCCCAACCAGCAGAGACCTGTCACTGGAAGGCAGAGTGTGGGCCGAAGAGCGATTGCACGTGTCTTAGGCCGAGACTGGCCCAGGTAGCTTGTGAGAAGACAGAAGGAGGAGGAGGCCTCCAGCAAAGGGGCAAAGGGCACACGGGTTCAGTAGCTGGGCTGAGCAGCTGTTTGGGCCTGGCAGAAAAATGAAGGGGAAAAAATGCCTCCAGTGGCAGTGTTAGGGGGGGCAAAGCTGCTCGAGAACGGGACCCCGTGGTCAGGACTGTGAAAGGAAGAAGTGAGCCACTGACATCTGTGAGAACAGGCAGGGGGCATCGGGCCCAGGGGAGAGCTGGAAGAAGAGGGGCTTCAGACCCTGTCCTTAAGGTACTTCCATTCTCCTAAGGGGATGAGACCCCTGGGCCCCAGGGAGGCAGATGCAGCCTCAGATACAGTCATCGGGGTTGGGAAGGGGGAGGAAGCACTAACGGGGGGCGGGGGACGGGCGGTATCAGCCGAGGACACCTTAGCCCTGTGCTGGGCCTGAGTCAAAGGTGGGGGAATGTCTAGTCAGTCTGGAAAGAAGGACCGAAATCTGATCCTAGAGACCATAGGGGGCCACGGAAACTTTTTGAAGGGGGTGCCATTTGTCAGCTCTGTTGAGGAGAGAGTGGAAAGAGGAAGGACAGAAAGCAGGGATACCCAGTTAAGGGCTTCATGGGGCCTTTGTGGAGGGGAGACCCCAGCCGTGCCACCAGCCAGTGTGGTGGTTCCCAAGAAGACATTCAGATCTGCGTTCTTCTAGGGACGGGCCCCATTAGCAGCACACATCACATTTGGGGAGCACCTACTGGGTCTTCTCATGCCACCATATCAATGCAGTGTCATTTCTGAGGACTGGGGAGCAGGAAGGGCCTGGTGTCGGAGGTGACTGAGCCCAGCAGAGATAGCTGGGTTCAGCAGTGACCTGCTAGTGACCATTCAGGAGCTTTCCAAAAGGGGAGTCTGGTGGCCGTCACATACGGCAGGTAGAAGTGGGATTCACTCTTCTGCTTCTGATCGGTTGTTTTTTGGGGGGGGGCCCTATGGCAGGAAGAGAACCTCCTAAATGAAGTTCCCAACCGCCCACAGGAGGGGAGTCTCAGGCCCATCATCCAGACCACTCCCTACTGGAAGGGCCTCTTGGTGCCTGAGTGTGCCGCCCGCAAGCAGTCCCAAAACTGACCGGGAAGGAAAGAAAACTCTCGGTGCTTTTAGGAAGTCTGACCTGGTTCCTTTTTAACACTTAGGTTTTTTGGGAGCCAGTCTTCAGTGTGGGAGCTACTCTTCCTGGATTTATATCAGCTCTGTCTCGAGCCAACTTACAGGGACCGTGTTGAGCAGTGCAGGGCCACGCAGATTCCTGGGGTGCTCCCCAGGAGACCCCCACCAGCCTGGTGTTGGCCCCTTCACAGTGATCCTTCCAGTCTCTCCATTCAGCCTGTCCCAGTTCCCCCTCGCCATGTTCTCTAGCCCATGTCTCTCCATCTTCTTTCCAGGGATAGTTGGGTAAAAAACAGGGATTTTCTAAAGGTCTGGTGAGCGGTATCTGCCCCGGTCCCCTGTTGTAGCAGGCTGATCCGTGATCAGTTCAGCTTCATGAGCCTTGCTTCCCTCCTCATGTCTGTGGCTTGCTGACCCCAGAATCTCACTGAACCCTGCTCCTCTCTCACATGCCCTCTGCTTTGTCCCCCTCGGCCCTTGGCAACACTGGCCCAGCTCTAGTGTTGGTGCGGAGCTGCCAGTCTCCTCAGTCCACATACACCCCCGTGGTTCTGTCCCTTGCAGGGCAGGGGCCCCAGGAAACAGAGAAGCAAGATCAGAGAGGGTCCAGTCCTCCCCTCTTGTCACTGCCCTTGCCCATCTCTCTGTCCCTGCTCGGAGCTCTCCCTGATGGCTTGTTTTCTCCAAAAGGCTCCACTGTTCCTCCTCCCCGAAGCCTTTGCCCCTTTCCTGGAGTTTCAGCCACAAGTTTACCCTCTTTTCTTTTTCTTTTTTTTTTTTTAAGCAATTGGGGTTAAGTAACTTGTTCAAGGTGACACGGCCAATTATTTTTGTTGGGTGCCGAGTATCTGAGGCCAGACCCAGCGCTCTTACTGCGCCACCTGGCCACCCCCAAGTTTCCCCTCTTTTCTGGCCATGCGGCCCTTTCGCTCGGGGCACACTACACCCGGCCTCCCTTGTTTCTGTCCGGCTCTCCCCCAGCAGGGTTCCCATTGTTCTCACTGCTGCTGGTGAGAACCAGACCCAGAATTGAGTTTCTGGTGGTTGGTTCCTCTTACCTTTTGAAGAATTAAGCCATGAGTGTGACGAGGCAAGACGCCGCTCCCTGCTCTGCTCTTGCCCCTTCTTCTGCCTCACATTCCTGGACCAGACGTCCAGGGGGCTGTGAGCACATGTCCGTGATGAGATCCCTTCTCTTTCTGCCTCCGCTGACTGCCCTCATGCCAGCCTCCTGTCCCTGCCTGTGGCGGTCTTCCAGGCGTCCCCCAGAGGTCATCCAGTTCTTTCATCGGCGCTTCTCAAAGGCAGGGATGAGGTGCAATCTGCACCATCACAGAGAATGTCCATGCGGGTGACCCCCCCCCCCCCCGGGCAGCCGCGTCGCCGCAGTCTGTGCTCTGTGGCCACGCTGCTCCTTGGGGCCGCCTGCTCCCTCCCTCACCCAAAACGGGGGAGACGTGGTGGAGTCTACTTGCAGTGACTCTCTTGGGCCAGGCCGGGGGCTGATGGCCACATGTCCCCAAATGTGCTCCCCCTCCTGCCTGCCCGCCCGCCCGCCTCCGAAGGGCTCCCTGTTTGGCGTTAGCTTTCTAGCCGTTGCTTTCTGCTTAGACCTGTAGCTGAGGACTCTGATTGCCGATGCTTGGTTTAATGGTCAGGACCAGAATCGTGGCGGCCGGGCCCGCCGTTAGCTGCGTCGTTGGCGTGGTTCTGGTCTCACTTGGTGCCCTTTTCTTCCAGAGAGTCTTTCCCCAACGACCTTCAGTTCAACATTCTGATGAGGTTCACGGTGGATCAGACCCAGACACCAAGCTTAAAGGTAAGAACCCAGAACGAGCTGTTCTCAGTCCAGACATTGATCTGTCCCCTCACAATATGAAAAGAGATTTCAATTGGTGGATTTTGTTTTTGTAAACTTTCAGGCAGTCCAGCCCACCCTGCGGGACCAGCTGCGCTCCTCCCCTGGGAGCTCCAAGGTTTTTTTCTGCACCGCTGACGTGCCCCTACCCCCCTACACTGAGAAAGTCCGCTTTGCCTGCTGACTAACAGGGCAAAAGACTTTGGCGCATGCGCTGTCCCAAGGGTGCCTGCCTCATCCAGGGGCACTAGCCATGTCTGTGCCGGCATTGCTGGAGGCCCGGATTCAGAGGAAGAGCCATTCGCCCCGTGTGCCCCAGTCGTTACAGACTGGGCCACCCACATCGTCGTCCGCTTCTCTCTGGCTTCTTGGAGCCTTCCGTGCCTGGGGCTTGCTTTGGGGAGGTCTCGAGTTCCTTTATTAACGTCTTTAATAGCAGGCTCAGCTCCTCCTGCTCCCCTGGTCTCTCCTGCTAACGTCCCCTCCTGGAATTTGCCTCTGGAGGACCGCTTGGGCTGCCCGTGTGTGTGCCGTGTTTACGTTGTTGTGTCCTTTGTGTGGTTTGTTCTGGAGCCCAGGCCCGGCGGGGAGGGGGGCCAGGGGGGGCTCTCCTCGCAGGCCTCTCCCATCCTGACCCTTCAGGGTGGCTCATCTCCCAGTCATGGCTTCTGTGTGTTTGCCTTTCTCCGTAGACCTCAGTGTAGCCGGCCTGCTCATCATCATTCTGTTTTATCACATTCCCATCCCCATTGAGCTTTTATTAGCTCTTTTTGCAGTTCGTTTGCCCCCTTCCTGATAAGGTTAATCTCTGGGCTACGTCCCTAAAGGGATCCTCCCCGGTCGGTGTCACCAAGGCCGACGGTCTTCTCTCATTTGCCTTCACTCTTGTGTGTCACTCTGCCTTCTCCCGACCTGGTTAAACTATCTTTCTGTGCAAGAGCTTTCTTAAGGAGAGCCAACTGTGGCGTTGCTTTTTCTTTGTGTGGGTTTAGCCCTCCTGTGGCAGAGGAGGCTGGTGGCTGAGAGCAGTGACTGAAGATCCTCAGTCTTCATTGGAAGGGCATCAGAGATGCTGTAGTGGGGAGCCTTAGACCACCATACAGAACCCTGGACTTTTTTTTTTTATATCTTTTTTTTTATTAATTCTTTAATTTATTAATTTGTTTGTTTCCTTTTAGTTTACAGGATTCAATTCCACAATTCCTTGAATTTCACATTTTGTCCCCCTCCCTCCCCTCCCCCCATGGCATCTTATAATCAAGTATAGGATCTGTAGATACTTTCACATTATACAATGGTCAGGTTATAAGGATGGATTGTACCCGCTGGGATGAAAACTGGTATAGAGGACATAAAATCAAATAAGAGAACGAAAAAGATCAGGTATTTTGCTTCCACCTGGATATAAGCTTAGTTCTTTCTCTGGATACAAATATTTCTCTCCATCATGCGTCTTTTGGGATTGACTTATATCCCTGCATTGTTGAGAAGAGTCCAGTCTATCAAAGTTGGTCATCACACATACGTTGTGTCTGTAATTGTGTACAAATTCCTCCTGCAGAACCCTGGACTCTTAGGGAGGCGTCCCACTTGAAGTCCAGGTTGGCTTCCTCCATAGACGCTCTGAGGACACCCCTCCCTTCTTCAGGTTGGATGGAGCATGAAGCATTGCTTTGAAAACAAACCAGAAGGACTAAGAAGGCAGGGGGGATTGAGTTGTGCTCCAGGGGCTTGAAGGAGGACAAGAAGGGCGACTGGACCAGCTGCTTGGGTATTCTGGGGGCTTTCTTCAGGGTCAGGTGCCAGGTGGTGACTTCCTGCCAAGGGCCCAGGGTCTCTTGGCTCTCCTGGGCACGTGTTCTGAGCTAGTCAGATGAGGTTCTTCCCCAGGCTGGTCTCAACCCCTTCTACACAGAGGTTGCTGCTGAGAGGAATCTAGGGCATTAGTGAAGGAGTCCTGAGTTCCTCGCTGCAGCAAGCCCATGATTCTCAAGGGTCTCTGCGTGAACATCTGACAGTATCATACTGATGGTGGCTCCAGATGGGCAAAGGTGGCTGTGCGAAAGACAGTTCCCTCAGGCTGTCTTTCTGCCCATTTTGGGGAAACCCAGATTTGGGTCTGACGGCATGGGCCAAAGAAGACGGTACTATAGGGGAGGAGACCCGGTGCACCCCAAAGTGCCCTCCGGGCCATGGGATCCCCAGGTGTGCTTGGCTGTGTCACTGGTGATACAGTAATGGACTCCAGGGATGCTGTGACCCACACTGTGGCCATCTGGGAAGGCTGTCCATCTTCCTCCCCACCCCTGACAACAGCCCAGTACTTTGACCCTGTACCCACCTTGGGCTCTGAGAGATAGCTTTGGCTGGGCTGTTACTTCCCATCCTGGCCACCATCTCCTCTTACACCTTGAGGCTGTGTATGGTTTCCCCCACTAGAATATCAGCTTTTTGAGGGCAAGGGCTCTTTCCCCAGCACCTCACACAATGCCCAGTCCATACTTGTAATTTGTTGATGAACTTCCTGTCACATTCCCTGCTAGAAGAGGCTATGGTTTCATGACTGTGGCCAAGAGGGAAATTGTGTGTGACATTGTGAGAAGCTTAGACAGCTTCACCTACCTTTCCCTGGAAGGGACTCAAGCTCTTTCTTTGTGATGGCCAGTTACCCACTTTGGCAGAAAGGATCTGTGCCTGGGTATGGAATCCTCTCGTCTCTCACTTCCATCGTGTCAGTCATGTCGGTGACATCATTGCTGCTGGCCCCAGCCACCATCGTGCTGATGCTGGCAGAAAGGGGAAGAAGGCTGCAAGGCCGGCGAAGATCAACACCATTGCCCCATTTCTCAGATTCCATCCAGCGATGAAGGCCCCCCGCCCCAGCCCCAAGGCCGGCGAAGATCAGCACCATTGCCCCATTTCTCAGATTCCATCCAGCGATGAAGGCCCCCCGCCCCAGCCCCAAGGC
>NW_027185761.1:78367211-78374305 GCF_028583685.1 Petaurus breviceps papuanus
CTCAGATTCCATCCAGCGATGAAGGCCCCCCGCCCCAGCCCCAAGGCTGGCGAAGATCAGCACCATTGCCCCATTTCTCAGACTCCATCCAGCGATGAAGGCCCCCCCCTCCCCAGCCCCAAGGCCGGCGAAGATCGACACCATTGCCCCATTTCTCAGACTCTCTGTCTTGCACCCCATCCAGTGCGTCCTCCGTCTTGGCCTCCCTGTCCTCCTGCTCTGGTCCTGGGGAGCCTGCTGATTCTGGCTCCTCTTGTCTGCTGCCTGCGTTTTTGTGGTGGTGGCCAAAGGTAGAAAGAGATCCTCACCTCTGAAGAGGCGATGGTAGCCAGGCACCATTTGTCTTGCTCTGGACACTCAGCTCAGTATTTTTAAAGCTTTTGCTTGAAGGTGGTGAGCGGTCACAGCGCATTGGAGAGAAATGTCTCCAGGCCGTGCATCATGCAGCTGTTTTCTCACAGCCACCCAGATAGTGCATCATGCATGCTTGAGTCTGTAAAGGCTGCCCTGCTCTGTGGAAGGAACTGATTGTGCAAATCCCAGTAGAGGAGAAGAGAGGGGTCCTACGCGGATTTGCACGTAGATTAGGTAATAGCAAGAAAGACAATCTCATTGTCTCTCTCACCTGAATTCTTTTTAAGATAGGGGTTGATAGGGTGGATTGTGTGAGCATGGAGAAGGAAAAAATCTGAGATTTGGCAGTAGATTGATTGTGTCCAGTGAAGGAGAGGGAAGAGTCCAGGATGACGCCTGGTTGGCAGGGAAGATGTAGCACTTAGGACCATAGAGGGGAGAGAATGAGTTCAGTTCTAGGTGTCCATCTGTAGGAAATGCTAGAGAGGGCACGGCCCCCATGGCCTGCTGCTTCAGAAGCCTGACATCGCCTCACCTCCTTCATTTCAGGGCCGCACACCAGAAATGTCAGCATGTTGTTTCCATTTTGCCATCGTCTTTAATGTCATTATCTAAAATTTCTAGGATTGATTCTTGACCTGTTCTTTAGGGTTAAATCGTTCAATTTCCAATGAATTTGTAATTGTTTCTTTAATGACCTTTTTACTGAATGTCATTTTTATTGCACTGTGTTCCATTAAGAGATGCATTAATACTTTATTGGCTAGATTTGTTCGTGAGGTTTTTATCACTCGCACATGGTCAGTTTTGTAGAGATACCACACTTAGGAGAGAAATAGGGATGTTCCTTTCCGTTCCCGTTCCATTATTTCCCAAGGCTCTAGCGTGTCTAACTTCTAAAATTCAATTCGAGCTCTTTGCTTCTTTTGGTTTATTTTTTGGTTGCATTTATCTGGATCTGAGAGGGATATATTGAAATCACCACTACCACCCCTCCTGTCCCACAATTATAGTTTAACTGTCTCTTTCTTGTTGTAATTAATTTAACTTTTCTTTTAAATATTTAGGTCTTATGCCATTTGTTCCACACATGTGTGGTATTGACAGTAGCTCACTGTCCAGGTACCTCTTTCAGCAAAATGTGCTTTCTCTGTTTACTTCTCTTAACCGTTTTTGCTGTCATTTTGCCTGTGATCATGATTGCTACCCCTGCCTTTTTTTTTTTTACTTCAACTGAAGCATAAGTGCTTTTGCTACAGCCCATTCTTTTAACTCTGGATACATCTTTTTATTTCAAGTATGTTTCTTATAAACAATGTATTGTTGGATTCTGCTTTCTAAACCCTCATGCACAGCCCAATAATATATTCTTCTCCATTCTTTTGGTTTTTAAACCCCTCTTTGAAATCCATCCTCCTTAGTTAGGATTTGTTTTGCTTAAGATTCCTTTCTCCCTTAATTTGACTTCCTTCTTTCATTCCTTCCTTTCCTTTGGCCACTTTCTCTCCTCTTTCTCTATTGAATAAAGGCATTTCTGTACCCAACCTTGTTCGTGCCTGTGTTTTTCCCTCCCTTGGTGAGTTCAGATGCGACTGGGTTTCAAGGGTCACGTGCTCCCTCCACCTCTTCCTTCGTGTTTGTGTAGACTGCCACTTGGGCATTTTCCCCATGCTTCCCCTCCTTTGTTTCCCCCCACCCACGTGTTTTCCCTTTCTTTCCATTCTTTTTGTAAGATTGTCAGAACAGCACAGAGCCACTCCTCGGCTAATCGGGTGCTTTCCACGACACCTGATGACGGCAGGGTTCTGAAGGGGCAAGTTAGCCTCGCTGTTCCCTCATGTTTGCCTTTTTATGCTTCTCGACTCCTCTGTACTTCAGAGTTTCTGCTTAGTTTTCATCTTTTTATCAGTGATGTTTAGAAGTTCTTTATTTCATTGCTGTCGTTTTTCATTTCTGTCTGACTCTTCCTGACCCCATTGGGGGTTTTCTTGGCTAAGATACTTGAGTGGTTTGCCATTTCCTTCTCCAGCTCATTTTACAGATGAGGGAATAGAGGCAAACAGTATTAAGTGACTTGCCCAGGATCACACAGCTCGTATCTGAGTCCAGATTTGAACTCAAGTCTTCCTGACTCTAGATCTGAAGGTCTTTCCACCATATCACCTAGCTGCCCCTTTATTTCATTAATGGTTCGTTCGTCCCCTTCCCCCATAGGGTTATATTTAGTTTTGTTGGGCAAATTTCTCTTGGTTGTCTACCTTCTTAGTTTTCTGTCATGACGTCTTCCAAGCTTTCCACTCCTTTGTAGTGGTGGCTGCTAAATCTTGTATGATTGTGACGGGTTCCTAAGGACTTGGACTTGGAAGCTCTGGATTTTGACTGTGATGTTCCTGGGAGTTTCCATTTTGGGGTCTCTTTCAGGAGGTGATTTGATATTGTTATCAGTTTGCTCTCTGGTTCCAAGAGGACTGGGCAGTGGGGGGGCGGGGGAAGCGGAGTTGGTTTCGGTTGGTTTTTTTGTTTGTTTGTTTTTTTAAAGATTTCATGAAACAGGATGTCTAGGCCCTATTTTAGTCATGGTGTTTGTTTAGTCCAAGGATTCTTAAATTTCTCGCTTCTTGATCTGTTTTTTGCTTCCGTTATTTTTGCTGTGAGACATCTTATATTTTTTCCTGCCTTTTCAGTCACTTGACTTTGCCTTCACATTTCTTGTTTTGTGGAATCATTCACTTCTCTTTGGTCCCTCCTGATTTTCAGAGATTGTTTTGGGGGTACCTCTTGTCCTCTTTCCAGTTCCATAGCTTTCATTTCTCTTCACATTTCTTCGTCTTGTGTACTCATTTGATTTTTAAAATCATTGTTAGCACTTAAAAGAAAAAAAACCCTGCTTTTTCTCTTCTGGGAATTGTCGCTAAGCTTGTGTGCATGTGTTTTTCTTGGAGTCTTTGCTCGCAGGTGTTTTGGAGTCATTCTCTTCTTCTGGGTTGGGGTCTCAGGACATCACCCCGTCTCTTGACGGTGGAATTCTTTTTTTGTTTGTTCATTCTTGCAGCCTCCTTCTTGTCTCAGATTAGCCTCTGCAAATTCCAGGGAAGGTCTGGGCCGGCCTCGTTGCTGCTTTCTTGGGGCATTGAAGTTGGGTTATTCCAGAGTTTTCTGGGGCACCATGGGCCAGGGACCTGCAAGGTTTCAGTGTCCTCAGAGTGATGTGGGGCATCCCCAGGGGGCGTGCTGGCAGCTGGCTGACCCTCTGGCTGGGGGCAGAGATTCTGAGCATGGTGTAGCTGGGGTGCAGGGCTGTAACGCAGGCCTTGCCCATCATTCCTCAGGACCTGCGCTCTTCCTCTGGCCTTTAGGCTTTTTGTGTCTGCTGCTTTGTTCCTATCATTCCGAGCCTGGGGTGTGGTGAGCCGTAGACAGAGGGGGAGCTCACAGCATCATGAGGCTGTCGGATCCCAGAGCCGTGAAGACCTGAGTTCAGATCCGGTCCCAAACATGTGGCAGCTGTGGGCCCTGGGCTGGTGCCTCCATTTCCTCACCTTGACAGCAGGGATGATCACAGCCCCTGCCTCCCGGGGTTCTTGTGCGGACCCAGCGACATGCCGCACGTTGCCCATAGGCGCCTTCCACGTCTGCTCAGCTTAGCTCATTCCTTTCTGACTGTTTCATACCAGTTTCTATTTTTAGAACTTTGGGAAATCCTGAGCATGGAGTCTGTGGAACAGCGATGTTTGTTGTAAAAAGTATTCCTGAATGTCACATGTAAACGGGTCTGTCTTTCCAGGCAGCCAACTTGGAAAGTTACGTATCTGCATCAACGGCTCTCCTAGTGTTGAGACTATTTTTTAGGCATCTTTTAGCCCTGCCTTTCAAAAACTGTGTAAGACCCAGAAGAAAACCAGCCTGAGCCCCAGCTTTTGCCAAGTACTGAAGTTCTCAGTCTGAACCCTCTCTCTTTTGTATGCCTTACTCACAGTAAGCATGGGTAGAATTCAATTGCATCTGGTTGAGTTGAGCTCTTTCCAAACAAAGATGTTCCATCTGTAACTAGACCCCAGGGTGTGTTCCCAGCTCCCCCAAAGGCCCTTCTAAGAAGGCCTGCTCAGGGGAGCCCCAAGCCCCCCAGTCAGACTTGGCAAAGGCTGCAGGGCCCATTGCCTTGGCCACTTGTAGATGAGCTGGGCTGTATGGGGCCTCTCGTCTCACTTCCTTCTCTAGTCGTGAGGATGTTCAGCGCTGGTTCTGAGGGACTGGAGCTTGGATTCTCTGAAGGGAGGAGGCCCTAGGCCACTCCCCCACCCCCACACTAACTGGACCTTCTTTCCTGCCTCCCTGACTTGCAGGTAAAAGTCGCCATCCTCAAGTACATTGAGACGTTAGCCCAGCAGATGGATCCGGGGGATTTTGTCAACTCCAGTGAAACACGCCTGGCCGTCTCTCGGATCATCACTTGGACCACAGAACCCAAAAGTTCTGACGTTCGGAAGGTAGATTGATCAGAACACATTCAGCCACTAGGGGCGTCAGTGTCCTCCACACCCTAGGCCTGGACTGGGGGAGACCTGAGCCCAGTCTCAGCCTTGGCTTTGTGGCACATTCAGCCATGGTGTGGGACTGCTGCCTGCTGTCATCCCCCCACCTGTAAAGTGGGGGTCATAATAGTACCTCTTTCCCAGGATGGCTGGGAGGACCATGTTGGTGAAGTGTGGGTACTGTTCAAATGCTGTCAGCAAAAAGAGTGATGCGCAAGTGTCATTTGAGGAATGGAATGTGCAGACCCACATCCAGTGGTGGTCTGGGGGTGTGCCCACTGCGACCAGGGCCCGGGGGCCACCACCGAGGTGCCAAGAGTCCCTCCCCTTTCTCCCACCATCCTTACAGGGGTCTCACCAGCGGCCTTGGTGGATGTGCTGGTCAGATGTCAGTGACGCCCTGCACACACTTCCTGCTTTGGTGCTTTCCAGGGAGAGGTCATCCATGCCCAGGTCCAGAGCTGGCTGTCTGTAGTAGCAAGCACCCTGGCATACCCAGGATGGCCTGCTGGCACAGGTTCTGTGATCTGCTTTTCCAGGAAAGACTGCTCAAAAAGGTGTTAACAGTTCTGCTTTTAGTTACATTCTCTGGTTCAGGGGAAAGGTCGGCACACTGAACGTCAGAAAATACAAGCAGAGAGGGCTCTGAGTGCCTGAATGAAAGCAGTGCATACCGCTAGAGGGAGAGAGCCGTGACAGCCGAGCAGTCGGGTGGGTCTGAACCTGTGGCCACTCAGAGTCTGGACCAGGGAATTCCACAGGCCTCCCGAATGCCAGCTCAGAGCCAGGAGGCTTCCCCACCCTCTGACTCAGTGCCCGATGAGGTCAGTACAAAGGCGTGAAAGTCCCTCCCCAGAGGGCTCTGTGACCCCGGATGCATCACAGCTGGGCACACGGGCCTATTGATCTTTCAATGCCCTTGACTTTACCCTGCCTCCCACAGGGAAGATGCCTGAGAAGCCAGAGTGGCAGAGCCTTGGGCGTTGGCCCAGGCACTGGAGAGGGCATGAAGATGTATTCATGTGTTACGAGCTGCAAGAGGAGGCAGGGGCTTTCAGTGATGGTCTAGTGGGGCTCCTCTCCTGGTGAGGGAGACCAGCTCTGCACACAGTGACCACAAGATAGCTAGAGGAGGAGGCACATTAGCCGCCGGGGGGACCAGGACAGGCTTGCTGTGGATGGCAGCGTCCCAAGTCACCGATTACAGCAAGCCTCTGTGGGCAGGCGCATACGCCTTCATGTGCCCTGTGAGAGGAGCCGCGAGGTTATTTTGGGCAGAAGAGGCATGCTGTCAGAGGGAAGGCGGAGGTGAGGCTAGCTTAGCGCCCGGATGCAGAGGTGGGGACATCAGAGTCTGCCATGACGCATCTCTTCTATGCTGAGAGCTTTCTTTGTTCTATTCTGTTTTTTCCCAGAGGACAGATGTCTGTCCTCAGGACAGCGGTCCTCTGACCCCAGAGCCCCGCCCTGGCCTCTGCAAGGTCGCATAGGAAAGCAGAGGATCTCCCTAGGGCAGGCAGGCAGTGCCAAGGATGGGCTGGCTCACCTGTGGTCTCTGTCATCTTCTTTTGACCGTGGTGCCCAAGGAATAGGGAAACAGGCCAGGGAACCGTTCTCTACCCTCCAGGAGCTGCCCTTTGGCCAGGCCATGCTCCTCTGTGGCTCTTTGTCCCAAGGACCCTCTGGCACCTGGGTTAGGGTAGCACTGAATTTGTGTGTTTGTTTGAGCAGTAAGTCTTGGTCAGTCCTCAGGTAGGTAGAGGCCTTCCTTCATCTCTCTACATCTCTTTGGCGCTCCCTTTACAACATCCAGAGAGACCGGTCATCTCGGGTGTTACTTGGTGTGCTTCTGGCCAGTGGCAGGTGTCCTGTTGGGGATAAGCCCGGACATCCAGAGAGAGGCCCCAACAGCAAGAGCTGAGTCTGAGCAGGCCCTGGCACATTTCAGCAGAGCTCTGGGCATGTGGCTCAGGAAAAGTTGAGACTTTCCCCAAGAATGACCCACACTCTGCTTGAGCCCTACACCAGCCTTGTGGGAATCCTTGCCGTGCTTGACCCCACCCTCTGAAAGGGTAGTGAGCCCTGGACCCAGGAAGCTCTTTCCCCTTGGACAGCCACTGAACTGTCCCTCTCTGTCCCTTGGGCAGCCCCCTAGGAATTTGGGGGGGGAAGGAGAGGGGTGTGGACCCATGTCAGGAGAAAACATGT
>NW_027185761.1:78374315-78499317 GCF_028583685.1 Petaurus breviceps papuanus
GGGGGGGGGGGGTCTGAGGGTGTCGGAGCCCAGCTGACACAGGTTGCGCCATCTCCCTTCCGTCCCTGTGGCATGGCCCCCTCTGACATGTCCCGGCAGCTGCAGAGCTCACTCCTCCAAGCCGAACCCTAGCCCACCCCCAGGGAAGCGGAGGCTGCTTTCATGTTTCACTTTTCATCATAAAGTAACCCTTCAGAAAGGAGGATGGAAGGAAGGCAGCATTGGTGAAGCCCTGCTGAGACCCAGGCCTGGGCCAAGTGCTGCCATCCGGGCACCCGGTTCCTTGTGGGGGAAGGGAGCTGACTCTGGGCAGGGCAGGACTGTGACATCCACAAGGTAAAGCTGCCAGCCGCCATGAAGTGAGGTCTGAGTGAGGGGGTTTGGTGCTGACCGAGCGATCCTGGGCCAGAGCCTGCATGCACAGAGCCGCAAGGACCTGTTGTCTGTCAGCACAGAGCTCCCCAGGCTGCTCCATCACAGCCCAGTGGCCCATGGTCTAGAGCCCAAAAGATTTCATGCAGGAAACACGTCCTCCAAGCCTGGGTCAGCTAGCCTGGCTGGGAAGGGCAGCAGAAGCTATGGCCAGGCCTCCCTTGCCTTAGTGACCCCTGTCCTCGGAGGTAGAGGAAAAGGCTGGAACTCCCAGAGGGTCCTCTGCTGATGCAGGCTGGTCCAGGCCCAGACCAGAGGTTACGTCTGTCACTTTCAAAGATAGTTCTGTGCTGAATCCTCATCGGGTGGCCTCCTTGGATCTTCGCCAGAGTCTGGTCCTTTTCTGAACCAGGAAACCCCTTGCCTGGTGGCCATGTGACCGCCATCCATTTGGGGACAGTCCCTAGCTGTCCTCGAGGCTGAGCAGAAGTCAGGTGTCAGTTTATTGCTGGTTAAGAGAAGAAAAGTTTAAATGATAGATATAGGGGTATGTGTGTGAACAAACCACACACTTAGTGAACCAAGTCGATAAATGCTTCCTACCACAGGAGCTCTTGGAGAAGACCAGGTGTGGCTGATAAGGAAGGGCTCAGGCATCAGGAGGGGGCTGGCTGGCCGGACAGCCTGACCACACTGACCCTGCCATCAGCCATCAGGAGCCTTCCTCCTCTAAACGTGGCACCTCTGGGGTGGGCAGTGTCTCCCTGTGACCTCTGGAGCCGCCACACTGACCCTGCCATCGGCCATCAGGAGGCTTCCTCATCTGAACGTGGCCATGGGATGCGGTGGCACCTCTGGGGTGGTCAGTGTCTCCCTGTGACCTCTGCAGCTGCCACACTGACCCTGCCATCAGCCATCAGGAGACTTCCTCCTCCGAACGTGGCCATGGGACGTGGTGGCACTTCTTGGAGGGGGTCCCACCTCGCTCCCTGTGACCTCTGGAGCTGCCTTTGGCAGGGCCTGGCCCAGATGAAGATGGAGAGTAAAGCCAGGCTCTGGCTACATCTTGGAGAGCTGAATGTGCCAAGCAGTGGTTGCATTTTCTGCAGTCGATCTGAACGATGACAGCTGGAATACAGCGTGGCCCATTTTCACAGCCCTTAGTGGCTTCTCCCACAGCAACCTTGAACTTGAAAACAGAACATCCTTTGGAAAGAGTCTCTGGACCCAACATAGCATTGACCACTCCCTGCCCACATTCCCTCCCTCATGCCATCCTCTGGGCTGATGGCTGCTTGATCTTGTCCTGGCTAGAGGTGGGGGGGGGGGGTAGGACTGGCAGCTAGGGCTGCAAATGCCCATGGTGATGGCAGACCTACACATTGTCTGTGTGTGGGAAAGGTGATCTCCCAACCCTGTTTCCTGGTTGTTCAACTGACAGAGATGCGTGTTCTGCCTGGATCCTAGCCTGGGAAGCCCAACATACCTTGTAAGGTATAGGGGTAGACTGGCCATGCCGATGTCTGGCCATGGGCTAGCCCGCCATGCCAGTCTCTGACCATGGGCTAGCCCGCCATGCCGATGTCTGGACATGGGCTAGCCCGCCATGCTAGTCTCTGGCCATGGGCTAGCCCACCATGCCGGTCTCTGGCCTGGGCTAGCCCGTCATGCCGATCTCTGGCCACGGGCTAGCCCACCATGCCAGTCTCTGACCATGGGCTAGCCTGCCATGCCGATGTCTGGACATGGGCTAGCCCGCCATGCCGGTCTCTGACCATGGGCTAGCCCGCCATGCTGGTCTCTGGTCCTGGGGGGATGTTTGCATGCAGTCTTCTCCTCTGACCCAGCCTTGGGCCTTCCCTCTTTACAGGCAGCTCAGGCAGTGCTCATCTCCTTATTTGAGCTCAACACTCCCGAGTTTACAATGCTGCTGGGAGCTTTACCAAAAACCTTTCAGGATGGTGCTACCAAACTGCTTCACAATCACCTTCGGAACACGGGCAGTGGCAACCAGGTAATGCCAGGGAGGAGCTGGAGTTTCTACAGGCCAGCAGAAGCCCCGTGGCCGCCCCGGGGGGTGACGTCTGTGAGGGGCTGGGGGCGCCGAGACCAGGCCGAGGCTGTGGCAGGAGGGTGCGGACTAGAAGATGGCGGCATGGAGCATGCTGGGATCACGCCGAGACAGGGCTCAGACCCGTGTCAGTGTGACTGATGCAGTCTTCTCCTTTAGGGTCCAGTGGGGAGTCCCTTAACGAGGCCCACTCCCCGCTCACCAGCGAATTGGCCCAGTCCGCTCACATCCCCCACAAACACCTCCCAGAACACTTTGCTCCCAAGGTAAGGCGGAGGAAGGGGCACCTTTGTGCTGTGGCAGCCCGGGCCCCACTGCTCATCCTCTTCCCCCAGATTGTCTCGGCTTGGCAGCCCAGTGCCCACGTGTGTCTGACCACGGGGCCCTGGGAGATGCCCATTTTCCAGGCCATCCCCATTGTCTTTGGCAGCGCATTTGACTACGACACGGAGAACATGAACTCGGAGGACATCTACAGCTCCCTCAGAGGCGTCACCGAAGCCATCCAGAATTTCAGCTTCCGCAGCCAGGAGGACATGAACGAGCCAGTCAAGAGGGATCCCAAGAGGGAGAGCGACGGCGAGCCGGTGAGAAGTGGCAGACCACCACCATCCTGGGGGTCTCCCTGCCTCCCCCTCCACCACAGGTCACTCGCTGGGGTCCATCCTGGGCAGGCCCCCTCAGGTTTGTAAACTGTGGTGTCTCTCCTGCCGTTCAGATGGGCAGCGACCCCCGTGCCGGGGGCGATGCCCTCGACTCAGGCCGAGCCGCTCTGGACAACAAGACGGCGATGCTGAACACGCTGCCCCCACACTCCTCCCCACGCGCTCGCGACTACAACCCCTACAACTATTGCGACGGTGTGGGCCCCTTCAACAAGTCAGCCTTGAAGGAAGCCATGTTTGATGACGACGCGGACCAGTTTCCTGATGGTGAGTGTGGGGTGGGATGGGGCGGGGCAAGGCCTGCGGGGTAGGGCCAGGAGGTGCTGGGGATAATGGCTCCCATGCCCCCCTTCCCGGCAGACCTGTCTCTGGACCACTCGGACCTGGTGGCCGAGCTGCTGAAGGAGCTGTCCAACCACAATGAGCGTGTGGAAGAGAGGAAGAGTGCTCTGTGTGAGCTCCTGAAGCTGACGCAGGAAGATGCTTTCGGGGTCTGGGACGAGCACTTCAAGACCATCCTGCTCTTACTGCTGGAGACGCTTGGGGACAGAGAGGTGACCAGGGCCCCCAGGGGTGGGACACGGGTCCCAGCTGAGTCTGCCTGGCGACGACGGCAGGCTGGGCTGGGGATCCCATCGGCCTGGGTCAGGGGGCCTGCCGCGTGCAGCCCAGGCCCTTGGGAAGCAGACCCTCGGGAGACAGGTGGCTTCACTTGGCCTCCATCTGGCACGGCAGTAGGCAAGCCCAGCGTCTCTGCCCGGCTCCCTCCCCTTCCCCATAGAGGAGATCCTGGCCTCTGGGGTGGATGGCACGGAGGCTGCTTGCTCTGTCCTCGCAGGGGGCTCCGTCTGCATTCCTACAACATGCTCAAGGTTTGGCCCGAATAACCTGACAAACGTTTCTTCTCAGCACTCGGTCAGAGCTTTGGCCCTAAGAGTTCTCAGAGAAATCCTGAGGAACCAACCAGCCCGATTTAAAAACTACGCTGAGCTGACCATCATGAAGACCCTCGAGGCCCACAAGGACCCGCATAAAGAGGTAAGTCCCCAGCAGCCTGAGACCCCTCCCACCTCGCTCTTGTGTGTACTCTGGCCGCCAGCAGACACTTGGACACACACATCTGTGAAATGACAGTGTGGACACCAGGCACCTCCTGACAGCGAGCTAAGAAATGACCTCCCGCAAGAGGCAGGAAGGAGAGCGGAGCTGTATCCACCTGGATGTGCCCGGTCTGGCCTGGCCAGTAGTGGGATAGACGCTCACCCGAATGCTGGCCAGGTCCGGTACTTGGGTGCTGGGCTTTTCTGCGCTTGAGTCATTGGAGCCTAGGCTTGGGATCAGGAAGGTCTGGGCCTCAGTTTCCTCCTCTGTCAGATGGGGGTTGATTTGACGATCCCCTCTTGCTCTCCGGCAGTGAGCCTTTCACCCTCATCTCCCTGTGGTGCTGAGCCCCTAAGCTCTCATGGGAGGCTCACCTCTGATGATCTGAGTCAGCCAGTGCCATAGAGGTGGCAGCAAAGCTTGTGTCCACAGAGGTCATGAGTAGAACTAATCCTTCTGGAATTTGGGTTGGGAAAGGGAAATGAGCCCCAGGACAAAAATTCCGGAGGTCAGCAGTCACATGAAGGGTGAGCAAAGGTGGAGATGAGAGGAGAGCCAGAGAACCAGCAGAGGGGGCCTGGCCATTACTGGGCAAGGCCCCCCAAGAGGGAGGGAGGCAGGGGGACGGCGATGGCCGAGATGCGTGTAGGCTTCGAGACTTGGAGAGAGCAGAGTCCCTTTGTGGTGAGGGCCTTCCTGGGATCAGCAACACGCTGCCCTCCTCTGCTTCCCCCTGAGAGACGGGGCCGTGTCTCCCTGGCTTCTGCCTCTTCAGTGCCTGGGACACAGAGGCTGGAGGAGAGATGGGCTGGGGGGACATCCCAAGTGGCACTGAACAGCCCTTGGCTACCCGATGGCTCCTTAAAGAACACAGCCTGGTGGGGCCTGGCTCCATGGTCAGGACCATGATGTCACTGGATGTGCGGGGAGAGCCAGAGCAGGCCCCCTCTCCAGCCTCCACCCAGAAAGTTGGCCAGTAGGTGTGCTCTGGAGCCTTCTGGGGACCCCCAGCCCAGACAGCGAGGACAGCAGTGGCCAAGAACCTCCTTCTCCACACAGAAACACCTTAGAAAGCAGGGTCTCGGTTCTTGTCCCTTGTGGTTCAGGTGGTGAGGTCCGCGGAAGAAGCAGCATCTGTGCTGGCCACCTCCATCAGCCCAGAGCAGTGCATCAAAGTCCTCTGTCCTATCATCCAAACGGCCGACTACCCCATCAACCTGGCCGCCATTAAGATGCAGACCAAGGTGATTGAGAGGGTGTCCAAGGAGAGCCTGGCCCAGCTGCTGCTGGAGATTGTGCCTGGCCTGATCCAGGTAAGAGAGCCTGCAGGGGAGCCCCGGGCTGTGCCTGGATTCTGCGCTCCCAGGGCAGGGCCACGGCCCCTCCTGTGGTGATGCCAGCCGCATGGGGCAGCTGGCAGCAGGTCAAACTGAGAAGTGTGGAATGGCGGATGCAAGCCAGGCGAGAATCTGTCATCGCAGTTCTGATTTATGGATCAGAGGGCAGGGTTTATATTATGAATGCAAAGCAATTATCTCTTAGGGATACATGCAAAATTATTTACTGTCTTGGTTCATTTTCGCACATCTCTATGTTTTAATATCCTTGTTCCCTTGCGTGCATCTATGTCTGGGTCACTGCAAGTCAAGAAGAGATGGTGAGCCAATCTTAAGACATAACATAGCCTTCACGGGGAGCTGACTTGGCAGAAATCCTGGACAGGGTCAGAGACTGGCCCTTGACATACAAGTAACTTAAGAGCGTGAACCCCGGTTCCCAGAACCAGGAAAGACCAGCCGAGCATGTGCATCCCCAGAGGTGCAATAAGCACAATGTCCCCAACAAGCTCGCAGCTAGCACAAAGTGAAGCCATAGCGAGTTAGGATTATTAAGTGGATCAATCTGATTTATCCAGTGAAATATCCGATTGGCTACATCTACAGGATCAGTTCCTGAAATAAGACTTTGTGTAATTTGTTCAGTCGTATTGGACAATTAATTTATATCCCAGGTGAGCATATGACTATGCAAAGTGCCATTGAACCTATTCCTCATTTGACTCCAAGTAACGTTAGAAGTTCCATTCTTCCAAATACATGGGGTTACACAAGCATAAGTGCAGCAACAGTCACAGGGCAATTTTGTGTTCTCCTATCGTTACATACTGTTGACATCTAATAATACATGGTGTGAGATGACAGTTTCTACGAGTAATATTCCAATATAAATCCTGACCTTTAAGAGTTATGTTCATACATTTTCAATATATACATTATCAACTCAATAATGGTTACAAAGGCTGTGATATCAGTCTGGTCACTGCAGGAAGGCATACACAAAGAAATAATACAATAATCACTACGGGCAAAAATATGTAAAATCATAGACATCAAATTAGAAGGAAATAACTTCAACAATGTTAAGATTATCGTGCTGGCAATGTGCCTGGATCAATTCCAGAGTGATGACAATTTTGGATGTTTTCTGATATACTTTGTAATATTTGAATCATGTCAAACAGAAGTTGGACACATATTTTGTCCCAAAATACATTAGAATCAGAGCTAATATATAATAAAGGTGTCACACAAATATATGTAAATACACTGCTAATTGTTCTAATACATTGGTTTTCTACCAAAAAATCCTTATCTACATTCTGTCCTGTTATAAAGGCTACAGAAACACTTTATAATTCATTAACATTGTGCAGTTTTTTGGATTTTTTTTTAAGCAATTGGGGTTAAGTAACTTGCTCAAGGTTACACGGCCAGTTTTTTTTTTTTGTGGGGGTGTTAAGCATCTGAGGCCAGAACCAATCCTGGGTCTCCCAACTCCGGGGCCGGTGCTCTTACTGCGACACCTAGCCGCCCCTAAAACTTGAATTTTTTTTTTTGCTCTTTTGGAGGGGTAATTGGGGTTAAGTGACTTGCCCAAGGTCACACAGATAGTTTTTGTGTTAAGTGTCTGAGGCCAGACTTGAACCCAGGTCCTCCTGACTCCAGGGTCAGTGCTCCATTCACTGCACTATCTAGCTGCCCCTTGGATTTTTCTAAATAGAGAAGTTGTAGACAGTGGTTGAAATTATCGATAATAGTAGGGCATTGAATCTAGTAACAAGAAGTCTGACAAACTTTCCCCCTTCTTTCAAATAAAACCAAAAAAAAATTTTTTTTTAAATTAATTGGAAAAAGCAAATGAAGATGTTCAACAATTTACAACAACCAATCTCTACCAGTTATACATCGAGTAAGAGCACAGTTTATACATGATATTCCATACAAAAGTCATGTATAGATAGGTGTATCCATAATTACATGTTTTTTTTTTTAAAACCAAGCTGACATTCTTTGCCACTTCAGTCACAAATTGAGTTGGTATTTTATTCAGTAAATAAGTAGAGGACGCAGTTGTCGATACTAAGAGGGAGCCTATGGCAGTTAGTCCCATGATTAGAAGTTCTTTTTGTAGCTAGAGAATCAGATATTACTAAAAGTGCAGTTTCCCCCAAAGTCTGAAGCCAAAAGAGAGAGGTTCTACAAGCAGGTGATATTCCCGTCAAATGTAGTATTGACTTATATCATCTGTAAATGATTCACATTAGTGGAAGTAAAGAAGACTTGAGGGGGTCAAATACATGTAGTTAGAGGTTATATATGAAACAGTTGGTGTGATAGAGGTGTATGTCTCAGGACTTAAATCAGGATGTAACCAGGTCAGTTTGCATTGAAGTCAGAGTGATCATAGCAAGAAACACCAGTCCTGGGGTAACAGGTTTCAGTTCTTTGGCTGATATGATAAATGTTCAGTTTGCCCCCATGTGTGTAGTGGCTGCATTAGGAGACCTCTTCTTCATTCCCATGTTCTGTCTCCGTGATTTCTCCTGCTGCTGCCAGAGCTCTTTGCATCTTCTGGGTGAGCTGGAGTATGTGCCGTGACATCTCTTTCAGGCTCTGACACCTGTTGTTCCCCAGCTTCTGGAAAACATAAACACAGTCTCGCCCCCTCCCCCTAGTTAAGGGCAGACCTTTCCCATGCCTGTGTGTGGATGACCTGCATTTGGGAACTATGCACCTTTTCATATTATTTTACTGCCAGTGTATTCTCATTATCAGAGATGTAAAAAAAATTGGGGGGATGTATAAAGCAGCAGCTAATTGCCTTTATAATGAATTGGACCAAGTCCCTTTTTATGTTGTAAATAGGATTAATATCTTTATTCCATTTGTCAAGATCATAAGGGTTATGCCTGTAATTAATATCGTTTGCAGGTGATCACAGAAGAGTGCAGATTTGCTAGTGTAGGCAGGGGCATGATCAGTTTTCAGTTGTTTTGGAATGACCATTGAAGCAAAAGACTGTAACATATGGCTAATTACATTTTTTACTGTTTCCCCTATGTAAAGGGAAGCTGGAGCAGTAATAGAGAACACATTGAGGGCAGTGTTTAATAATCTGTCTAGCTTGTTCCCTAGTAACATGGAATTGTTTACATAGAACATGTATTTTGACAAAAATAAAAGTGAGATAACATAGCTCTATGAATATTTTGGAAAAAGGGAGTTGGAAAAACTTGAACTTTTTGATTAGTAGTCGTATTTATTTTGATAAAGAGGTCCAGGAAGTGAAGAATGAGCTGTAATATGGGTTAAATAGGTTGTGATCTCTATTTTATGAGAGTTAGTCATCTCAGAAAAAAGTTAAAAGGACCTGTATACTGTGTGTGTTTAAGTTAAGCAGTATCAATATGTGGGCACATGTACACTGAATGTTTGCTATCTGACACAACGTTAAGGGGAAAAGAAAAAGCATTTTACAGTAATATCATAGCAGAAAGATGTGTCTAGTGGGCAGAAGTAAAGTGAATAGTAATGACTTTATCATTATTAGAATTAATGTTAATATAATTAGAATTAATAAGCTTGCATTTCTGGGAAGCTGATAGACAAAAGAAGTTCCTGACTTAGAACTTTACAACTGAATAGTAGACCTGTTACATCCTTGTTTCACAAGGCTTGTTTATACTTGTTTATTAATTTTGGAAGAAAAAGATATTTCAGAAATTGAATCTTTTACCTATAATAAGTTCAGATACTTAAACTCTTGCCTAGGCTATGAAACAACTATACATTGAAATCAAAACAGCAAAATCTGTTCTACTTTACTTTAACTTAGCTATAATTTGTCTTGGAAATGAAAGCTTTGGTAGGTTGTTTGTTTTTTTTTAATCATAGTAGGGATTGAAAAGAAATTTTAAAAGTATATCCCCTTTATTCAAAAGTTTTAAAATTCATAAATGATCACTAAACTTTTATGAAGAAAATTAATTGAAAAGTTTTAAAATAATAGCTCTGTTTTTTACCCAAAAGCAAAAACAGAACTTTTAAGATTGAGATTCATTTAAACCAAATTGATGTAGCATAAGTAACATAAATTCTCAAGGTATTTATTGACAAACTATTGCAGAATTCTTAAATATCACAAAGTTTTTAGTAAAAAAAGGTATAGTAATTGAATTTTTATATTGACAACAATTAAGAAGCTGAACAAAGTGCTTATAAAATCTATTAGTATTAGGATCCCTCTAAACAATGGGAATATTATAAAGTGAGCCTAAGAAGTTTATATAGATTTCTGTATCTGTTCTAATTCTACATGAAAAATAATGTTGGATTTCCCAGTGAACTAACACGAAAAGAGTTCATATCTTTTACTGACATTGTCCTTATCATAGAAATTTTGATATAAAAAGAAAAAATAAGAATATGTGAATTAAATATAGTCTTAAATGCTTTTTATTTTAAGTAGCAATTTTTCAGTAATCACAATTCATATCCAATTACATGTTAATTTTATTCCCATGGAGTTGTAATAAATAATAAAGATTTACTAGGTTTCTGCGACATAAAGAATTTCATTTAACGTTTTTCTTTCTCAAATTTTGACTTGTCCTGATGTAAAAGCAATTGTTAGAAATCCCTTGAAATATTTTGCAACTTCTTTAGCAAGTTAGGTTCATTATTTAGGAACTACATAACTAAAACAAGTTCCTTTCTCAGCCTGAATGACCTTACCTCTAGAGATAGTTTCCTTGGCAGTTTGACAAAATAAGAATAACTGAGATGGACTTTAGGGAGGGGCTGGGGCTGATGCCCCTGCTTCATCAAATCTCATACAGGAAGGAGGAATGGTCTGAGTGACATGAATTAATCCAAATAAAGTTTTCACTCAGTTTCCTCCTTACTACATACAGTAATCTATTATCAATTTTAGGTTTTAGTATTTAAACAATAAAGTAACTTGGGTAATAATTTCCATAAGTGATAGCCAAATTGTTTCAGTTGTAATCTCCTTTTTAACTACAGGTAAAGATATAAATACCTGGTTTCCTGTATAGCATATATAAACATAAGATGTTACGTGACATAACTGTTTTTACACAAACTTTTTCTCTGTATTTTAGTTTGTTAAATGTCTGAGGCTGGATTTGAACTCAGGCCTTCCTGACTTCAGGGCCGGTGGTCTATTCACTGTCCCACCTTGCTGCCCCTCAATTTTTAAATGAGAGAATTTTTCTACTATTTAAAAAGACCACAACAACACGATGACATCATGACATTAATTGTATTTCCAAATAATCACTTGCAAAAATTATTGGTAGAAAATTGGGTTTATCTAGTGCAGAGATTTTTCTCCTCTTCACAGCTGCAGAGCCTAGTTGTGCATTTAGGGGTTTTGAATGGAGAGGTTTGTCTGCTTGCTTTAAAGGTGTGAGCTTCAGTGCCCCAGGGCTGTTGCTAGTGGGGTCCTTGATAAATTTATTATGCTTTCTCCCTTTACACAGATTGGGAGGGTAACTTAAATTCCCTATTATTCTTCAGCTCTCTCTATTTTAATCTGATCTAGGACGAGAGACTTTAATAAATTTTTGTAAAATGTTTTTAGCTGATTTAATAACTTTTGCTCCAGTAAACTTTATTTATGGGTCCACTCCTTAAAAACGTCTTTAAAAGTGATAGCTTTGAAGCCTCCAGCAAAAGGGAGGTGGGAGTGGCGCCTCTCCCATACTAAAGAACCCAAAAACCTTATCAGATCTTAGAAAATATCCCAATTTGCCTAAATGTCAATTAGTAAAATGAATCCTGACTTATCTTTAGGATCAAATTAGGAGTGACACTTTTTACTTTTCACATGAATTCAATTGACTTACAGATGCATTCTGATACACAAATTTTTTTTTTCTCTAAGTGGGGCAGAAAATGTTTGTTCCTATGTCTCTTTGATCTGAGGGGAAAAAAATTTGGTCAAAGTGGAGTGAAGAGAAGGAGATTTTCAAACTTTCAAAGATCTTAAAACTTCTGTTCCCACTTTTTATGCAAATAGTTTATTTATGCCTGCTACTTTTTTCTATACTCTATGAGTTAATATAATCATCATATAATCTATAAAATAAAATATTTTCCTCTCTCTCCTCAGCCAGCTGCTGCATGCATTGGGGGGGGGGGGGGGAGAAGGGGAAGGGAAAGAGATAAGAACATTCCAAGGAAAGTCTTCCAGTCCAGCTGCATTTTGAACCTTACAGGGTGTGGAGATTACTCACTCACACTCACACAGAGACACAAACAAAACAGACCAAAAATGAGAGGAAGAGCGCACTCAGAAATTATTAAAGACTGTTTGCAGAAATCAGACATTATGCTTGGCCCTCCAGAATGGAGACCAGGTAAAACTTCCTTGATCATTTTCTTTTTATCTGTTTCCAGTAAAGACCACTGTATCACAGTGAATGGTTCGAGCCACCCCTGGCGCTTTCATTTCTGATGTTAAACATATCATTAATATATTCCATAGAGAAAAGGCAGAAATGGGGAAATGCTGGAGTCCCTCCTCCAAAAGCCCCCCTGCTGTATCCCCTTTTACCAAATCTACTGTCCCCTTCTACACATTCCAAGAGTTCTTGTAGCTGACTACTGGTGATAAGTAATCCTCCTTCTTTTACTAATCTTTTAAAAAGATGTAGATAGCATTCACTGTCTCTACTTTCACTTTGTACCTGTCCCATCTGAGACCCTCTCTAATCCCTATCACATGCTGGTGTTAGCCTGGTGAGTTACCCTCTGTAAGTTTCTAACTAGAGAAAATCCGACTTTTGCCCTCTACCTTTAGTTGTGTTCTCCAGAGTTACAGGAGGCCACTCCTCTACTGATACTTTTCTTAAGCCCTTGAAGCCCTGAAGGGCACCATGGATGCCCGTAATTCATATGGGCACAGGCCAAACAGAGAAGTGTGGAATGATGGACACGAGCCAGGTGAGATCGGTCATGGCAGTTCTGATTTATCGATCAGAGGGCAAGGTTTATATAATGAATGTGAGGAAATTATCTCCTGGGTTCCCACGAGAGAATTGCTGTGCATCTGTGTCTGGGTCACTGCGAAGTCATCACCGTCCTAGACTCCTGCAAGTCAGGAAGAGATGGTGAGTCAATCTTCAGACATAATATAGCCTTCATGGGGAGCTGGCTTGGGAGAAATCGTGGACCGGCTCAGAGACCGGCCCTCGAAAAGCAGGAAATGTGAAATGGTCCCCAGTGATGGTGGCACGGGTCAGAAGCGCTCGGGGGATAGCAGTCCTGACTGTTGGTAAACCCTCAGTTAGCCGAGGGATTCTCCATGTAAGCAGGGCCTGAGACCCTCGGCCCAACTGATACACCCCACATAGACAGCCCTTTCTCTCACAAGTTCTCTCGGGTGGGCAGAAAGAAGCCTGATGTCACGTGAGCCTCCCGGCCATCATGCCACAGAGAAGTCGGCCAGTGCCCGCGAGCCCACAGAATGGGGCTTGGATACTCCAGTGACCCAGCGTCACCACCAGAAAGGCATTACATTACAGCTTGGTGAGTGCCGGGAGCCACCCCCATCCCATGACCTCAGCTGGTGACTGGTGCAGGCGTCCCGGCAACATCCCCGGTCTTCCTGCCCTCTGCAAGCGCAGCAGAAAGATCCTAGCCAGAGAAGCTTCCGCCAGTTCTCCGCGGCATCCCAAGCATGTCTGTGCTCATCACAACCATCTTCTCCTTGCCCAGTGGAGACAGGGTGGCTCCCCAACCTTGTCGGCCCATCCAGCAGCAGAAGGCTTTGCAGGACATGTGGGTAGGCAGAGATACGAGGAATGTGGGCCCATCTCATGTTCAGCGTGAGAGAAGGCAGCATCGCTGCTTGGGCTTGTAGCCCTCAGTCCTCCAGTGACCACATGAGGAGGTGGAAGTGGGCCCAAAGCAGACCAGGGAGAGCTGAGGGCTAGAAGGGAGCCAGATCCATGGGGAGAGAGAGCATCAGTGCCTGCTCACCCAAGGCCTCCTTTGTGGATGTGGTCCGTTTTTTGTTCATTGAGTGCTGCTTCCCTCAGGACACCCTGCTTCTGACCAGTGTCACGAATACGAGGTGTCCCTGGGTCCATTGACACTCTGAACAGGGTGCGGCCTTCAAGGCCCCCCTCCCACAGGAGTCTAGCCAGCAGGTGGGAAGATCACACAAAACCCCTTGATAAAGGGGCCCCAGAATCACTGAGTGTCTGCTGGCCTTGGAGATGGTGCAGACCTAATGCAGACCAGATGGTGCTGGGACGGGCGGGCTGCCCTGTAGACTTGAGTTTGTTTCTGTTTTTAAATACATTTTTACTTATCTTATTGGTCATTTACCACTTACACAGAAAAAAATTGTAAGTTCCAAATTCTCTTTCTTGCTTGCCCTCCCCCCCCCCTTTTGAGAAGACAAACGATTTGATATCGATCATACATGTGAAGTGAGGCAAATCACATTAACCTGTTGATCGTGTCACAAAAGAAAACAGACACAAAACAGTGAAGCGAGTCTGTGAAGTGTCTGCTTCGGGCAGCGGTCGTAGCTGGAGGTCGGGAGCATTGTCCAGCGTGATCCCGCCTCGGGCCGGCGTATTGCTGAGAGAGCGGAGTTGTTCGTGGGGGTCATCACACAGTGTGGCTGTTACCGTGTGCGTTCCGGCTGTGCCCACTCCGTTTCCATCCATTCGCCAGAGTCTGCCTGAAATCCGCCCGCTTGTCATTTCTCATGGCACCCCAGTGTTCCATCACAGTCACTTACTGCAGCTTGTTGCCAGTCCTTCGTCGCCACACAAAGAGCTGCTTTCAGAAGTCCTTTTCCCTTTTTTTGGAAGTCATTGGGATACAGCCCTAGTCGTGGTCTTGCTGGTTCAAAGGTAATGCACAGCTTTGTGGCCCTTGGGCACAGTTCCAGACTGCCCTCCAGAACGGTTGCATCCGTTCACAACTCCACCAGCCGTGCCTTCGTCTGCTTGTTTTCTCACAGCCCCTCCACCATTTATCATTTTCCTTTTCTGTCATATTAACCCAAGGTGGTAGGTATGAGGTGGTACCTCAGAGTTGTTTTAATTTGCATTTCTCTAATCAGTAATGCTTTAGAACATTTTTTCGTGACTATAGATAACTTTGATTACTTCATCAGAAAACTGCCTGTCAATAGTCTTTGGCTATTTTTAATTTTTTTCTTTTAATTTATTTCTATACTTTTAGTTTGCAACATTCAGTTCCACAATCGCTTGAGTTCCAAATTTTCTCCCCCTCCCTCTGCGCCCCCCTTCCCCCCCACGGCGGTATGCCATCAAATATAGGATCTACAAATACCTTCACATGAAGCATTAGTCAGGTTGTAAAGGATTATAACCAATGGGCAAGAGGAAACACAACAAAACAAGAAAAAGACAGCAGGCGCTTTGCTTCCCTCTGCATTCGGACTCTGCAGCTCTTTCTCTGGATGCAGACGTCTCTCTCCATCATGAGTCTTTTGGAGTTGTCTTATAACCCTGCCTTGCCGAGAGGAGCCCAGTCTATCCAAGTCAGTCATCACACATACGCTGTGTCTGTGATTGTGTACAGAGTTCTCCTGGGTCTGCTCTCCTCATTCAGCATCAGTTTGTATCAGCCTCTCCAGGTTATTGTGAAGTCCATCTGCTCCTCATCTCTTATGGCGCAGTAGGGTTCCATGACATGCATATACCACAGCTTGTTTAGCCATTCCCCAACGGATGGGCATCCTTTTAATTTCCAGTTCTTTGCCACCACAAAAAGAGCTGCTATAAACATTTTTGTACATACGGGTCTTCCTCCCACTTGTACAGTGTCTTTGGGATATAGCCCTAGAAGTGGTATTGCCGGGTCAAAGGGTTCACACTTACTTACAGCCCTTTGGGCACAGTTCCAGACTGCTCTCCAGAATGGTTGGATCAGTTCACAACTCCACCAGCAATGCATTCATGTTCCAATTTGCCCACATCCTCTCCAGCATTTGTCATTTCCCTGTTTTGTCATCTTAGTCTGGCCGGTGACATGTGGTATCTCGAAGTTGTTTGATTTGCATTTCTCTAATCAGTAGTGATTTAGAGCATTTTTTCATATGCTTATAGGTATCTTTAATTTCTTCCTCTGAGAACTGCCTGTTCATATCCTTTCTTTGACTTTGGCTATTTTTTAACTGGGGACGATTTCCCTGTGGTCTTACAAATCTCACCAGTGGGCAGATGAGACCTTTACTGGACGGGTGGAGCTCTTTCGTCTGGTTGTAGATCCCCTCCCTCAGCGGGCCTGGCCAGGCCCTGTATCACCAGCCCATCCACTTTCTGTATCTTCAGGATTCCTGATCACCTCCGTGGGGTGATTCTCCCCTTTGGTTCTTGAGGGGCTGCTATGCTTCATGCTCAGCCACTGACCCATCCTGCTGCATGAGGGGCTTTAGTTTCTGGGGAAACCTCCGCCCCCACCCTCCTCTTCCGGTTCAGTTCTCTCACCTTGGCAAAGAGGGGGCAGAGAAAACATGAGCTGCTGGCCTGGGAGCTCTTTCCCCATCTCTCTGGGGTGTTCTTTCTGGCCCTGAGCAGGGCCTCCTCCGCAGGGAGTGCAGCTTGTCCACCTTTTCTAGGACATGTGACTCAGCTGAATGCTATGCCTCCCAAAGCCCCTCTTCCACCACCTGTCTCCCCCTTCCACATATGAGAACCCGCTGATGGCAGACAGCAGGAGAGACCCTGCTGGTCGGAGGGGCGCCCCCCTTGAGAGTGGAGATCTGAGTGCAGGGGAGCTGCCCCAGCTGCTCGAGCAGGCCGGACCGGCCACACAGCGAGTCTTGGCCTGTCTCCTTCTGTTCCGCAGGGGTACGACAACTCGGAGAGCAGCGTCCGGAAGGCTTGCGTCTTCTGCCTTGTGGCCATCCACGCGGTCATAGGGGACGAGCTGAAGCCCCACCTCAGCCAGCTCACGGGGAGCAAGGTGAGGCCAGGGGGGACACAAAGGTCACGATTTAACCTTCCAAGGCACAGACATGGTCACAGGCATTAAGTAAGCGCCTCCTGCGTGGTCCTGGGCTAAGCCCTGGCCTCGGGGAGCCCGCCGGCAGGGTCTTAGCCGGCACCTCCAGGAGTCCCCCGTGGGTGCAGGTGAGGAGGGAGGGCCTTCCAGACCTGGGGGCCCCCGAGAAAATGCCCAGAGTCTGGAGACGCAGCAGTGCCTGGGAAGGGGGGGAGGGTCCGCTTGGTGCCCAAAGCTGTTTTCTAAGACTTGAGTTGGCAGGCGGGCACTCGGGACAGGAGGCCGGGACATTGGGCCTCATTTAGCGCCTACCCCCAGGGGACTTCCCACACACACACACACCCGCCTCCTCCCTCACACTGATCTCCCCTTTATCCCATGTGGGCTCGTCCAAGACAAGGCTGGCTCCTGCCTCTGGGTGTGTCCCTGCCTGCAGCCTGGGTCCTCGCACACAGCAGGCACTCCCTAAGCACTGAGCAGCTCTTTCCAGTGAAGTGAAATCCCCGTTCTTGTCCTTGGGGGTCTCCTGTGGGAAGCTGGGGGCGGGGGCAGCCACCCCCTCTGTCTGGGCCCTGGGTCCGGCTGCTGAAGGGCACCGTCCGTCTGTTCCCTCCGCAGATGAAGCTGCTGAACTTGTACATCAAGCGGGCACAGACAGGCTCTGCAGGGAGCGAGCCCATCGTGGGCCCCGACACGGCCGGGCAGAGCTAGCCGAGCGAGCGCAGCAACCAGCAGAGGGCACTGCAGGCCCGTGTCTGAGCGCGGCTCTCCCCTTCTTCCCTCTAACAGGTGGCTGCCCTCAGCCTGCATGTACCGTCACATAGAGTGGTTCCAGACCCAAGGAAAACAGTATTAATATCGGTTAATGAACACGAGATGATTTTTAAAACCTGCTTCGTTGTTTGACCAGCCCTCACTCCTGTCTTCCCATTAACCTTCGCCAGTGTTACGATTGTATAGATTTTTTAAATTGCTAATTAAACAGGAATGCTTTGAGCTTCTCAAGTTTGAAATCTAAAACATTTTTGCCTTTATTCCGCTGCAGAATAATCTTTCTGTTCCTCCTTTGAGTTCTGTTGACTATCATGTCCTCTGCTAGAAACGTGAAATGATGTGGAGACAAAGCAAGGCTGCCCCTCGCCCTTGGCGTGGGGGCCTTGGACACAAGCGGAGCCAGCCTGGTCCTGCCCAGTGGGGCATGGGGCTGGCCGGGCCTCCCCGGGACGGGATTGGGGAGCTCGGTGCGTCTCGCCACCTTCGGCTTCGGAGCACCGCTGCACGCACCCTGCACGCTCTTCTGGACAAGCAAGAGGCCAGGGACAGTGTTGTGGGTCTGGCTCGGGAAGGCGCCCCTTAGCTCTCCCTTCCACAGGCAGGTGCACTCTTGGGGGGCTGAGGAGAGGGAAGCTGGTCCCCCATTCTCGGCCACCGCCCTCTCTACCTCCGCAGAGCTCACTGTTCTCACCGAGCCCATGCCTGTGCCCATGCCATCCCTCGTCTGTGACCCCGCCGGGCACTGCCACCGTGGAGGCCGAGTCCACTCGCTGAGTCAGCGTCAGAGACGGGTAGAGCATCTCTGAAGCGAGGGAAGACGTCCTGTCCTTTCACCCCTCCTCGAGCCCTCCCCTGCGCCTCATTTTCCTTAATTGTTCACTACGTTGTGTATTTATGGTTCTGTGTTCTCCATTGTGCGTACCCCGGCAATAAAACTGTACATAACATTACCTGGAAAACAGGGCGGTGCCAGAGGTGTTCCTGTCGTTGCGCTTCAAACCCGGGCAGTCCCAGCAGGGGGAGGAGAGGTCTTGGACACATACGGGGCGAGCAGCGCACCTCCTCACAGAAACGAACTTTTCCTTTTTTTTTTTTTTTTTTTAATACTTTAAGTGAGGTTTTACCTCGGTCAGTCGGAAGGTCTGGCTGGCATTTTGTCAGGCTGGTCCCACTGGAGCCTGAGAAGGACCACATAGGAGAACAGGCAGACTGGGGGGAAATGGGGAAAAAACTGGGAAAAGGCCAGCCCCCTCCGCGGCCCACCCTGCTCCTAGACCAGCCTTCTTTCTCCAGGAGGTCAGGGACCAAGGCCCTTCCTGCCTGATGGCATATCTAGATCCTTCCCCCAGCCTGGCTCCCAAAGCTGACCAGTGCCTAACCGGAGCAGAAGGCACAAGGTGACCCTTTGACCCTTCCCTCTTCCTCCCCCCCCCCAGGCCCCTCAGGCAGGCTACACAGAGTCAGGGGCTTAGCGGATGCCTTCTGTCCTGCTGGCTCTTTTCTCTCTTGCCCTGGAAGAGGGGTCTGTCCAGTTGGCTTGTTAAGCCCTGCACAGCCTTTGGTACTTGGGGTCATCAGAAAATAGAATGAGGACGATCCCACATGCCTAGCTGGGAAGGGGAGGAAGGCTCAGGGCAGCTGGAACTCGGCCCCTCCGGCCTCAGCCTCCTGTCCAGGCCAGGCCAGGACTCAGCCCCTTGAGAAAGGCCAGGCATGGTGGTCATCTCTGCTTGATTGCTGCTTCCTTGGTCATTTGGTCAAGAACTGATGCTTTTGAGGTGGCCCAGGAGGTTATGGATGACATTATTATTGAATGAAGATGTTCTCATTTGGGGGCATCCAGGAAGAGGAGTGAACAATTCTCCTGATGCTCTGTAAAAGGAAGAAATTAGATAATGGAGGAAGAGTTGGAAGGGCCCTCCCAGAGAAGGCCAGTCGGTAGCTTGTCCACAGTCACTCAAGCAGCAGAGCTGGGCTCCAGCCCCAGGCTGGCCTGGCTTTAAATGCAGACTGCGCTCCCAGTGACAGCACAGACAGGTGTCCCTGGTCCTACGAGGCATGTGTGATGTCAATGTTGGGTGCCTTTTCTGCACCTCTGAGGCGAATCATGGAGTCATCTGTGAAAGAGGGAGGGAAGGAAACATGCCTACTGTCTGCTGGGCACTGTGCTGAACACTCAGGACACAAAGGGAGGCAAAAGAGTGTCCCTGTCCTCGAGGATCACCCCATCTACTGGGGGGAGACAGACAGCATACAGGCAGCCTTGCTCCCCGCCCCCCCCCCAGAGAGGCACAGGGCAAATTGGAGGTGGTGGTCTCAGAGGGAAGGCACCAGCATAGGGGATGGGTAGCAGGACCAGGAAAGGCCTGCAGAAGGTAGGGTTGAAGTGGAGACAAGCACACTGGCCTCCTGGGGGACCAGTAGAGACGAGACATAGGACGTAGTGTCATAGGGGAGGTGGAAGGGTGATGTGTAAAACACCTGGAAAGGCAGCATGGGCTTGGTCAGGTTGTGAAGATGTTTCTCTTTGAACCTGGAGGTGAGAGGGACCCACTGCAGTTGTTTGTGGGGGGAGGCGACTTTAGGAATGTCACTCTGGTGGGTGAGTGGAGGGGGAGAGGTGGGGGGAGGCAGGAGCCCCCCAGGCCCCGCAGGTGACTGCAGTGGTCCCTGAAGGGGATGGGGAGGGAGTGCGACAGGAGAGAAGGGGGTGTGTGCGAGAGAGATCCCAAAGGCAGAAATGACAAGATGCTACGGTGGGATGAGGGAGAGAGTCGGGAGGGGTCAAGATGATGGTGGCGCCCTCACCAGCGATCAGGAAGTTAGGAAGAGAACAGGTGGCAGTTCTCCTTAGTATAATCAATGTGCATATAGCCCATTCTCATCAAGGTTTCAGAAGTGGGAAAGGAAACATAGCATCCACCCTGCACACTGAGGGGCCTGACTGGGCATCTCCCATCTGCCTCAGCGGTTCTTACAGGCCTCATCCCACACTGGGAGTGCAGTCTCAGTCTGCCCCAGCTGGCCCTGCTGGGTGCTAGGCTCTCTATATTCCCCACGTGCACAGTGGCCTGTCACACCTCTTTGCCTCTTAGTTCTTTGGCCTGACGCCCGGCACTGGCTGGTCAGAGCTTGGCAGCTTTGGTACTTCTGGGTTGCAGCCCCTCACAGACTTCCTCCTGAAGGCTGGGGCCAAGCTGGCTGTCAAGACCTGAGAGATCCCAGCAGTGGAAAGGGAGAGGGACCCAAGTATCGTGGTGGCCTTGGGTCTACTAGTGTGGCCTTGCTGCTGAGAGGATGGGAGATGGGGGAAGGTACGTGTGAAGCAGGGTCAGTGAGCATCAGAGCCCGAGTGTTCGAGGTCTCATTTGGCTTGTGCCTTATTTTGGAGGATGGGTGTCCCAGGCCATGGAAACAGCTGGAGTGGCTTTATCTTTGGTGCCTAATTTCCATTCTGAGGACGCTGGAGAGGTTGTGGGGATCAGAAAAAAAAGGATCTAGTCCACCATCTTGTTGCTTATGTGACCTGGCAATCTAGCGCAGAATCTTTAAATAAAATATTGGCCACCTTAAGTCTGCAGTCTGGCGGGCATGGAGACCCCTGCCCCAAGCCACAGGTGGGCAGCCTCTCTAATCCATAGCTGTAGTTGTCTGGGGGCAGAATGGGGCAACTCGCCCAGGGCCATAGAACTGACATATACAGTGGAGGGAGATCTGAGCCTGCATGTTCTTGACTCCACGAGATTTCACCACTTGCATCTCCAGAACTCCCACAAATCACCCCCCTCCAAAAACCTGCTCCACAATTACTTCTTAGTATTTCAAATAAATACATGTATTAAGAACTTAAGTGAGCGGTTAACCTACCCAAAACACACAAACTTCTTGAAGAAAAGTAGAAAACGAGGTTTCCATGAATGAAGAGCTGAAGGAAGGGGCTTCATTATGTGGTTAGGTTGGGCCAAATTAGTAAAGAAAATAATACCTAAATGGGTCTTTCAAGTTGACACCATAAAAGTTAAATACTGATGAAACTTCTAATGGAATTAGATAAAATTGATACAGAGAAACAAATGCCCAGAATTTCAGGGAAAATAATGGAAAAAATGAGAGGACTAGGCCCTCTCCCGGATCCTAAAGACCTGCCTAGACCTCTCCAGAAGAATTACACAGCAGAGATGGGGTGACTTCAGCTGTCCCCCAGCTTAATATACCAGGGACCCTGACAGCAGGACAAGCTCGTTCCCAAGCCTTCACCTGCCCACTCAGTAGCCCAACCACCAGCCTCCAGCAGGATCCACAAACCAATCAACAGACTCCCACTCTGTCTACACCTGAGCTCAGCTAGCATAGGAAGGAAGGAGGAAAGGACAGGGCTAAGCCTAAAGGTGAAGTCCCCCTGTTCAGTTCTATCCGGATGAGGCATCAGCAGGCCCATCTCTGGGCCTCTGGAATCCTGGTGGGTCTTTACAACACTGTTATTATTGTATAAATGATTCTAACTCTGCCCCTGCAGTCACATAGGTCTTCCCAGATTTCTCTGAAACCGTTTTCTTCATCCTTTCTTATAACAAGGCACCATAGCAGCCCCTCACATTCACATGCTCCCGCTTCTCAGTGATTCCTCAGTTGCCGGGCACCCTCTCATTTTTCAATCCATTGCAACTGAAGCAACAAACTCAGCACTACCACCACCCTTAGTGGAGCTAGGTTCTGATGTAAAGGTTAAACAGGTCATTTCGATGATGCAAAATTCTGAAGCCTTTGCACAAAGAAAGCCAACATAGTTAAGAAATACTGATGGATTAACTCAGAAAGAATCTGTATGAAATCAGGGTTTGAAATTCAAGATGTACTGACAACTAATAAAAACACAAGAACAAAAGCCATTGCCCCACAGATAAGTGGCTGGCTAAAGGATAACGAGCAATTCTCAAAAGAACTAAAAAGTGTGAGTAACCATAGGAAAGAATGCTCCCAAGATGGCCCCTGCCAGAAGAGTACGGCTGCTTCACGGGCCCAAGCAAACCAAAGCTCCTTCCTCTTCCATGTGGCAGTCAGTCAGCATTTATCAAGTCCCTACTGTACCAAGTGCTGAGGGGACAGAAAGAGGCAAAAGACATCCCCTGCCCTCCAGGAGCTTACAGTCTCATGGGAAGGACTACAGACAGACAGACAGATGCAAACAAGCTACCGACTGGATAACTAGGAAATAATTAAGCAAGGGAAGGGTGGGTAAGGCTTCCTGTAGAAGATGGGGCTTCAGTTGGGACTTAAAGGAAGCCAAGGAGGTCAGAAATGAGAAGAGCAGAGAGAGAATGCCCAGAGGCAGCCTCAGTATGGCCCCTTCGTCTTTTCTTCTCCATGTTAGCCGTTAGCCACCTTCCCCTTCAACTGATGCTTAATGATATTTTTTCTCTGAGCTCCCTTGAGCTTGGCAATGCCCTTCCTAAAATACAGTTCCAGAACTGAATTTAAAGCATCTGATGTGATCTGACCATGGCAGAATACCAAAGGACAGCCCTGTCCTTCATTCTGGCCACTGGCTTTCTTTTATTTTTTTTTAATTAAATTGGTTTGTTTATTTACTTTTAGTTTACAACATTCAGTTCCACCGGTCCCTTGAGTTTCAAATTTTCTCCCCCTCCCTCTCCTTCCCTCTCCCCCACCCTCATCATGGCTGGCCACTGGCTTTCAATACCACCATAAGCAGTGATGGCTGTCGGAGTCCACTGCTGTCCCCTAAGCAATCCAATCCTGTCCTTGGGACATTAATTTCAGAACCCAAATATGTCACTTGTTGCTTATCCCTGTGGAATTCTGTCAGCCTAGCTTCTCTGGCCTGTCCTCACCAGAGAGATTTCTTGATCTGGGCAATGACTTAGAGACCTTCCTTCATGTTCAGCCTGTTCTTTGATCCCGCTAGTTGAGCAGTCCCCCCACCTGGACTGTCACCTGGCCACTTCTTTATATTTTGTCTATGGCCGAATCCAATGCTTGCCTAACATCCAGGTTAACTAAGAGCTGCCGTCCCCTCATCTGTCAGGTAGTAGCCCTGTCTGATTAAAGCAAATGGTGCTGGCCAGGGATCCTGTGTTCTAGGTAAAGCCATGGTGACTGTAATGATTGGTACTTTTTAATGATTCACAAACCATCTCTTGGATAACACATTCTAGAGTTGTGTCAGCAATGGGCACACAGCTTACAGACCAGTAACTGGAGGGATGATTGAATTTTGTCCCCACAGAAATTATAATTACAAGTTTCACTGATGGCTAAAGTCCATTATAGAGGGGGTAGTGTGGGATGTTAGGGGCCTGTTAATCAGCATATCTAAAAGCAGAAGCCACTTCTTTTGCTCTGAGAAGGCCAGACCAGAGGGGGTTCCCAGAGGAAGAGGTCCAGAAGAGATCTTAGATAATGGGGCTCTTTCTCACGGATATCCTGGGTGAAACTTCAACTCCACGGTTTGTGGATTCTCTCAGAAATTGAGAAAATTCCTTTCTCGTGCTATGGATGATACAGACAAACTGGGAAGAGACTAAAAGCATTTATTAAAGCATGAAGAAAAGTAAAGGTGAAAAGGGGGGATTGAAATGTGGAAATGAGATGGCGGGGTAGGTGCTTTCAATGAACCCTGACCTGACCAACAGGATGCAGGGCGGGAAATTCAAATCAGGATGCGTTTTAAAAGGGCTTTTCTTTCTCCAGGGGTTAAAGGCCAGGTCACTCCTCTGAAATGACTTGAAATAAACTTTTTTTCCAAATTCACTCGTGGTCAGGGCGGACTCTTGGTAAGACCATTGTTTCTCACACTCTCCCCCTCCGTTTTTGGAAAATCTTGGTGAGATGTCTCTGCTTAGTCCCATCTTCTGATTCCAAGATCAGCCACTGTTCAAATAAGCAGAAACCAAAAGACAATTGTACATGACACTAAACTAGAGTTTGTGTAAGACTCGAATGAGGGGAGCTTGATGTAGCTGGACCTGGCGGCAGGAAGACCTGTGTTCAAATGCCCCCTTAGTGCCTAGCCCCTGCCACCCGCCTCCAGGGTGGGCGTCAGGCTCGGAGATAACGCGTGACGAGCGGTGCCCGGAAGGACCAGGTGTCACCAGCCAGGACCACGGTCTTTGTGGCAACTGGTCTCCATGGCTGTCCCACGTATTTCCCTGAGATTCTGTGTGCTTAGGATTGCTGAGAAGTTGTCCATGTGGTGTGTGGGCTCTGCTTTCTTGGTGACCCTGGGGACGGGTCTCTCCTGATGACCCTGGCATGTCCTTGTGACCCACTCCTGCAGCCCTGGGCAGACCAGCAGCCCCCGGGACTCCCCTGCCAACAACCACTGTGCAGCCAGCAGCGATGAGGGGAGGCATCCTTGGCACGCGCGTCACTGGACAATCTCGGGGAGCCAACCAGTCAGCATTCATTAAGCACCTACTGTATTCCTGGCTCTGTGCTAAGCACCACAGATGCAGAGAAGCAGTAGCTACCCTGCCCTCTTGGAGCTCACCCTCTGATAGGAAAGACGACAAGCAAACAGATGCAACAAGCAAACTCTGTACAGGATAGAAAGCAGCTAAGGAACAAAGGGAAGGTCCTATAAGAAAGAGGGGATCCCATGGGCCTGTCTTTGGGACAGAAAGTCTGGGAGGTCAGCAGTCAGAGTGGAGAGGGGAGAGCCTTCCAGGCCTGGGGGATGGCCAGAGAGAAGGAGGCCAGTGTCAGTACACTGAAGAGGACATGTCAGTGAGGGGCTTTGAAGGCCAAACAGAGCATTTTGATCCTGAAGGTCACAGGGATCCACTGGAGGTTATTGAGGAAGAGAGTGACATGGTTGGACCTGTGCTGTAAGAAAATCACTTTGGCAGCTGAATGGAGGATGGACTGGGGTAGGGAGAGACTGAGGCATGCAGACCCCCCAGCAGCCACTGCCACAGTCCAGGGGGGAGGTGATGGGGGCCTGCACCAGAGGAGAGAAGGGCAGGTACAGGGAAATGCTGCAAAGTCACGGTGGCATATTGGATGTGGGTGCGAGAGGCAGTGCTGGCAGGAGGGTGGTGCCTTGGACAGTAATAAGGCAGGGAAGGGGGAAAGATCATTAGTTGTGTCTTGGACACGTTGGGTCTAATACGTCTACTGGACATCCAGGTCGAGATGTCTGAAAGGCAGTCAAGAGATGCAAGATTGGAGGTCATCGGAGTTTGGGGCACAAAAGGCAGATGTGAGAATCCTCAGCATGGAGCTGGTCATTAAATCCATGGGAGCTGAAGAGATCACTCACTGAAGTAGGATAGAAGGAGAAGAGAGCCTAGGACAGGACCCTGAGGGACACCCATGGTGTAGCGCCAATGCAATATTGATAGCACCCATGATCACAATAAAGACTGTGACTGTAAATATCACATGATGTCCGATTGCAAAATATTACAGATTCTCCAGGTAGAGGACAGAACTGAAACATTTATTTAGACAATCCCCTCATCAGTAAGCCGATGCCATCCTAGTACCAAAGATATTCAGAAGCCAAAATGACACTGAGAGCCACAGGATCCTCAGCCTTCCCACAAACCAATACAAGGTCAGCCTCTACTCACAAGCCTGTCTGACTCCTTGCCTGAATCTCCTTTCTCTCCTTCTTCTCTCTGGCTCTACTCCACCCTTCAGCAAACTCCTTCCAAAACAGACTCCACATGACCACATTCAGCCTAGTAGAGCACAGAGTTTACTTTCAAAGCAGGGAAGATCTTCAAATTTCCATTCCCATTACACACAGCTGGAAGATGTGGTCTGGAGGAGGATCCAGTCAAGGAGACAGAGAAGGACCCATCAGAGAGGGAGCAGGAGAACCAGGGGAGAAAGAGAGGTGCCCCCAGAAACCTAGAGAGAAGAGAGTGTCAGGAAGGAGAGAGAGACCCACAGTGGCTCTGGGTGCAGAGGGGATGAGAATGAGGATCATCATAGCTTTGGGGAGGGCGGGCAGTTTGTGTGGCATAATGAGTTCAGAGCCAGAGTGTACGGGTGAAGAAGAAGCGGAGAGGAGGGGAGGCACAGCTGCCCAGTACGTGGCCTTCTCCAGGAGTCTGGTCACAAAGGGCACACAAGATATACCATCATAGCAGGTGGGACCTGGGTGAAGCCCACCCCTCAAGATGCAGAAAAAGTCCAAGCAGGGTTGAAAGCAGAAAACTTTTATTAGGAGGAGAAGCCAGGGCCCCCAGGACAAAGCACAAGGGACTCCCAGCCCAGGAGAGACAGGACAACCTATGCTTGAAAACCACAAAGGGGAGCCTTGGGGAGGGGTTGGGAAAAGAATGGACACTCTTTCCCAGGAGCACAGGGACACAGCTCAAGCCAGAGAACACCAGCAAAAGTGTCTGGGAGTGACTGCGACCTTGGCTCACTGTGGGCTCCTGATTAACTTCTTTCAGCAAACAGGCTCACTCTGTGACCCGTGCATCTGCTATGTAAGGTAATCTTAGGGGAGGCTCACATTCCTCCCTTTTGGTCAAGGTAGCCAGAGGGCCCACTGCCAACCAAGGACGAAACATAATTTTGCTACTGTGGCTTCCCTTTGCACAGATCCAAGGAGACGTGAGGTTGCCAGCCTTTGCTAGGACTGGAAGTGGTGGCTTCCCTCCCCTCTCTTGCCTCAGCAATAGGGTGGGCAGAAAGGAAGGAAAAAAGGGTTGAGCTATAACAATTAGCAGGGTCCATGAAAATGGATGAGTGAAATGACAAAGCAAACAATAAAAATGAGCAGCAAAAGGAAACCCCAAACCAAGTGACTGTGTTGGTGGTCAGAGGTGCTGTGTACATCCAGAGTCTGGGGGGCAGTCTTCTTAAGATGTCGTCTGCTTGGGGGCCACTTGGGGACGGGAACCTTCTTCAGATGATCTAGGAATCCACCTTTAAATCTGGTAGCATGAGAGTAGTCAGAAGGTCCTAGTGGGCCCTTAGATGGAGGGGCCAATTAACTCTCCAAGTTGGAAGGGGGAGAATTCCCTAAATTCAGAAAAGGAGGTGCTCTCCTCTCTAAGTGTTTCTAGTAATAACTGATTGATTAGGAAGGGGCCAGTTTTCAGATAAGACATGTGGGTTGCTTGAGATGTACAATTATGGGAAGATTCCTTGCATCAATCATTGAATCTGACTGAGTTTCTACATAACCAAGGCCCTTTGTTAGAGGTGTCTAAACAAGAGGCTGAGATGGTCCAGTTTCCCAGCCATGCTGGTGGAGGTTCAAACCATGCAATAAGGCCTTTCCCCCTGCAAAAGACAGAAGTGGGACTAGACCCATAATTGAACAGATACTAAGCTAGTTCTAGCACAGAGCCACAAGATGGGGTCAGTGTGGTTCACTCAGTTCCCACAATGAACCACTTGCTGTCTTTTCTCAACAAACTCAATTTCCTCCCTTTTGCCTTATGAAGCCCACTCCCCCCATGTTCCATGTCACCAAGGTAACCAAAAACATAAACATCATGAAGCAATACAATCATTATCATCATTAACTTAACATCAAGTCTGCTTGTACCCTAGTGACACATTTTTTTAACTTTATTTTATTAAATTTGTGTATCTACTTTTACTTTACAATATTCAGTTCCACAATCCCTTGAGTTCCAAATTTTTTCTGCCTCCCTCTGCTCCCCCTCCTCCCCAATGGCAGCATGCAATCCAATGTAGGCTCTACAAATACCTTCCAATTAAGGTTGTAAAGAAGAATTATAACCAATGAAGAGAACATCAAGAAAGAAGGAATGAAACAAAACAAAATACAAAAGAGAGAGAGCAAGGAGTTTGCTTCCATCTGCATTCAGACTCTGCAGCTGTCTCTCTGGATGTGGGTGTCTCTCTCCATCATGAGTCTTTTGGAGTTGTCCTCTAACCCTGCATTGCTGAGAGGAGCCCAGTCTATCAAAGTTGGTCATCGCACATACGTTTTGTCTGTGATTGTGTGCAGATTTCTCCTGCTTCTGCTCTTCTTACTCGACATCAGTTTGTATGTCTTTCCAGGTTGTCATGAAGTCCATCTGCTCCTAATTTCTTATAGCACAATAATATTCCATTACATTCATATGCCACAACTTGTTCAGGCATTCCCACTTGACGGGCAGCCCCTTGATTTCCAATGCTTGGCCACCACAAAAAGAACTGCTATAAATATTTTTGTGCAAACAGGTCTCCTTTCCACTTGTATGATTTCTTTGGGATACACCTCTAGAAGTGGTATTGCTGGGTCAAAGGGTATGCACTTTTTTTTATAGCTCTTTGGACATACTTCTGATTTGCTTTCCAGAATGGTTGGATCAGTTCATAACTCCACCAACAATTCATTAGTGTTCCAATTTTTCCACATCCTTTCCTATACTTTCTAGTATTTTTTAAAATAGGAATGGGTGTAGTATTTTGTCAAAGGATTTTTTTTTCATCTATTGAAATAATCATATGGTTTCTACTAGTTTTGTTGTTGATGTGATCAATTATACTGATAGTTTTCCTAATATTGAACCATCCTTGCATACCTGGAATAAATCCTACCTGATCAAAGTGTATTATTCTTGTGATAAGTTGCTTTAGTTTTTTTTGCTAATATTTTATTTAAAATGTTTGCATCTATATTCATGAGGGAACTGGTCTATAATTTTTTTTCTCTGTTTTGGCTCTTTCCAATTTAGGTATCAGTATCATATTTGTGTCATAAAAAGAATTTGGTAGGACTCTTCTCCAATTTTCCCAAATAGTTTGTAAAGTATCGGAATCAACTTTTCTTTAAATGTTTGATAGAATTCACTTGTAAAACCATCTGGCCCTGTGCAGTTAGGTGATGCAGTGAGTAAAGCCCCGACCCTGGAGTCAGGAGGAGCTGAGTTCGGTTCCAGCCTCAGAAACTAAACACCCACACAAAAAAACTAGCTGTGTAACCTTGGGCAAGTTACTTAACCCCAATTGCCTTCCAAAAAGCAAAAAAACAAAACCAAAAAAACACCATCTGGCCCTGGAGATTTTTTCCTATGCAGTTCATTGATGGCTTATTCAATTTCTTTTTCTGAGATGGGGTTATTTAAGTATTCTACTTCCTCCTCAGTTAATCTGGGCAATATATATTTTTGTAAATATTCATCCATTTCGCTAAGATTATCAAATTTATGGGCATACAATTGGACAAAATAATTCCTGATTATTGTTTTAATTTCTTCTTCATTGGAGGTTAATTCACCCTTTTCAATTTTGATACTGGTAATTTGGTTTTCTTCTTTTTTTTAATCAAATTAACTAAAGGTCTATCAATTTTGGGTGTTTTTTTTCCCTTATGAAACCGGCTCTTAGTTTTATTTATTAGTTCAATAGTTTTCTTAATTTCAGTTTTATTAATCTTTCCTCTGGTTTTCAGTATTTCTAATTTAGCATTTAACTGAGGATTTACAATTTATTCTTTTTCTAGCTTTTTCAGTTGCATGCCCAGTTCATTGATCTCCATTTGCTCTATTTTATTCATGTATGCATTCAGAGATATAAAGCTTCCCCTAAGAACTGCTTTCACTGAATCCATGTTTTGGTATGTTGTCTCATTATTGTCATTGTCTTGAATGAAATTAGTTATTGTTTCTATGATTTCTTGTTTGACCCACTCATTCTTTAGGATTAAATTATTTAGTTTCTAATTAGTTTTTAGTCTATCTTTCCATGGCCCTTTATTACATGTAATTTTTATTGCATCATGATCTGAAACCCACTTTAGAGTTATTAAGCATGGAACTACTACATTCAATTAAAGAAATAATAATAACAATAGTTAACATTTATGTAATTTTTATCATATGTCAGTCACCATGTTAAGCACTCTCATTATTCTTTTTGATCTTCACAACAACCCTGGGAGGTGGGTACCATTATTATTTTTTTTCCTTACAGATCAGGAAACTGAGACAGAGATAAGAGAACTTGCTTAAGATCACACAGCCAATAACTTTCTGCAACCAAAATGTAACTCAGGTTTCCCTGCACTTTTCAGCATTTTCCCCCAACACCTTTATTTGGAAATCTGCTCTAAGATGAGAGGGGTTAAGAGGGTTAGAGGGAGAGAATTTCTGATTTGGGGGAATCACAAGGGAACTCCAGTTTAAACAATCTTTTCTCTTTTCACGGTCAAGGAAGGCTTAAGAAGAGGTGGCTATAAAATGCCTTTCTTTCACTCTGGGATTATGTCCCATCTAGATGCTTTCCTTCATTGCCCCCAAACAATAAGGCTATCAGTCTTGAAGGGAGAAAAAAATTATAAGTGTCATTTGCTTTCAAATTTTATAGAATTTAATTCTTATTTTTCCTAAAAACAAATTCTACAGAGTGGTACTACTAAACTTACTAAGCTCTTTCAGAAGAGAGTGAGTTTCTGGAATTATGCAAAGTCCCAGGAGTTCTCCCCTGCAATCTGTAGAGCCAAGCACAAGGAGCTTTCCAGAAGAATGCTACTGTGAACAGCTTTTCAGTTCTGATTACATAGTATAGTGAACACTCTATTTATTCAATAACAAGTCAGAGCAAAACATTCACAGAAAATCAAAATACAGCACTCACAATGACTTATCACTAAAATGGCCACATAATTTTCACCAAAGTGGTCACAATAGTTTTCAATAAAGTACAATCATTTAGTCAATCACAAAATCTTTAATTCAACCACAAAGTACAAAAGTCAAAGTCCTCCACCCCCAGGTCACAGTAAATCATAATCTTCTCAGTCAGTACACAGTATCCAAGTAAAGTCTTCCTTCAGCTTGACTCGGGGTGGTCATTCAGATTCCCTGGATCCCCTTCCATGGTCCCGAATCCTACCTGGATTCACCAAACTGTCATCAGGGTTCAAAGGAAGACAGCTCCTAGGTCCTTGTCCAGCTCTCTGAGCACTTCCTGTTCCATGCTGAAGCTCACAGCATTCAGTCCACCTTAAATCCTTCACAGTCTCTGTTACTGGGAAGTCAAGGCTCAACAAAGCCACAAACAGGTTCATTAAAAGTACCAGCATCACAGTCATGCTTCTTCAGTCTGCAGCAGCTCCAGCTGGCTCTTGGATGTCTTTGACAGCTCCCAGAAGCTCTGGCTGGCCCTCGGACTCAGCAACATCTCAGCAGAAGCTCCAGTTGGTTCCCAGAATCAAAATCACTTCACCCAGGTTCCCAAAATCAAAATCATTCTCTCCAGCCTGGGGGGCCTTTCCTCTTCTGCCTCCACCAAGCTTGCTCCAAGAAGATCTGTCTCTCCCTCTCTGGGGCTCTTCCTTATATACAGTATTGCTTCTCCCTTTTCAACCCCATCCTGTTACATCAGCAACAGGAGTTCATACCTTCTGTTTCTTTAACAGAGGCTTAATTACTATGTGCTAAGTACCTCTCAGCTTAGCAATACAAAAGGAACTTCAAATTTCATTACTATTACACAATCTTAAAATAATTAATCTCCAAATCTCCAAAATCTACTAAGATGTTTCGAGTAATTCTACAAACTTTGATTATCTGACTTTGTTTCAATAATTCCAGAGTGGCCAAAACTAAAATGACAGAAAAAAAGTGTCTTGCAGGTTTTTTTCTCATAACCTAATCTCCTGAAGAAAATATAAAGTGGGAGTTGTTCCTGCTTACTGGGACAATTGCTTCAAGTATAAAATTTCATTAATATTTTACAGTATTCTAATACCCTTTAGCTGCAACCTTTGAGTCGTTTTTCTGGCTGGCTGCATTTTCCCTTTTAGAAATCTTTCCAAGTAATAGAATCTATAAACAATACATACAAGCAATAAAAATATTTTCCTACATTTTGCAGAGACACAAACACAGACAAAGTGATAAGGCAGACACATAGCCAATATATAAATAAGAAACACCTTTTAGGGGAGGTAGGCAGAAACCATCACTTAAAGTTGCCTAATAAAACCAAAAAATCATTCAATCAGAATAAAATTTTACAATGACTAGTCTTAATTTCTTTCATTTTCTTTTTTTTTTTTTTTTAAAGCAATCGGGGTTAAGTAACTTGCTCAAGGTTACACGGCCAGTTATTTCTGGGTGTGGTACTGAGTATTTGAGCCCGGGATTCAATCCAGGTCATCCCGACACTGGAGCCGGGCTCTTACTCGCTGAGCCACCTGGCCACCCCTAAGCAATTGGGGTTAAGTAACTTGCTCAAGGTTACACGGCCAGGTGTTTCTGGGTGGGTGCTAAGTGTCTGAGCCTGGGATTCGATCTCCAGGTCGTCCCGACACTGGAGCCGGTGCTCTTACTCGCTGTGCTACCTGGCCGCCCCAATTTCTTTCATTTTCAATAATGACAAGAGCCAAATTAGAACCAACACAAATTACCAGTTCAATCTCTTACAAATTTATGTCAGACATTACATAATTAAGCTTAAAGGAATAAGTCAGAGTCCTGATCCCTGACTCCGTCTTTATTTTAAAAGGGAACTGGCATGTTGAGACTGTGGCCTCAAGGCTTGCCCTGTCCCTTTCCCATCCTCAGAATGAAGGGAGTGGATCTTTCCCAGGGAGAGGGAGATAAATCTTTTCTGGGAGAGGGGGGCTGCATCTGATAAACACAGAGCCCTTGATCTCCTGTTTTAATTGAGTGATACAATTCTGCCTCTCATACTAGAGGGTGCAATTCTTTGACTCTTTCCCCATTCTTATCCATTCTTTTTAAGTTTTCCTTAAAAGAATCCAAGTTACAAGAGGTTTCCCATTTAATGGTTTTGAGTAGTCATTTATTGAAAGCATCTCATTCAGGGTGTTTAATTTTCTTGCTGGCTTCATCAAGACATTTAAGGTAATTTATTTTATCCTGACTAAAGGTACCCTGAGTTAGCCAACATTGTTGGGGTTCATCTTAGGTCAATGTCTGCCAAATAGTTAAATACCTGCAGGTTTCAGGTTCATGATGTAAAGACATGTCCAGCTGCTCTCCCCTTGGGTGTGGAGGTGTCAGGGTAGCTTTAGTATCTTGGAATGTTTGGTTACCCAGGAGAACCTGGTTAAGTTCTTACTTTATTCTGGAATTGTTTTGTTTTTCTTTTTTTCACCAAGTACCATGCACTACCCAAATTAAAAACCAGGGCTTTAATCAGTCCTGAACTCATCAGTCTAAGCCTGTAGGTTTTCATGGTTCCTCTGCTGTGGAGCCTTCACAGGCTTCCACCCTGTGGCCACAAACCCCCAAGCCTCTTTGGGCTCAGTGGATGGTCAACATTACCCCTGGAATCCCCAGATATGCAACCTCCCTCTTCTCCTAATAAATAACTCAAACAAAAGAGACATACAGTCAGGAGACCCTTACTAGACACCCCTCCTCCCTTGCCCCTAGTGGAGATGGAAGTGGCTGGCTGGACATCATAGGGTCTGAGCTGGTACAAAAGCACGTGGATCACCCCTCTAGTAGTCACATAGAAGCCCTTCATCATGATGAATCCCACTTCTGACACCAGAAATGTCAACCAGGCAAAGCCCCCTCAAAATGCAGAGGAGTCCAAGATGAGTTGAAAGCAGAAAAGTTTTAGTAGGAGGAAAATCAGACACTAGTGTTGAGGCACCCCAGTGCAAACCACAAAGGAGCCACCAGCCTAGAAAAGGCAGGGACAATTTATGCTTGAAAGCCACAGAGGAAAAAAAAAATCACAAAGGGGAGGTTTAGGGAGGGGCCAGGGTAAAGGATGGACAGCCTTTCCCAGGAACAGTTAGATGCAGAAACAGGGGGTTTGACAGGAAACGGCTGACTACAGGCCTGGGTTGAGCTGCTATGGTGGGTACAACTCAACTAGATAAGTCAGCAAACAGCAGCAAAACCTTCTAGGAGTGAGCAAGATTTTGGCTCTTTGTAGGTTCCTGACTAAATGCATTTACTCTGTCTGGTACACCTGCCTAGTAAGGTAACTCATAGAAAACAGACATATTTATTTAGGTTTTCCTGAATCTAATGTCAGGATGGGTCAAAGAGTACCTGTTGTACAGGCACTTGTATAACCAAGACAATATTCACAGCACTGATGGCGACTATAAATATGCTGGTGTAGTTCTAAATTTCAAAATATAACAGACTCTTTATATAGGAGACAGAAGCAAAACATTTATTCAGACACCAGAAAGCCAAATGCCAACACCAGAAAACCAAATCCATCATAGCAACAAAGAAGTTAATACATATTATAACTTCAGGGAGCAACACCATCCCAAAGGCTTCCCCCTACTAGGGCCTTCCTACAAACACTCACAATCCTAGCTGTCACCTTGCCTGTGTCCTCTCTCTCCCTCCTTACTAACTGTTATAACTCATTTCCTGTTCCACCCATTCAGCAAACTCTTCCCACCACAGGCTCCATGTGATTACATTCATCCTATTAAGGGGCAGGGAAGATCTTCAAATTCCCATTACCATTATATTCAGCCCCAAGATCTTTTATGTTCCTTACATGGGTGTAATGGGAATGGGAATGTAAAGATCTTTCCTGCCCCTTAATAAGCCTAAGGAAATCTGAAGATCTTCAAACTGCTTTGAAGATATACCCTGCCTCCTAATATGCTGAATTTAATTACATGGATCCTGTGATAGGAGGAATTTACTGAAGGGTGGAGCAGAGCCCAGAGGAAGCTGGGAGTCAAAGCAGTTAGACTGGAGAGAGAAGAGGATGCATCCAAGAGAGAGTCAGGCTTGTGAGTAAATGTTGGTTGTGGGAAGGATGCTGTGGCTTTCTGTGTTGTTGTGGTTTGTTAACTTCTTTGCTACTATGATGAAATTGGCTTACTGGTTTTGGTTTTCTGGTGTCTGAATAAATGTTTTTCTTCTGTCTTCTATATGGAGAGTCTGTTATATTTTGTGATCAAGCACTATTCCAGCATATTTATAGTCACCATCAGTGCTGTAAATATTGCATTGGTGCTACATCTGGCAATGAGGATGGGATTGCAAGGTATCAGATCTCTATTTGGAGGCAGAAGGGATTTAGAAGAAATGGCTATCTCAGGATAGGAAGATTTACCTTATGCCTGCCTAGCAAGGGAGTGGTCTAAAAGTACAGGGCTCTGTGAAAACTGGGAACAGAGACTACAGCAGGGAGAACCTAGAGATTTAGAAACATGTTTGCAAAGAATACCAATAAAACCTGGGAGAGAATTGGAGGCAGTGTGTAGAAGGGGCTGGGTTTTACTAACAAGTTGACATATTATATGTAAGAGCAGAGACAAGCTGTTACAAGAAAAAGCTCCAATGGAAAGAGAAGTGGCTGTGTTGCAGCATTCAGGCTCTCCTTTGGAAGCGCAAGCTGGAGGGTCTCAAGTGGTAGAAGAGAGGGCTGTTGTGAATTTGGCTTAGAAAAAGAAGCAGAAAAGTTACAGGAGAAAAGTTCATACAGGTTTTTTTTTTTGTTTTTTGCTTTTTGGAGGGCAACTGGGGTTAAGTAACTTGCCCAAGGTTACACGGCTAGTTTTTTTTGTGTGGGCATTAAGTGTCTGAGGCCAGAACCGAACTCGGGTCCTCCTGACTTCGGGGCCGGCGCTTTACTCACTGTGCCACCTGGCCGCCCCAGTTCATACAATTTTGGTGGAGACTGAGTCTAGTTGCCATGACAGTGACTGCCAGGAGAGTGCATGGGTAGAAAGTGATGCAATGTTAAATGATGAAGCTTTTATGAGGGCAGAAGTTCATCCCATACTAAGAAGAAAGCAGGAGAATCAGGGAGACCAAGCAGAGTTCAGGGAGATAATTGAGGATTTCACTCAACAGGAGGTTACTGAGACATTAAGCAGATTCACCAAAAGAATGGGAGAATTGTTTATGTCTCAGATGGTGAGAATCAGTGACAAAGGGGCCAGAGGAGTAGGGGTAGATAACGTGCACTGCTTGGAATTTATAGGTATTTGTCAAGATCCTTTTGTCCAGCAAACTTTTAGAGATTGTCATATGGCAGGAGGTAACAACATGACCAATCTGTTAGCTTTAGCTGCTTATGGATACAATAGAATGCACCCCACTGATTCTCTGTTGCCTAGTGGAGACAGATCCTGGTACTCAGACACTGCATGAGAAAGTTGAAATAAGTTATGAAAACAGTTATCGTGGTTGGAGATGCAAATGTGTATCATGATATCCCCTTAGCAGTTCCTCATAGAAATATCTTGGTGAAGACAGCTCCTCCTGCTTATAAGCACATACTTCTGACTCTACTAATTGGTGAAATAGAGCACCCTCTTTCAGAGGCACTGGACAAGATTTCCCAGCTAAATTACTTGGGAGAATGAGAAAAAGATAGATTTCCTCAAGAGAGAAAAGTAAATGACCAGCAGATTCAAAGTCAGAATAGACTGCCAAGAAAAGAACTGTTTGCTGTTCTATTGAGAACAGGCTTTGATTTTGGAAGAATTGATGGTATTCCAACTAATGAACTATATAAAATGTACCAAGAAAAGAGGCTTAATATTAGACAGAATAGGCAAGTGAGAACTGCCCCTACAGATCCTCCTGAACAATTGTATCCAATCATTCCCTTCAGGAAGAATAGGAAATTGATCAAGTCCCAGCTCATATCAGAGAAATTCACTGACAAGATTATAGAGCCCATATCAATCTGACTACATATTGGAAAAATGGATCAAATGCTGTAACCAGGGCATTGATAGATACTGGGGTGGAGGCCTCCCTTATTTATGGGAACCCCAATAAACTCAAACATGGAACTCCTATTACCATCACAGGACTGGGAGGGGCTGAAACATCAGCCAGACAAGTCAAACTAATGATGAAAATTGAACAATTACCTAAGAAAGATTACTGTGGTAATTGTACCAATTCCTGAATACATAGTTAGAATAGCTATACTGAGAGGGATGACCCTGAATTTACCTGAAGGAAGATATCAATTTTCAGTAAAGAAGATAGGAATTAATATAGTTTTAGTGGGAAAGATAAAAATGGACCCAATCACTTTACCTGAACCTTTTAGAGTAATTACTTTAAAGTGGTATCGTGTGCCAGGTAGGCAAGATGATATTATCAATACTATAAAGGAATATGTTGAAGCAAGAGTGTTAGTCCCTACAACCACACAATGAAATAATCCTGTCTGTTCAGTACAAAAATCAGATGAAATGTGGAGAATGACAGTGGATTATAGACAACTGAATAAGGTGAGTCCTCCCTTGCATGCTGCTGTTACAGATACCATCCCCTTAATGAAAAGATACAGAAATATGATGGGACTTGGTAGACAGTTATTGATTTAATCAATGCTTTCTTTTACCATCCCAATAACCTCAGAACAATGGGACCAGTTTGTTTTCACTTGGGAGGGCAGACAATATATTTTCACCTGCTTGCCACAAGGATATCTGCATAGCCCCACTATTTGTCATAGGATTATTACTAAACATTTGGATAATTTAAAGCTATCTGGTGTACATCTTACCCACTACATTGATCATAGGATGATACAAGGAGAAAATGTAAAAGAAGTGGAGAAGGGTTTGAGGATTTTAATTCAGCATATGAAATGCAAAGTGTGGGAAATTAACCCTGTAAAGATTCAAGCACCAGCTCAAAATGTAAAATTTTGGGGTATAAAATGGAATAAGGGGCTGCAAGAGATTCTTTTGCAAGTCTGACAAAAGATTCAGGATTTTCCTATCTCTACCAATAAGAAAGAGGGCCAAAAGTTTATAGGATTATTTGGATATTGGTGCATCTGGGACATATTTTGAAACCCTTATATAAAGTTACTCAGAAAAATATGAATTTGATTGGGGACTTGAGCTGCTATACAATTGACCCTAGATTTATGACCTACACAAAATGGCCAGGTGGAATTACACGTGACTGTACAGGATGATTATGCAAACCGGAGTTTATGGCAGAAACAATAGAGCTGAAATGTACCCTTAGGATTTTGGTCGAGGAAACTTCCTTAATCTGGAGTTCAATACACACCTTGTGAAGAGCACTTATTAGCTGCATATTGGGCGTTTGTAGAGACTGAACAATTGAGTCTAGGCCATGAAGTGATATTAAGGGTTGGAATCCCGATTATGACCTGGGTAATGAGTACCCCAGCTTCTCACAGAATTGGACGTGCACAAGAGGCCAGCATAATTAAATGGAAATGGTATATTCAAAAGAGCTAAAACAGGCAAAAGTGGAGTTTCTGCTCCACAGGAATCTATAGCAAACATCAATACTGAGGGAAATGATGCATCCCCTGAACCAAAGCAATAGTTGATACGTTCCTTGGTAAAATGGCATGATGGATATGATGGACTAACTGAAGAAGAGAAGAAACATGCATGGTTTACTGATGGGACAGCAAAATATTTGGGTCATAAAGGACATTGGAAAGCAGTGGCCTATAACCTATGTACCAGGTAGACTTTGGAAAGTACTGGGATAAGTGGAAGTAGTCAAGCTCAACTTATGGCAGTACATCAAACCATCAAAGCAGAGCAAGGAGGACAGTGTCATATATTCACTGATTCATGGGCGGTAGCTAATGGATTAGCTACATGGATGCCCATGTGGAAATATAAAAATTGGGACATTCATGGTAAACAAGTCTGGGGCAAAGAATTATGGGAAGATATCTGGAACGTGTCTTTGGTCACTGACTTGTCACCTTCCTCATGTAGATGCTCACGTGGCCCCCACCAAGCCAGAACGTGAGTACAATGCACATGCTGATCGACTGGCAAAGATTGCTACTCAACATCTTGTCCCTACTTTGACACCAACTGATGATCCAGTACTAGCAAAAATGGGTCCATCAAATGGCTGGACATTTAGAGGTCCAGGACCCACACTGGTGGGCACAAGATCAAGGTATTAGTATTTCTTATTCACTGTTAAAATAGATAGCAGAGTAATGTCATATATGTCAATTGGAAAAGGAGCAAACTGTCCCTTGGGTAGTAACTGAGGAGACAGCAAGGGGAAAAGTCCCAGCCCAAAGCTGGCAAATACATTATATTGGTCCTCTACTACAAGATAAAGGATGCAGATTTATATGTACGTGTGTTGACACCTATTCAGGTGTGCTAGTGGCTTGTCTTTATAATAATGAGATCCAGAAAAACACCTGTAAAACTCTAGATCTCATAAGTCTATATTTTGGAACCCCAATGCAGATTCAAAGTGACAATGGGTCACATTTCAAAGGTAATGAAATGAAGAAATATTTTATATTAAACAATATAGAATGGATATATATTCTATATTACCCACAAGCATCTAGGTTAATTAAAAGAATTAATGGATTATTAAAAGAACAGTTAAGGAAGTTAAGTTCTAATAATTCGTATCAACATTGGAAAGATAATTTGCTCACTGCTTCACAAAATTTGAACAATAGACCATTGGGAGGAAGTACACCTTTAACTATATTTATTAGTTAAAGTACACCTTTAACTATAATGATGACTCCAAATCTGCAAATTAGAAAAGAGCAGACACAGAAGATCCCAAATACTAAATATTGGACTTTGAGGCAAGATGTCCCAGCATTGTATCCAGCAACACCTGGTTTGGCAAGATAGGATTTACATTGTTTAGAGGAGTTTTGGTTGGATAGAGAAGACATAAGAAAAATTTCTACTGGAATATGTATGAGAATCCCTAAAAATAATTTTGGAAGGATATTGCCTAAATAGGTTTAGCAGCTTGAGGAATACATGTATTACCTGGAGTAATAGATTCCAATTATCAAGGAGAAATTATTGTGACATTCCAAAATTTGGGTTAAGAACCCATAGTTTTGTAAAAATGATAGAATAATTCAAGTGATCATTATTCTTTGTGAAACAACACCCCTTGTGAAAATGGATCCTGCTTCTGAAATAACTATCAGAGGAACTGAAGCTTTTGCTTCTACTAATAGAATAAAATTGGGAGCTAAAGTATGGGTAAAATGGAAGCCAGATGATGTTCCAAAGGCTGTGGAAATTATAGCACATGGGAAAGACAATACTGTAACTATTGTTTATTCAGGAGAAGATGATTACCAAATTGTACCCTTAACTCATATATTCTACTGTGAATGAGGCTATGATAGTGAGTTCATGGACTCCAGAAGTACGGTTGATCATATGTTTGTCTCTTTTTGGCTTTTTGTCTGTTAAACTTGTTTTCAAGATTTGTTTCCTGCAGACTTAGTACCCTCCACCCGTATATGTATGATCACTTAAGCCAGATGCTACCCCCTGTCCATGACTGTGATGTGCCACCCCTGGGCCTGGTGTCCAAAGAGAGCTCGGTCTTCAACAGTGCTAGGTGGAAGCTGCTGGCTTTTTATTTTCCCCAGTCACATCAAAGATTTCACAATGACTACGTCTCGAAGACACAAAAGAACAAACCAGTGTGACCTCGCTAGAGTGGCGCTTAGCCCCGTGGGGGAAAGACACAAGGTAAAAACATCTATGGATCTTCCAAATGGCCAACACAACACACATCACCAAACCACCAATCACTAACCTGGCAGTCTTCTCACCTGCCTAATCTGACAACTCGTTAATAAAATGTCTGGAGTCTCACGGGAAACTGTGATAGTGCAATTTCAGTACAATATTAAAACACAAGTTGTCTTCTGCCTAACAATGTGTACAACCAAAACGACACACACACACACACACACACACACAGATGTGTTCAAATGGTATAGGGTCACATGGTGAAAAGGTACTGGTGCGTCTGACAAGTCCATTTTAATGATTCCCTTTGGTCGACTTCTTCTTCTGCTGCTCTTCTCTCTGTTTCTGCTTCTTCTTCTTGCCACCTTCTTTGTGTCCTGCTAAGAATATAGGGGACTCCCAGCTGCTGCTGACCCGAGGTTTATCCTGCTCCTCCTCCTTATAAATATTTTGAGGCACAGGTTTGGAAGGAGCAGGCCGGTTCATCTTCTGAGAATGGGCACTAGACTGGAAAGGCAAAGCGTTCTGTCCTCTGCGAAGGCATCTGAATCTTCTACACCATTTATTGTTAAGGACTTTAACTGGCCATCTTCTTCAACTTCTACTCTTTCTTGACCATTCTCAACAATTCTCTTTGTAGTGATTTTTTGGCCATTTACCATTTTAGTCGTAGTTGATATGGATTTGAAGTTACCCATCCCACTACCACCAAATGACACAGAAGAGAATGAAGTAAGGCCTCCATGCCCCACTGAACCACATGAAGTAAATCCTGTATCGAATGAAGAAAGTCCACCTCCAAAACCTGGAAATCCACCAAATGCAGAGAAAAAGGGTCATGCACCTCTGTTTCTGTTTCCACGAGTCCCTCTTCGATTTCCAAAAAAAGTCCTCAGATGGATCTTCAAAGAAGTCAAATGAAAATGGGTCCCTTCCACCAAAAAATTCCCTGAAGATATCATCTGGGTTCCGGAATGTGAATCCATATTCAAATGGATTATCAAAATGACTTCCACCTCCTCCACCTCCACCATTTAATCCTTCTTTTCCATATTTGTCATAGATGTCCCATTTTTTAGCATCTGATAACACCTCATATGCCTCAGCTACTTGTTTGAATCTCCTTTCTGCTTCTTTATTTTCAGGATTTTTATCCGGGTGCCACTTAAGTGCCAATTTACGATACGCCTTTTTAATATCCTCGGGTGAGGCATGTCTGCACACCTAGAACTTCATAGTAATCCACCATGTTTTAATAGTTTGTTGGAACAAGTCCCGAAGGGGGTTGGCAGCTGACGGTGGGGAGGAGGAGGGGCTGGGCGGTGAGGCCTGCGGTCTCCTCTCGGCTCCAGCGCTGCTGGTGGTGGTGGCAGTGACCAAAATGTATTGTTAATGTTTTTTTGTTGTGTAAGGTACATGAAAGATCTTGGGGCAGAATGTACTGGTAATGGTAATTTGAAGATCTTCCTTGCCTCTTAATAAGCCTAAAGCAATTTGAGGACCTTCCCTGCTTTGAAGATATACCCTGCCCCCTAATAGGCTGAATGCAATCACATGGAACCTGTGGTGGGAGCAGTTTGCTGACAGGTGGAGCAGAGCCCAGAGGAAGTTGGGAGTCAGAGCAGCTAGACTGGAGAAAGGAGAGGATGCATCCAGAGAGAGTTAGGCTTGTGAGTAAATGTTGGTTTGTGGGATGGCTAAAGGCTGCTGTGGCTCTCTGTGCTGTTGTGGCTTATTAACTTCTTTGCAACTATGATGGAATTGGTTTACTGGTATTGGAATTCAGTTTCCGGTATCTGAATAAATGTTTTTCTTCTGTCTCCTATATGAAGAATCTGTTATATTTTGTGATCGAGCACAATGCCGGAATATTTATCGTCACTATCAGTGCTGTAAATATTGCATTGGTGCTACATTGGGAGCAACGCCATCCCAAAGCCTTCCCCTGCTTGGGCCTTCCCACACTCACAATCCTAGTTTTCTCCTTGCCTGTGTCCTCTCTTTCCCTCCTCACTAACTGCTCTGACTCATTTCCTGCTCTACCCCTTCCTGCTCTACCCATTCAGCAAACTCTCCCCACCGTAGGCTCCATGTGATTACACCCAGCCTATTACGGTGCAGGGAAGATCTTCAAATTTCCATTACCATTACATTCGGCCCCAAGAGCTTTCATATTCCTTTCATATTCAAGACTTTAGGGGTAACTGGTGTCAATAGAACTTTAGAACAACATAACAGGGATAATGCAAAATAAGCCCATAAAACAATGTCTTAGGGTGGGGCTTCAGTACAAGCACCCCATCATTCCCCATTTGAATTACTGGGGCTCGAAATCTTGGGGTAAGGGGTGAAGGTCTCTTCGTCCATAGCTACTTCCTGCTGAAATTGGATGTAGAGTTGTCTTTTCCCTAAAAGCTTCCACTTGAGAGGTCAGTTCTTTAGCTGGTATCTGGAGCTTTGTTGATCCAGGTTCAGGGGTGACATATCACAGCCGTGGACAGGGGGTGTTATGTGGCTTAAGCAATCAAACTTCTGCAGGTGGAGGGTACTAAACCTGCAGGAAACAAATCTAGCAAACAAGTTTAACAGACAAAAAGCCAAAAAGAAACAAGGAGACAATAACCAGAAGCAGGGTAGACATAACCTTTCTATTAGCCTAGGAGAATCTGGAACAGCAGCATACAAGGGGGAGTTCCCTTAATCAATTGTCCATAATCTACTGTCATTCTCCACATTCCATCTGACTTTCATACTGATCAGACAGGATTATTCCATCAAGTGGTTGTAGGGACTAACACTCCTGCCTCAGCATATTTATTTATAGTATTGGTGTAATGGTAATGTAGTTTTGAATGTGAAGATCACTTTGTGTTGGCAAAAGTAGCAGGTACTTAGCACTTAGTAACTGATCAAGCCTCTGTTGGGGAAACAGAAGGTATGAACTCCTGTCTCCTTTAATTGATGTAACAGGAAAGGGTTGGCTGAAACAGTTTGCTAATGCCGTGTGTGTATATAAGGAAAAGCCCCAGAGAGGCACAGTCAGAATTTCCTTGACACTGAGATCTGGTAGCAGAGCAGCTACAGAAGAGAGAATGGAGAACTGAGTCCTGAGAACTTGTGGTGGTGGAGCTTCTTCTGAACAGGATCCCAACAGCCAGGAGCCTAGGAGCCAGGAGCCCCAGTGACTGAAGCATGACTGGGATGCTGAGACTTTGTTTGTTTGTGGCTTGGTTGAGCCTTGAATTCCCTGGAGCAGAAATGGTGAAGGATCTGACATGGACCAGATCCTGGGAACTTCAGTCTGGAGCAGGACCTGCCCAGAGAGCTGGTCAAGGAACTGGGAGCTGTCTGCCATTGAGCCCAGGTGACACAGTCTGGTGAATCCAGGTAGAATCTGGGACCATGGAAGAGGATACAGGGAATCTGAGAACAGGCCCCAAGTCAAGATGAAAAGACCTCTCCTTGGGTACTGAGTAACTGTGGAATTATAGTTTACTAGTGACCTAAGGGGTGGAAGGTTTTGTGTATGACACTTAGTAAGACTTTGCTGAATAAGTGACTGATTTGAGTACTTTGAGATATTGTTACTGATAAGTGACTGATTGAGTTAACCAAGACTTTGCCTCATGAGTGGAAGACTTTGACTACGTACTTTGAGACTACTGATAAGTGACTGATTGAATTAACTTAAGAGTGACTATTTTACTTTGAGACTATGTTGTGAATATTATATTATGATTTTCTGTGATAAGTTGTAATACTGTGAATGCTGTACCTTGATTCTCTGAGAAAGTTTTGCTTTGATTTGTTATGGAATAGAGTGATCACTATACTGTGTAATCAGAATCTTAAAAGCTGTTCACAGTAGCATTCTTCTGGAAAGCTTCTGTGCATGGCATTACAATTGATAATTTCATCTTGCTCACCTGGCACATGATACTTCTTTAAAGTAATTACTGCAGAAGGTTCAGGTAAAGTGATTAGGCATATTTTTCTTTTTCTCATTAAAACTGTTAATTCCTATCTTCCTTATTGCAAATTGGTATCTCCCCTTAGGTAAATTTAGAGTCACACCTCTCAATATAGCTTTTCCAACGATGTATTCGGGAATTGGTACAATTATCATGGTATATTCTTTCTTAGGTAATTGTCCAATTTTCATTGTTAGTTTTGACTTATCTGGCTGATATTTCAGCCTCTCCCAGTCCTATGATGGTAATAGGAGTTCCATGTTTAAATTTGTCAGGGTTCCCATATATAAGGGAAGCCTCCACCCCACTACATATTAATTCCTTAGTTACAGTATTTGATTCATTTTTCCAATATATGGTCAAATTGATATGTGGTCTACAATCTCATCTGTGTGTTTCTTTAATCTGAATTTGGGATACATTTTTCTGCATCCCTCAGCAGCGAAAGCTAACAGATTAGTTACATTGTTACCTCTTTGCATATGGTAATCCCTAAAAGCTTGCTGTACAAAAGGATTCTGACTAATACCTATACATTCCAAGCAACCTGTGCTATCTATTTATACTCCTCTGGCCCCCTCATCACTGATTCTCATCATCCAAGACACCAGTGATTCCCTCACCCTTTGGGTGAATAGACTTACTACATCAGTGACCTCCTGCTGAGTAAAGTCCTCACTTTCCTCCCTGACGACTGTGTTTCCCCCGGGTTCTCCTTCTTCTTCTCCTCACTATGGAGTGAAAATCTGCCCTTGTAAAAGCCTCTTCATCTAACTTTGCTTCATTCTCCTCCCACGCACTCTCCTGGCCGTTGTCAGGGCAACGAGGCCCGGCCTGTGCAAGGGCTGCATGAACATTCCTTTTGTTAGTCATCTTTCTTCTCTTTCTGAGTCAAACACGCAGCAACATCTTCTACCACACAAGACTTTCCAACTTGCTCTTCTGAAGGAAAGCTCAGATGCTGTAACACAGAAAGTTTCTCATACAAATTAGCCAACTCCCTTTCAATCCGAGTTTTTTGCTGAAGCAGTTTGTCTTTGCTTTTACATATAATACAAGTCATCTGGTAGTAAAACCTTGCCTCTTCTACACATTCCTTCCAGTTCTTTCTACAGTTTTATTGGCATTTCTTGCAAAAATCCTTCTAAATCTCTCGGTTCTACCTTCTGTAGTCTCAGTTCCCAGTTTTCACAGGGTCTGATGCTTTTAGCCCATTCTCTTATTAGGGAGGAATAAAGTAAATCCTCCCATCCTGAGATATCCATTTCTTCCTCTAACGTCCTGCTTCCTCCAAATAAGATCCCATCCTCATCGCCAAATGTACCACCAAGGCAATATCCACAACACTGACAGCAACTTTGAATATGCTGGCATAGTTCTGAATTGCAAAATATAACAGACTTTCCACATAGAAGATAGGAACAAAGCATTTATTCAGACACCAGAAAGTCGAATCCCAACACCAAGAAACTGAATCCATCATAGCAACAAAGTTAGTACATATTTGTCACTGCGGAGAACAGCACCATCCCAAAGCCTTCTCCCTGCTCGAGCCTTCCCACAAACACTCACAACCCTAGCTGTTTGCTTGCCTGTGTCCTCTCTCTCCTCCTTCACTAACTCCTCTGATTCACTTCCTGCTCCACCCATTGAGCAAACTTCCCCTACCACAGGCTCCACGTGATTACATTTGGCTTATGAAGGGGCAGGGAAGATCTTCAAATTCCCGTTAAAATTGCAGCACCAGAGGATGACTTTAAGGCCTCATCTCACACAGAGGGGCAGCAGTCAAAGATCAGTTTGAAGGCAGGCGGCTGGGATGAGGTGACCCAGGGACTTCCACTCCCTGCCCAGGTGAGCGCTTTGCCTCATCCCAGCCCCCAAAGAGAAGTGACTGCCTGAAGTCAGCATGAGTCTGGGAGCACCTCAGTCCCAGAGTGCCTGGCTGGGGCTAGAAGGAGAGAAGGGATGATGGGGGGGTGGCATCTTCCAGTCCCCACCTAAGCGAGCACTCTGTACTGAAGCCCAGCTTCCAGGAGATAGGCTGCCTCCAGGCTGTCTGAGATCTGGTTGCTGTGCTGGGGACCTGCTCTGCTCAGAGTGGGAGCACTCCCCAAAGCAGACAGAGCCCAGTGAGATGTGACTGAGACATCAAAACCCTTCTCCCACAAAGGCAGCCTGGCCTCACTGGTCCACAGAGATACACAGAGACCTCATGAAAGTGAGAGATAACCTAGGGGAGAGTGTGCACCTCGGTACCCACCCCAGCCATGCTGTTATGACCCAACCAGCCCAGTCCTAGTCTGCCTGTCTGGCCCCAGAAGCCTTGGGTGTCCAAGCTCCTTTCCATGAGTAAGGTGAGGGCTTGGAAGCTGCCCCATTCAGCTCCTCCCCTGCCCCAGGTCCATTTTTAGGGCACCTTTGGAAGAAGTTCCCTGTACCCACTACAGGGTTGACTCTAATGGGTGTACCCCTAGCTTGTCCTCCCAAGGTTCCTGCCCCCCATCCTAGACCCCTAAAGTCTCTTCCCTCAGCTAGATCCCACCCCTTCCTGGGTTCCCATCTGCCTGTTTCTCAAGCCTCCTGGTCCCATTAAAACAAAAGGTCCTAGAAGCTCAATGCTTGAGGGGCAATGGGTCCAGGGATGAATTCTGATCAGTTGGGAGAGCTCTGTGTGAAGGATGCTGAGTCATCAGGCCAGGGCCAAAAAGGCTGGAATTCTCCTCCAAGTTTCGAGAACCTGGCCCAGGCCAGATGGCACCAGAGCAGCAGGGTCTGCTCAGAAGCTTCATCTGTAAAGTTAGTGGGGCGTGTGGGGTAAGGGGGAGGCCATGGCCAGCAGCCTCTGAGGGTCCTTCCAGTGATAAATGCTCCAAGTCCAGAATGTTTTTAGATGAAGCAAGAGTAAAGAGGAGAGCTAAATTAAAACAGTAAGACGACTGGTTATCACCCAAAACCAGGCAAAAGCAACTGCCACCTGAAAAAACACTGTTCCCCAAATGGAAAACCCTGCCAGTTGAGGGGATTGTAATTCACCAAAGATATTCTTTAAGTCAATCATTATTCACCATCCTCATCAAACATCTGTGAAGTTTTCATAGTTGGAATACCACAAGTCTGTGTCTCTGAGATAAGTGGTAAGCCCCGTCCCTCTCCTCCAAAGCACCCTCTGCCTTTGCATGGGCAGCAAACAATCTGACTCAATTCAGTCCAAGAAACAGTACTGACAGCCCTACCGTATGCCAGAGACACAATCCAACCAGTTGAACTTTCAGGAGCTTACTTACCCCAAATTAGGTGTATAAAAGGCACAGCTAGGTAGTGTGGCAGATAGAGCCCCAGGCCTGGAGCAGGCAGACCCAAATTCAAATACAGTTCAGATACTTCCTAGCTGTGTGACCCTGGGCAAGTCACTTCCCCCGCTTGTCTCAGTTTCCTCATCTGTAAAATGAACTAGAGAAGGAAATGGCAAACCACTCTAGTATCTCTGCTAAGAAAGTCCCAAAGGGGTCAGGAAAAATTACACATGCCTGAAAGTACCAAACAATAAAAAGCAAGTAAAAAGTATATAAAATGAACACATCAGAGGGCTACCAGCTGAGAGAGGGGTCAAGGCGGGCATGGAGGTGGCCCTGGGCAATGCTTTGAAGGAGCCCAGCCTCGCCCTCTGACAGGTGCCTGCATCTGGACATCAGCTGGGCTGCCTGGGGAATGTCTGGTCAAGTTATCTTGTTGGGGGTTGAGAAGCGGGTAAAAGTGACTGTCCAGTGTGTAACATGGAGCCCTGAAATGACTGCTGCCCCCAGGGGTGTGGCTGGAGGGGTCTTTGTTGGGACGTTCCCTTCTGGACCCAACATCACTTCATGCTCGGAGTTCTCCAAAGATGTAACAGAAAACCTCAAGCACCGAATCTGGGTCTGATAAACAACACAACAGTCAGCAAGAGGGCAGCAGTGCTCTGCGGAGCCCTCAGCAGCCGGTGGCTCCAAAGCCAGGCTCTTTTCTACCATGTTCCCAGCACGAGTCAGGCCGTGGAGCCTACCCATGGCCTCATGGTGCCCCCGGCCTTCCTTCCGCTGTCCTCCAAATCCTCAGGAGATGGTCCCAGACAAAAGCAGTGTGGGGAGGGGTCCTGGGGGCAGCAGGAGGCGTCTCCTCCCTACTGGGCCCACGCAGTGTGGGGACCATGCGTGGGGAGGGGCCCTGGGCGCAGCAGGAGGCGCCCCCTCCCTACTGGGCCCACGCAGTGTGGGGACCATGCGTGGGGAGGGGTCCTGGGGGCAGCAGGAGACGTCTCCTCCCTACTGGGCCCACGCAGTGTGGGGACCATGCGTGGGGAGGGGTCCTGGGGGCTCCAGGAGGCGCCCCCTCCCTACTGGGCCCACGCAGCGTGAGGAGCGTGCGTGGGGAGGGGTCCTGGGGGGGCGGCCCCTCCCTCCTGGGCCCACGCAGCGTGAGCAGCGTGCGTGGGGAGGGGGGATTCTCCCCGGCTGAAGCGCGGGGCTGCCCCGCGACGCCTCTCCTCGTGGCCAAGCGCGGACTTCGGCCTCCGTTTGTAGCCGGAGCAGTGATACAGGCCAGGCCCACAGCAGGCGCCTCAAAAATGCATTCTTTTCCAGCTCTGGGGCAATGAGTCCGAGCCCACCCAGGTGACAAGGGGGGAAACTGAGGCCGCGCAGGGTGTGGGTCCAGAGGCACGAGGGGGGGGGAAGGGAGGGAGCCCTACTCTGCCTGCCCCTCCCCCCCGCCGCCCAGGCCTAACTGGGTCTCAGCGGCCCCAGGGACAGGGCAGGGAAGAGCCTCGGCGGGGTGGGGGGGGGGTGGGCAGGCCCCCTAGGGGGGCACGTGCGCGCCCAAATCCCTCTCCCTACCCCGCCCCTCCACAGGAAGCTCATTGGTCCTTTTCCCTGCCAATCTGCGGCAGGGAGCAGGGGGGGAGGGTCGGCCGGCCTGTGTGTCTCTCGGCTTTGCCCTCGCCTGGGTCGCAGGCCCAGCCTGGGGAGGATGCATCTGCATGTGGAGGGGGGGGAGCCCCGCGGGGCGCCGCCCCGCCCTCCCGCTAGCGCAGAACCCACTGCGCCTGCGCCAGCCGCAGAGGTGGGAGGGGCGAGCCCAGAGCCCGCTCGAGCGGAAGCGGAAGCAGCAGCCTTGTCCGAAGCGGCGTCTGTGTGTGGCGGCTGTGCAGGCTGCTGAGCAGGGGCGCGGGGCTGAGGGCTGAGGCGGCCGGCGCCCCGCACGGGGGGCCCCGCGATGCGCGCGGCGGGCCGGGCCGGGCCCGGAGCCGGCGGCTGGGCAGGCGGCGGGCGGGCTGGGGCCGGGCGGGCGGCATGAGCAGGGCTGCAGCCCGTGGGCTGGGGGCGTCTGTGCCACCTCGCTCTAGCCTCGGCCTCTGCCCGGGCCCCGCCCGGCCCTGCTGACCACCGCCTGTCCCTGCTGCTGCTGCCACTGCCGCCGCCGCCGCCGCTCCTGCCGCCACCGCCGCCGCCGCCGCCATGGCCTGGGTGCTGAAGATGGACGAGGCGGTGGAGGCCGGCCTGGTGCACGACTTCGACGCCAGCCTGTCGGGCATCGGCCAGGAGCTGGGCGCCGGCGCCTACAGCATGAGGTGCGGCCCAGGCCGGGGCGGGGCGGGGCCGGGCCGGGCGGGCGCCTCCCCTCCCCCATCCCCCCTGCGGGCTCCGGATGGCCGTGCTGGCGCGGAAACTGGGGGGGGGGCGGGGGGCGGGCAGCCGCTCCGGGCGGACCGGGGTCCGGGAGGGGGTGAGGTGGGCTGCCGGCTCGAACCGGCGCCTTCGGGGTGCTCGGCGTGGCGGCCCGGACCAGTTGCATTAATTCGGCTCCTCGTTGTGGCCGGCCGGGATGCCTGGCAGCTGGGTCGCCATCTTATCCCCCCCCCCCCCCCCCCCCCCTGGGAGCCGGCCGCCATCTTGCCACCCCCCCCACGTCCCCCCGCCCCCCCCCCCGTCTGGGAGCCGGCCGCCATCTTGTCCCCCCCTCCGCCGGGATGGGGTCGCCATGTTGTCCCAGTGGGGGTGGAGGGGGGGGAGCAGGGCTGTGGGCCCAGGAAGGCCCGAGCGGGTTCTCTGCGGTCCGCCGCCGCCGCCGCGTGCGGACCTCAGGGACTTCAGGGCCGGCCAGTGCCCGGGGAGCCGCCCCCCTGCGCCGTGGCGCCTTGTTACCGGCTTCCGGGGCCCCCCAGGCGGGGAGGGGCGCCCCCTGCGGGCGGGGGATGGCCGGCCCGCGCCCGTTAGGTGTTAGGTTAGACCGAGGGCGAGGAGGGGAAGCACCAAGGCTCCGGATCCGGCCTGGGCCGAGCCCTCCCTGGGAGGAGGGGGGAGGGGCGCCCGGGCGCGCGTGCGCATGTCCGCGGCACTGCGGCTGTTCTTCTGAAAACGTGGTTGCGGATCCCCAGCCCCTCCCCGTCCTCCCTCCGCTGCCCCCCCCATCTCTGCGTCAGTCTGCAGCGGCAAAGGCTGCTGGGAAAAGTGCCGCTCCCTGCTGCTGCCGCAGTGCTGCAGGGGGCGGGGCCGCGCCCGACCTTTGTCCCCGCGCGGATGGCTGTGACTTGAGGGTCGTGTGTGGGCCCTGCAGCTCAGGTGGAGAGGCTCCGGAGGCCCTGTGAGGCCACGGAGCCGCGTTTCCTGCTGTGACCTTCGGGGCCCACGGAGGACCGCGAGGGGGCGGCAGGGTGAGCCGGGCAGGCAGTGACCCCTCTCTGGTAAAATGAGCTGCAGGCCCTTGGGGGGCAGTCGGGGTTAAGTGACTCGCCCAAGGTCACTGAGTGTGTGTGTCCGAGGCCAGACCCCAGGGCCGCCCGCCCCCGGAGCCCACCCGAGTCCAGCCATGTCACTGCCCGTGAGGTGATGGTTTCTCTGTTCATCCCCTCAGCCTCGTGGTCTCCTCCTGCAGCTAGAGCCTTTAACCAGGAGAGATGGTGCTGGGTGAGGAAGGGAACAAGCGCGCCGGGAGGGCCGTCTCTGCTCATGGGGGTGGCAGGTGCGGTGACCCTCCCCTAACAAATGGGGAGACCGCGGCGGTGTCCTTTCTTGGTTCCTCCTTCGGCGGCTGCCAGTTCTGCGCTGTCGTTTCCATACGAGCTTGACAGACTTTCACAGCCTGGTTAGCGAAGCTCTGTCGATGCCTTGGCCTGCTCCCATGGGAGCGTGAGCTGGGGGCTCTCTGCTCCTTTTTCACTTGTGAAGTCGGCTGCTCGGCTCGACCCTTGTACTGACAAAGCACTGGGAGACGCGACTTCCCCTCCCAGGCGCTCTAGGTGCATCCCGCAGTCTCTTCGCCCTCCTCCTCAGGCCTCCGCATGATCTGCTCTTTGACCTGCCAGTTCTTGGGGTTGTTTTCAGGCTCCGATTTCCTTTGGAGTCTTTCTTTAAAACTCCCCTACTGCGCGACAGTCAGTAAATGACGTGCCTCCTGGGCCGCTTTTGCCCGTTTTATGGGTAAAGGTGTCGCACGTACCTACCTGTAAATTCCTCTCTGTTCTCACTCAGCAGCCTGCAGACCTGCATCACCTCCCTCCCTCGGGCCCTTGACTGCTTTCTCGTTCATCTCTTGATTGGGTTTGTCCGGGTCTGAAAGGCACACACTGAGGTCTCCTGCTCTCACGAGTTGTGCTGTCTGCTTCTCTGGCTCAGTCACTCTTTCTTACTGGCAGCTCAATGCTTTCTTATTAGGTGCCTCTCTATATTTAATAGTGCTGTTGAATAGTCATAATGCTATTACCCCCCAGAGGAAGAAATTTAAGAAATAGCTGGGGTTGAAGTTGACCCCTTTGTACCAGCTTTGTTCCGGTTCCAGAAGCCACCCCCTGTTTCCTTCCTCCTGGGAGAGGAGTGTGTAACCCATTCCTGCCTCACTTGGCTTGTGTCTGTGGATGCTTCAGAGCTGATGCTTTTTACTGTCAAGCTGATGCCTAGATTTCCAAGGCAGGGATATCTGGCTGGTTCACCCCCCTGGAACAGAATGTTGGAAGCCTCCAGAAGATGGCCCCGAAGGACCCAATAGCCACAGTCTCCACCTGTCCAAGAGTTTTGGATTCTAAGCAGGAAGGTCCCTGGGGACTGGGGGAGGGCAGGATAGGGAGGCTGGTGGCTGTCAGATGGAGGCAGCTTTTCCCATAGAGCAAGTCCCATTCAGCAGTAGCCAACAAGAAGACATGGTAGGTAAGAAAGGCTGCTGTCTTCACATGGAGGTTCTGGGAAGATCCAGTCGATCAGAGGGTAGAGACTACAGGCAAGGAGGGAATTTCCAGCGTGAGTAGGTAGAGGTGGTGGGATCTTCTAGTCCAGTGTCCAGTGGAGGAGAGTCAGGAGTGATACTTCAGGAGCCCAGCAGAAATAGCATATCCAAAGAAAGGGACACAAGACAGGTGGTAACTTAGCAGGATAGTGGGGAAAATCCCGGATTTGGAATCTGCTCACTGCCACTTGGTAATGATAATAGCTGCCATAGGGCGGCTGAACGGTTCAGTGGATAGAGCATTGGGCCTGGAGTAGGGAAGATCTGAGTTCACACCCAACCTCAAACACTGATCCACTGTGTGACCCTAGATAAGCCACTTAACCCTGTTTTCCTTCATCTACCGAAGAAGCAAATGGCAAAACCCGCCAGGATCTTTGCCAAGAAAATCCCCATGGACATGGGGTCACAGTCAGATGTGACCAGATAACAAAACCAGCAATACTGGTATCGCTCTTGCTGTGTGCTAAGCACTTTACAATTATTACCGAATTTGTTTCTCATTTGTTAGCCTTGGAAGGCAGGTGCTGTCATGATCACCATTTTACAGATTAGGGAACTGAGGCAAACAGGACTTAACTAACTTGTCCAGCGTCACATAGCTAGTGAGTATCTGAGGCTGACTTTGCACTCAGATTTTCCCCACTCTTGGTGCAGGTTGCATTTTTATCAGCAATGCAATATTAACAATGCCTATAAATGTGCTGATATGGTTATTAATCACAAAATATACCAGGCTCTCTACGTGGGGGGACAAAGCTGGAACATTTATTCAAATACCAGAAAATTGAGTCCCAAAACCAGGAAGTCAAAGCCATCGCAGTCATTGTGAAGTTGGCACATGTAGTTAGTGTAGTAAACACCCACATTCTCAAGCCTTCCAAACTGAACAGGCAAAGATCCTCCTCCTCACTCACAGCAACTGCTCAGTGTCCATGCGGCTTGCTCCCCGCAGCTCCGGCCCCCGAAGTTCCCATCCCTGGCGGTCTTTAGCAGAAATCCTGGCTGCCTTGGCTCCTGCTTCCTCTTACCCCACCCCTTCCTTCTGAGTCAGCAAGTTCAAGGGGCATGGAAGACTTTCAGATCCCATAACCATTACAGCATTCTGTGCATTGGTGCTGCAAACCCTTCCCCCCCCCTCCCCCAGGCTCCCTAAGTGGCACTGAACCTTGAGGCAGTTGGACATCATTGGTCCCTCCAGCTGGTCCCTTGACTTTCGGCAGACATGAAGCCATTTGTAAGATTTCAATGCCCTGAGGTAACCAGGACTTCTGTGTGGCTGATCACTTAGCAAAAATGAAGGGGGAGAATGTTCCAGAGACCTCGCCTTTTCTGTCTGCATTAAGACTTGATGCCCTCCGTCCCTGGTCAAGGGCTGGTCATTCTTGCATCTTAACTCCTCTCTGACAAAATCGATGCCTTTGTCTTCTGAAAGTCCTCTCTCCTGTCAGCAGCACTGAGGAAAACCCCGTGGGAGTTTGTAAGACTTGGAGGTTCTTGTTGGGGGTCTTTGTGACTCCTGCACATGTCCCTTCCTTGTCTCAGAAGTCGGATCATTAGTTGTGCATTTGTTTCATGTGGTGGTGCTTGTGAGGAAAGTCCCTTGGTAATGACCACTTCTGCTCTCAGTCTCCCTTTGCTCATCTTTGCTGAGTTCACTGTTAGCACACTTCCGTTTGATTTGGCACTTGAGACCCAATTTCATGTTATTGATGAGTAAAATTCTTTTGTTTTCAGTGATGTGTTGGCCCTACCCATTTTTAAGGAGGAAGATTCTGGCCTTACATTGGATGGTGACCCCAAACAGCCACCTTTTCAGTACATCCTGTGTGCTGCGACGTCCCCTGCCGTCAAACTGCATGATGAGAGCCTCACTTACCTGAACCAAGGTGAGAGACGGGGTGGCAAGGCCTGTGGCGAGGAGGTGGGGTGGGGCAGCCCAACCTGGCAGCCCTCAAGGGGGAAGGAGGTGGGATGGGGCAGCCCAAGCTGGCAGCCCTTGAGGGGGAAGGAGGTGGGATGGGGCAGCCCAACCTGGCAGCCCTTAAGGGGGAAGGAGGTGGGATGGGGCAGCCCAAGCTGGCAGCCCTCGAGGGGGAAGGAGGTGGGATGGGGCAGCTGGGAGGGCTGAAAGAGCTACCTTTGTTTGGCCCAATTTGTACCAAGACTTGTTCTTCAGAAATTGTCCTACACGAGTAAGAGAAAAGCTTTTCTTTCCTTGGAAAAAAGGTTTTGTTGAGGTCTTTTTTTTTTAAATGTCACCGTAAGTTCCTTGTTAACTATCTTGTGTAAAAAATAGAATTCTTTAAAGATAAAAACAAATGAGCGTAACTAACCTGTCCATCCTAAAAGGCTGCAGATACGGGAGGCACGCACAGCCCTCAGGGACCTCCGGCCTCATTGTCTCTTCTTGAATAGTGCTTGTTTCTCACACCCCACCATGGCTTGTTTATTAGTCACACTCTGATTGGTGGGCCTCTCTTTTGCTTCCAGGACTTGTCTACTTTTGCATAAAAAGTGCTGCTCTGAATATTTTGGTGTGTTTGGGGACTTTCTTCTCAGTGGCCTCCTTGGGGTATGGGTATGGCAGTAGCATCTCTAGGTGTGAAGGTGTGGATGTGGTAGTTGATTTGCATAATCCCAAACTGCTTTCTACAGTGATCATACTGATCACAGCTCCACCAACAATGCACAAGCATACCTGTCTCCTCACAATTCTCCAGCACTGACTCATCCATTTGTCACCTGGGCTGGTTTGCCAAGTGTTAGGTGAAGTGTGTCTCAGGAGTGGTTTGGGGTCATCAGTAGTTTGCATTTGCATTCTTATGTTCCTGTCCTTTGGTCCCTTCTGTCTTGGGGAAGGGCATCAAGTGCGCTTGGCCTGCTGAGTGATTGCACTCTCAGCCTAGGTGTGCACACCTGTGAATCAGGAGGGATTGCAAGTGCTTCATCTGATGAGAAGCAAAACCCACGAAGAGGTTGACAGTAGCAGTAGACATGAGGAGAGATGTGTGGTGGGGAATGGGCTGGTTGATGCAAGTAAGAGCTTTCTAAGGAGACAGACCATCTAGGACCTCGACCCGGTTGACCTCACAGTGTTCGGGCTTCTTCTCCAGCCTCTTGCCACAATATTTTCAGGTGACTTTTGCCTCTCCCGTACCCACTTTGGAGGATTTCCTGCATGCTTGGCTTTGAATGAGAAGTGTCCCAACCTGACCAGAAGCTTCTGTTGGAGATTTTGTATCAGAGCCATAGGACATCAGCAGCACGGTCTTAAATTGAACTCCAGAGACCTGAATTAGTTACCTCCAGGACACCGTGCAGTCATTGTGCTAGTCATGCCAAGAGACAAAAGTAACACGTAAAGCAGTCTTTGTTCTCATGGACCTTCCTTTGGCCTGGAACGTGAGCCACTGTCCTCCGAGAAGGGCAGGGCTTCGTCCTGGGAGGGCTGCAGATGGAGAGCCCTAGAAGAGGTGGACCCAGAACTGGGACTTCCAGTGGGGAAGGGGGAAGCTCAGGGGTCTTGGGCTACAGGTGGGAGGATGATGTCTTGGAGAAGAATGTGTCTGAAAATGAGAAGGGCGGGCGTGGGGGCTTCAGGGCCAGCCTTTTGCCCCTTGAAGGTTCAGGTGCTAACCTATTGTGATGGATGGGTGTTGGAGGGGTTCTTGTGACAGGCCGCATGGGCTTCCCTTAGGTTGGTGGCCATGCAAGTGAAGAGCAGGGCAGCAAGGATTGAGAAAGAACACTGGAGCTTGTATTTTAGTCTTATGTTGAACGTGTCAGCCTCTGACTTTGGAGGTAGGGTGTAAAAAGCCCTTAATTTCGGAGTGGAAAAGACTGCAGAGCCTTACTAATGGTGAAATGCAGAGGTGGTTTGTGCACTGTGACAACGGGCCACCTCACTTTTGTCTGTCCTCTCGACTTTTTTCATCTCATCCACATGGGGGCGTGTTGTCACTGCTTAGTCCATCCCTGGTTGACACATGATGCAGAAGGCACACCAGGCTTTTACTCAGGGCTACAAAGAAGTGCTGGTTACTGGAGGGCTGGTCTGGGAGGACCTGGTTAGATCAATGAGGGAGCCCTGAGTGAGAGGTGAAGACAGGCGCCCAGCCTTTCTCTGAGGTTCTTGTAGACTCGAGGTGTAGCTGACTGCCCAGCATTTTCTAGGGCAGGAAACTGAGCTGTGCACAGCAAGCCAAGGCTCCTGGTGTGTGGATCTTCATGCCCTGGTTTCCAAGTTTGCTGATCCTTCAAATCACATTTTTATGCATTATTTTTAAGTTTTATCTTGAATGTTACTCCCTCTCTCCAAAAAAAATGCCTTGTGCCTGGGAGAAGGGGGGAGCACCCATGTATCCCTAGGCCTGAGTTTCCATTCTGCTGGTGGACTCATGTCCTCATTTCACTCCATCCAGAGTCCAAGATGTCCAGGCGTGATGATGGTGACCTACTTGACTTATTCATCAGTGATTGTTTAACGGACGCCCCCCCCCCCCAATAATCACTGTCCAAACTCTGCTCTCTGGCAGGGCCCCTGCCCCCAGTCCCATTGGCTACTGATACCCCTGGCCCCTCTCAGAGCCCAGCTCATCTCTGCATTGCCCTTGGCTTCAGTCCTTTCCCCTGCCTTCTCCTGTGGCTGAGCCTCTGCACAAAGCTGGATCTAGGGCTTAGCACAGGACCTGTGGACTTACTCTGGGCTCCTTGTCAGCTAAGTTTTGCATTCTCCAATAGCCTACGGGTGAAGTTTTCATGGTCAAGAACAGTGCTTTTCCTTGGCGTATGAGGAAAGAGAGACTGTCTGTATCTGCTGGCCCTGCCCCCTTGGGTGGTCCCACACTGGGCGAGGGCATCGTCTGAATGCCAGCCTGGACCTGCCTTGTTAGCCTTCACTTGTGGGGAAGGCGGATAGCCAGAGGACACAGGACGGACGGGGCCTCTGTTCTGGTGGCCTGCATGTGACCGTTGGGCAGCTCACGCACGGGGACTGATCAGCTGATGAGGACCCCGTGGCTGTCCCAGAGGGGCCTGGCTGCTGTGGGGGAGGGACACAGTGGCCTCTGAAGTCCTGCCCAGTGCCCAGATGGATCCACGAGGACCGCACTGGAGAGGCTGGCAGGGGCCTGGGACAGTGCCGCAGAAGGCGCGGGAGCGTGATGGGAATGGCAATCTGAAGACCTTCCCGCTTTGAAGGTGCACTCTGCCACCTGGTGGGGGCACACGGAGCCTGCAGTGGGGGGGATTTGCTGAAGGGTGGAGCAGAGCCCACAGGAAGCTTCCCTGCTTTGAAGATAAACTCTGCCCTCTGATAGGCTGAAGGCAGTCACACGGAGCCTGTGGGGGGAGGAGCTCGCCAAAGGGTGGCGCAGAGCCGCAGGAAGCTGGGAGTCAGAGCTAGCGAGAAGATGGGGGCGCGAGGATGCTCGGGGGAGCAGGTAGAGAGGTTCGTGAGTAAATATTGATCTTGTATTGGTTTGTGGGGGGGCGAAGGGTGGCGAAGCTCTGCTGCTTGTGGCGCATTGCCTTTTATCTTGCTTTGATGGAGTCGCTTTCCGCGCACTGGTACTAGAGGAGGGGGCAGAGGTGGGGGTGCGGGGAGCCCCCCCCCCACCCCCGCACTCGGGAATGTGGCTGCGTGGGCAGTTGGTTTCTGCCACAGCCTGGGATGTCCAGGTGCCCCGGCTCTCGGACTCTTGTGGGTATCAGTCTCTGTTTCTGCCCATGGGCAAAGTGTCTTCTTACCTAGATCTCCACCTGTTTGTGGTCTGGGGGTGACAGTGCGTGCTCCCCAGATCCCTGCTGAGCCAGATCTTTGAAGTAGGGATGGGGGGCAGCTTGCAGCCCCTAAATTGAGATTCATTTGATTTATCTTAAGTACCTGTCGTTTTAGTGGCCAGAGTCAGCTTGGGACCTGCTAAGGCTCCTATTTTTGCCCTTCTCTGAAGGGAAGGGACCCAGCAGGCAGATGACCACACCTGGGAATGGAGGTGGCAGCATCTTGCCGCATTTGGTACCATGTGACAGGAACTGCGGCAAAGTCTGGGGACTGGGCTGACCCCCCCCCCCCCCCCCAGCCTCACTCTGAGAGGGCCTGGCCCCTCCCCCAGGGCTGCTTTGTTTTCAGCTCTGGGGACAATCAGAAATCTTGTTTGAAGGGGGCTTTTCAGTCTGAGCATAGCAGATCCAGCCTTTCTTTTCCAGAAAATGCAAAAAACCTTTTATTCCCATTTTTAAAGAGAAGAAAGACACGATACATTTGAAATAATGGCTTTTGGAAAAGATTAAGAAGGGATTTTTGGAGCTCATTGTGCTGCAGGTTAAATTCAGTTGTCATGGGTGTCATTGGGCAGCCAAGGCAATAAAATTGGTCATCAGGAGTCGGGCTTTCCTGTTCTTTGGGGTGGAGGGCACTGAGCATGAGGGGGTCGGCCATCTTGGCCAGTTTTTGTCCAAGAAAGGTCTTAGTGATTTGTCTAATGGTCTTCTTACATGTAGCATTACTTTGCTGAGTTCATTCTTACTCCTTTCTATGGACAGTCCTGTGTGGATAGAGCTGGCCAGACCTCTCTGGCATGACAGCGCTTCTAAAGACCCTGGACTCGAGGACCTCTGGGTGGGAAGTGTGCTGTAGTGACTGGGAAGGGTGGTCTAGCCGCAGGGCGTGGGCAGCCAGGGAAGAAAAAAGGTCACTGCAGCAGCTCTCCCAGAAGGCAGGGACAGTACAAAATGTCCCAAATTTGAAAGTGTCTGTGGCTTCTGGAGACAAAAGTGTCTTTGGCTTTTTCTTTTACCTGGCCTTTTAAGACCAATTTTCTTCCCCAATTGAGTGGCTGATACATTATAAAAACAAATTTGCATTAGCTAATGTGCAGAATGAGCCACGTGGGCAGAGGTGGCCCCTTTATTAAGACCAAGGGCTTTGAGAAGCCATTGTTTCAGAAATGCTTGCTTTTCCATGCCACAAAATTCTGACATTTCTTTGATACAGGTCAGTCCTATGAAATCCGGATGCTGGACAACCGGAAAGTGGGAGATGTTCCTGAGATCAGTGGAAAATTGGTGAAGGTGAGGGACATCCCTTTGGGCTTCCTAACTATTGATTAACAACACCTTGGTATGAGCTCAGTTCTGAGTTTTTCATTAAAAGCCCCAAACCTTTGCATATAAAATATTTCATGGCTGTGGTCAGAACCTGCCCTCCATATATCTGGGCCTTTTGCTGACCACCTGCATGCCCTAGGCCGGGACACTTCATTCATTCATGCATTTATACAGTCATTCATATATTCATTTCATTCATTCATTCATTCTCTAGTTCACTGGCTTAACCCAACCACCTGCATGCCCTAGGCTGGGACAAGTCATTCATTCATTCATTCATTCATTCATTCACGTATGCATTCCCTAGTCCACTGATTTAACCTTTAGCTAGCTCACACATTTTTCCTCTTTAGGACCAAACTGGTTACATTTTTCCCATGATTTAATGTTGTCTTGGGTCAGTGGGTCTTACCCCCCATTTTAAAAATCTTGGGTAATGGTCCCTACAAGGTAAACTGTAGACACTGCCGTTGTTTTATATTTGGTAAAAGGGATTTGTGGAGCTTTTTCCCTCAAGGGAGTAGGATGGAGAGCCCCAGCAGGAGACAGCTGCTGTTCAGGGCCAGAGCCCAGCAGCCCTGCTGTGGCAGAAAGTGGATCAGACCCTCTTAGTTTCCTTTCTTGGACTGATAGGAGATGGAGGCAGGCAGAGGCAGGCAGTGGCGGGGTTAGGCTGATCCTGGTTGGAATTCTCTGCTCTTGGGAGTCTCTGCTGAGCGTGTCTGGCCTCAGTTTCCTCAGACATGTGTAGTGCCCCTCTTGGGTATTTTTTAGGCCCTTGGGTGGCTCTTCAGACCATATGATGATGGTAGGGCCTTGTCTTTTGGGGAGCTTAGGGAGATGGCCATAGGGACAGCACTTTGCATATCAACCTTGGAATGTCTTTATCCTGCAGCAGGTTAAGTACTGGGGAAGGAAATTCTCTGTATCTGCTTCTGACTGCCAGGGTCACCTCAAGTAAAAATACTGTCCCTTCTCTTCTCTGGGCCTGAGTTTTCTCATCCGTAAAGAGCGTCATTTGCACTCGATGGTTTCTCAGGACCCTTTTAGCCTCAACTCCGGGATCATAGATAGCGTTTTCTGTGTGGGCCTGAAGAGAGACCCATTTACTGACCAGGATTTCCTGCTGAATGATTCCCAACCCGGGAATAAGGTCTTGGGATCCAAAAAGAGAGGGTCCTATCTTTTGCCCTTGAGCTACCCCGCCTTCAGTGCTGCCTTCTGCTGGGGCTGTGTCCCATATGAAACTGTTCTTGTAGATTTATTGTTAAATACTTTTGGTGGAAACATAAGGGAATGGTTTTCTTAAGGTCTGGGGCCATCAGTAGTACTAAACTCAACATCCTCTTAAGTCACTATCTAGGAGGGAATTCTGGAGTCTTGGAAATGTCATTGCCCACTGCCCTGAGCATGGTGCTTGGTGCCTAATAGGTGTGACTGTTAGCCCTGATACCTGAAGTGAAGCTCTTAAAGCCTCAGAAAGGTTCTAGTCCCTTGGGGGAGCCGTGTTTCTTGGTCTCTGTTTTTAGATTTTAGGTATTTGTTAATAGCAAATTAGCAAAAAGAGTGCTTCTGGGAAGGAGGCTCTTTTAGGTCATTCCATACTACCAGCCTGGCTGTTGAACAGAAACCTTTCTTCCTTTGTCCCTATAGAGCATCATCAGAGTTGTGTTTCACGACAGACGCCTCCAGTATACAGAGCACCAGCAGCTGGAAGGCTGGAAATGGAACCGCCCTGGGGACAGGCTCCTTGATCTTGGTGCGTGTGGGTCCCCACCCAGGCCCCCCACCGGGAGGGAGAAGCTAGTTCAAGGAAATTCACCCACTAGTAATGTGGCAGTGGCAGCTGCTTGGTGTTTGCTCCTCAGCAGGGGGACAGCTCATGAGGCTTGGGCCCGGGCCTGCTGGCTGGAGCTGAACTCTCTTCTGAGCCATTGCTATTGCCCTTGGCAGCATCTCCATATTGATAATTAAGGAATACAAAGAAAAAGCTCATCATGATGTTTAGACATTTGGATGGGGCAGAAAAGAGGTTGACTCTAGTGTATAGGGTTTATGGGAAAACAGTACATTAAAATTTTAAAAGCCAGAAGTATGCGATGTGATTTTTTTTTTGTTTTTTAAATTCAAGATAGTAATTTCACGTAACTTTCTTTTTAAAAAAAATCCACACAGATATTCCAATGTCTGTTGGAGTCATTGACATAAGGACAAATCCAGGCCAGTTAAATGCAGTAGAGTTTCTCTGGGACCCTGCCAAACGCACATCTGTATTTATTCAGGTTTGGATTTTTGCATTTTTGGAAGCATGCTAATTTAGTCATTTGAAATGTTACGATATATTTGTGCTATGTAATTTAATTTCCTTAGACTCTTCCTCTTTTTAAAATCTTGTTTTTCCTCATACACATAAATTTGATTCAGTTGGCTGGTAACGTTAGTGACTTCCTTTGTTTTTCCAAAGCTGTTCATTTTAAAATCTTGTTAACTTCTATTAGGTGATAACAAATCAAAGTTTCTGGTTCATTTGAACTTTTGTTATGGCTAGGACAAAGGTTGCCATTTCTAGAATTTTCAGTGGTAAGAAAGGCACCTTCTTAGGTTTATTACCCACCAGTAGAAGAGTACAGGTCATAGCTGGAGTCAGTATTGGGGCTCAGCATGAAGTGTGGTAGATCCCCAAGACCTGGGCATGCTTTAGGTTCTGCTGCCAGAGAAGCAGGGGTGTATGGGAGCAGGCAGAGTCATGAGGGTGGAGGGGTGAGCATTACCATGGGCTTGAAGGAGGAGGCAGAATGTGGGAGAGCCCTGGGGGCTGAGAAGGAGATGAGCCTTCAAGGGCTGCTAGCATTTGAGAGCAGCATGAACTTGGTTTGGGAGGCAGGAATAGGCAGGTGATGGGGAGCTGGGGAGGGTTAGGGAGGATGCTGGGCCAGACGGATGGACAGGACAGGGTCCAGATTGCAGATGGCTCAAACACTAGATCCATTCAGTGGGGGTGAGACTGGGGACTACTCCTGGAGGTTTCTGGACGGCACCCTGTAACACCTAGAGCCTCCAGAAGAAACCCAGAGAACTGACAGTGGGCTTTGGTGCTCAGCTGGCTAGAGTGGGTGGAAGGGAGGGAGGCTCTGGACCAGAGAAGGGTCTTGACTGGGCGTTTGCCATAGGTCCACTGCATTAGCACGGAGTTCACCCCTCGGAAGCACGGCGGAGAGAAGGGGGTGGCTTTCCGAGTCCAAGTTGACACTTTTACACAGAATGAGAACGGGGACTACACGGATCACGTACACTCAGCCAGCTGCCAAATCAAAGTGTTCAAGGTAAGAGACAGAAACCAGGCTTTGGAGGGAGGTCCTTGTCTTCTGGCCTGGCTGCCATTCTCTGTGCTGGGAGAGATGCGACCTTGAGATGAGGCCTGGTCCTTGGGGTTGGGCGGGGGTGGGGGGGTGGGGGTTGGCGCACATTGAATGTGTGCACACACACAAAACCTCTGAATCTCATGGGAGGCTAGGAAGGGCACTTGGACCCTGGCATTGACCCAAAGGCTCCCTTTTGTCACCTAGCCTGTTGAGTCAATGAATTTTTTTTTTCTTTTAGCCTAAAGGAGCAGATAGAAAACAGAAAACAGACCGAGAAAAAATGGAGAAGCGGACAGCCCATGAGAAAGAAAAGTACCAGCCCTCGTATGACACCACCATCCTCAGCGAGGTAATGTGGTGTAGCACGCTCCTTCCAGAGGAAAAGCAGGCTCGCTGCCTGGCACCGGACATGTGGGCTGAGCGGCATGGGAGGGACACGGGCAGCGCAGGGGGAAGGAGCCAATCCTTGGGGCGGGCACCGAGCGCAAAGGCTTCCCTGGGGGCCCCCGCGACCACCCGCACCGGCCAGGCCTCCCCCCACAGACGCATCGAAACCCCTTGAATGGCAGCCAGTGAGTCCTTGAGCTGTGTTTACCCTGACTAGGCATGAACTAGGGGAGTGAATCTTTCCTCGTTGTTTAATGAAAAGCAATTGACCCCCCTCTTTGGTGTTTGTCCAGATGAGGCTTGAGCCTATAATGGGAGCTGCAATTGAACATGAGCAGAAAAGGTCCAGCAAGCGGACTTTGCCAGCAGACTGCGGCGATTCTCTGGCAAAGCGAGGCAGTGTAAGGGACTTCGGCTTACTTTTCCTTGTGCAGTACGCCCTGGGCAGTGTTAGATCTAGGACCGACTTCCGTGGCGATGAAGGGAGCCCAAATTCTGATGGACGGCCTCGGCTGAACCGAATCTGCTTTGTGCCTGTGCCTCAGGGGAAAGCTTCCTAAATCTAACACTTGAAGCCTGAGCCAACAGTGTGCAGAGTGTGACCCTAACTGGGGAGTGCGGGAGGGGGAGCCCCAGCCACACCCCCACTCACCATCTTTCCCATTCAGAAATGAGCCCCACGATCCCCTTGCTGTCAGTGGTAACTACGGCTTTCATTTCTGCCTACCGTTGAGAAAGGTCTGTTGCTCTCCCTGTAGATTTCTGGTAGTGGCTGTATAGCATTCATGTTTAAAGACACGATGGTAGTGAGTGTAGAACGCCCCTGTTTTTGTTTCCGTTCTGCCTGTGCATGTGTTGAGCCAGGCTCAGTAGAGCCAGAGCTGTATGGCGGCTCTGCTGCTCTGGGCCCCTCGGAGCGCGTGCTTCCCAGGCTTGCCGCAGTGACCCATGCACCTTCCATCCTAGCTTCACTCCTGGATTCTAGATGCTTTTTGAGAAATACTTGACACATCCTGCCCTGTTTCTCTGGAACAAGTAGTTACATGTAGCTTGTCAGGCCTTCTATGATTTCCTTGATGGGGCTGCTCTCTCCATCAGTGATCCATCAACACCTTGCTCCAACTTGGTAAATAGTATTTATGAGTTATGAGGCCAAAATAACCAATCGCCCCTCCCCCCTTTGACCAACCTGGCAGTAAACCTCAGAACTTGACTGGGCTGGTGCCCCACTGACTGAACTTGTGAAGGTCCTGACCTTCACATCAGCATCCGTCAAAAAAGGAGGAAAAGACGTACTCATCTCTGGACCAAGGAAAAGGCAGGCTTTCTGTTGCTTCCCTGTGTGGCATGTGTCTGAAGCAGATTGATCTGACCAATGCACGGGGTGGCCCTTTGGACACTGGTCTCATGAGACTCCCCTGACACCTTTCTCTTAGCAGGATTGGGGAGGGGGAGAGTAGACTAAAGCTTAGAGTTTGGGAGACTTTACCCCATAGAAGCAAAGGAAAACCAAATCCTGTCTCTCTTCATCAGCATCAGAGGCCGTAGTTCTTAAAACGACCTAGAACTTAGTAGGGAGTAGGATTTTGTCACTGGTTACAGAGCCCATATAAATGTGTTGCATCATGGGTGTGTGTGTGTGTATGTATGTTTGTGAAATGTGTATTTTTCATGGCTGTATAGGGCTTTTTTGGTTCATATGGTTATAGGGAAAAGAGTACTTGGTGACATTCAATAGGCTTCTGATCCTGGAGATTTCTGGGAATTTAGTGGGCTCTAGTCTCCTGGCATTGAGCTGCCTTGTGTGAAAATAAAGCTTGGCAGTTCCTCAGGGCACCTGGAAGGAGCTAAGGATGGTGACTCCCTGGTGTTCTTTGTGTAGGAGAGCAGAACATCTCCCAGGTGTGGCCCTTATTTTTCTGCCTTGCTCTATGGAGAGAGAGCCCAGTCCTGGACAGGACCTTGAGAGTGAAATACATGCTGGCACCCCAAGACCTTGTGAGGTTCTAACTTTTTGAAATGAGGGAGTTCTTGCCAGGGCTGCAGTGTCATGCCTTCCAAGAGTGTCCCCTTGCTTGCCATATGCACGGCCCTGTGGCCCCTCGTGTAGACAGGTGGCAGAGGATGAGGGCAGCCATTGTGGCCTCTCTCCGCCAGACCAGAGGGGTTTGGTTCTGTGGTCTTGAAGGGGCCAATACGGATCTGTTTGCAATCCCCTGCCTCGGTACTTGGCTCTTTTTGGCCTTGGCCCTCAGAACAGCTTCACTTTTCCCAGCTGATCACTGTCTCCTCCCTCTGGGGTTGCTGCCTTGCTTGGCCTTTGACTCCTTTGGTCATTGCCATCTTCTACCAGTTTAGGTATCTCAGGGAGCCGATCTCGGTCATTAAAAAGAAAAAATAAGGGGTGGCTGGGTGGCGCAGAGAACAGAGCTCTGGCCCTGGAGTCAGGAGAACCTGAGTTCAAATGTGGCCTCAGACACTTAACACTTAGTAGGTGTGTGACCTGGGGCAAGTCACTTAACTCCAAATGTCCTGCCCTCCTCCCTCCAAAACAAAAGCAAAAAAATAAAAGGGAGGTAACCTGAAGACAGCCCTAATCACCTTTGGGTGATGAAGTTGCTCTTCTGTGGATTTGAAAACCCAGCTGCATCCCGCTGTGGAAGGAGATGATGGCAGAGCCTTGGTGGCCTGTGTAAAGCTCGGCACACATGGGCATCCTCTTTTTTTCTCCATCTAAAAGAAATTTCAAGACCATGGCAGCATTAATTTTGTCTTTCAGCTTCGGCAAGAAGACAACACTTATCTCCCCCCCCCCCACCCCTTTAATTCCTAATGAAGGAATGATCAGACTTCTGAAAGGAAGTTGGGCGGGGCAATAAAACTCTGAGAGGGGGAATGAGCCTGAGGCGGGCAAGGCTGCAGGAAAGTTTCCCTCCATTCCCGGGGACCCACACCACAGGAAGGGGCCTTTGATGACTCTGTCTCTGCAGCCCATGGAGGCATTTTGGTTCAAGGAAAGGCCTGGCTTTTGATCCCAACTCTTCTGCCTCCCAGAGACGACCTCTCCACCTCTGGGCATCACTTTCTTCACTGGTAAAAAGACAGTTGGACCAGAACCCTCTAATATTGCCTTCCACGCGAAAACTAAGAGCCAGCATTTGAACACCTGTTAGCCTCCTTTTACAAATCTCTCCATTGATTGTTCCCTGAGGGATTGCAGTCTAGACCTCATGTGCTTAAACACAGTCAGTAAGCCTGAGCAGTGCCCTCCTAATCTGTCTGCAGTTACACAGGCCCCTGGCCTGGCCTCCTGCCAAAGAAAAAATAGAAAAGGTTCATCTTGTCCAGGAGACTTCAGGCTTTTGAGATGCTTCTGTGGGCAAGTGCTGTGCCATGGATGTAAGCACTGGCCCCTTCTCCCTGGCCTGGCGCCCTGGCAACCAGAGCAGGCATTCCAACTTGGGCTGAACTGAATTGTTCCTAGATTGTGTTTATCAGCAGTAACCTTATGTGAGAGACATTTCTTTAAATTCCTCTGTGTGTGTGTTGGGGGGGGGGGGTGTATGTATGTGTGTGTGTGTGTGTGTGTGTGTGTGTGTGTGTGTGTGTTTATATGGGTCTCTAGCATAGTTTTTCCAGGAATATCTTTTAGTTGGCACCTTCTTCTTTTTGATGGGCCTCTTTGCCTAGTTCCCAAGGCTGCTGGGAGCTCTTTTGAAAACCAAGCAAACATCGGGCGTGAATCTGGCCTCCTAAACATTTAAGGATTGAGTGCTATTGCCCCAAAGTGGGAGCCTTCTTGGAGCCTCTTGGATTTCTCCGGGGGTCACTAATTACCCAGTTGCAGAGTTGAGAGTCTCAATTCTGGGGTAAGTGCTAAGGATGATTCTTGTTAACTCTCTGATGGTGTTAATTTTGTTGAAGAGTAAATATTGGTCAGGTTATCACTGTGTCAGACTTGAACTCCCAATAGGACCCAGGCCCACTACTCATTGTAGTGTTTACTGACCACCTGCAATTGAGGCTGTGGGCCGGGGTCCTCAAGCCTCTTGGGGACTCATTTGGTCAGCCTGGCTCAGAGCTAATTATTCTTTTCCAAAAGAATGTGCTTTTGAGTTTTTTCCAACATCCAGAGAGAGGCTACAAAGGGTCGTTTACTTAATAGGAAGGACACTTCTGTACCCAGGGGAGAGCTGACTTGCTGAGGCTGCTCCTAGGCACGGGACAGAGAAGATTTGGGGTACGCACGTTTCGACTTCCATCTCTCTCTAGTTGCTCTGTGTCCCAAGTGTGCCTAGAGAGTGTTCCCCAGTTGGAGCTGTAGAAGTTCCTGAACCAGGTGCTCAGCCAGACACCGTGGCCTAGGGGAGGTGTCTTCAGAGGCCTAATCTCCATTTGTCTTGCGTTTTCACCTCCCAGATTTTCCTGCCTTTGCTAGAGGAGTAGAATTGAGCCAGGACACTGGTGCTTGATTTCAGTAGAAGGGTGTTTTCTGTCCTTTGCTGGGGCAGCATGGGGAGCCCACAGAACCCACCATGGTACAGGAGGCCTAAGAAGCCTTTTTCAGCAAGTGCTGGGCACTGATTCCACCTGCTCGGTGGTTCATCTGGTCTCTGTTGGGTCACTGTTGCTCTCAATGGGCACACAGCCCACTGACCATGTCCCTGGTAGGCCATGATCTTCCGCACTCTTCTGTTGGAACTTAGCCAGAATTGTCAAATGTGCCTGAAAATTCTCCCTCCTCTGGCCCATGATGTGAGCCTTTGACTCCCGTGGACGGGGGTAAGGACATCTCCCTTTCTACCTGGGGCTTCTTATGCCTGCCTTGTGGCATATGGAATAATAAAGGAATATGGAAAATGTGAACCCAGGGCGGACAGAGCAGCTCAGCCCAACCCAGTCTTGCCCTGCCCTACCCCACCCCAGCCCACCCCACCCATGGCGGAGGAGGCTGAATCTCTAGGGCTGCTGCAAGATCTCACCCTTGTAACCACTGTCCCAGTGCCTTCTGTCCAGGTTTCTTGGGGAAGCAGAGATTGAGACAGAAATGATGGCTATGGTATTTACCCTTACATGCTCTAGTGACCTTTCACTGCTGTGGCCATCCATGGTCCTCATCCCTCGAGCTAGGGAAAGAACCTTGGTCATTGTTGGGTGACATTCAGAAACCCAGTTTCCCTTGGCTGGATTCGAGTCAAGAATTCATTTGTCAGTGAAGGACCCACAGATTAAGAAATGCCTTCATTCTCTTCTGCAAGCACCTTAGTGATTGATGTGCATGGGTCTTTTTCCCCCTCAGTGTTCCCCATGGCCTGTGACAAGCGCAACATATGTCAGTGACAGCCCTGCTCCTGCTTCTACTCTCACCTCGGCTCAGCAAAGCACCTGCAGCATCCCCGAGAGGTATGTGGCAGGCTCCATTGAGAACAGCCTCAGGGGAAAGGCCTCTTTTCCAAGTGTTAGTGGAGAAAGACTTGCTGGCCCAGCTAAGCCTGTCATCCTTGGTGAATTGCAGGCCTCGTCGCAGACCGAGAAGCTGTAATGATGTGCTGGGGTGGTAGGCAAAGATTGGGTTCTTTGCCCCAGCTTCCTGTCTCTGTATCGCCTTTTCCAGCTCCCTCCTCTCTCCTTCCCCTCCCCTCTCTCCTCTCTGTGTCTCTCTCTCTCCCCCCCCTCCTCTTTCCTCCCTCCCCCCCGTCTCTTTTTCTCTCTCCCCCTCTCCCCTGTCTCTCCCCACCTTTTTCACCCTCTGATTTGGGACCAGCTTTGAGCCAGGTGGCATTTGCTGCCCTCTTTAGCTCATAACTTTGCCACCACCATGCGAAGAGTGAGGCAGAAAGACTGAGATCAGATGGGCTCCCAGGAAAGCAAGTTCATGTGACTCAGACCGGGAGTTCCTGCTTGGCAGGTTGTTTATAGATGGTGAAAACTGGTACAAACCAAGTTGCCACCAAGTCCCTGGCCCTGATAGAATCAGACTGGCTTGCCAATAAAAAGCCACTTGGCAGCCACTTAGCTTTGGGGCGCAGTCCGGGCCACAAACTCCTAACACTTCAAGAGATGACAAAATTATTCCAGCAGTAAGATTCAGATTTCTCCTCATTTGCTCTTGGCCAACATGCCCCATGGGAAACTCTCATCCTGCTAGCTAGCCAGTGAAAACTCAGAATTCAGAGCAGCCCCTCATAGGTAGCTGAGAAGAACTGGACTGGCCCGGTGTGCTGGTGGCCTCTTCTGAGCATGGCTTAGTTTGGTGACTGGGAATGTTTGGAAGTAGGAGATAGAAGCAGGATTGGACTTGGGGTGTTGTCTGGCAGTTTAGCTAAGCACATGGTTCTAGTCCTTCTGTTCTTGGGAGTTGTCTCTTTCTGCTGGGTCAGGGTCTATGTTTAAGGGGGTGAGTACTTGAAAGTGCTTCCCTACCAAGTGGTAATACAGACAGACCTTTGCTTGAAGACCCCCAAAGAGGGATGGTGTCCATCCTCCCAGGACAGCCCATCGCCTACTTACTGATTGATATTGAGCCTAAATTTGCCTCTTTGTGCTTCTCTCTCCTCCTCACCCCAGTTCCTGTTTGGCTCTTTGGACAGGGGCTAACTGAACAAATGGGTTTCCTCTTCCATAGCTAAACCCTTCTAATACTTGAAGATGCCTCTTGTGTCTCCCAGAGTATTCTCTTATTGAGGTGAAACATCTGCAGTTCCTTCAGTCTAGTCACACGTGGCCTGAACTTGCTGCCTCTTCCCACTCCTGGGTGTTCCTAGAGCTCAGAACTGAGTACTGACTTCTCGATGATGGAGGGTGGGCGACTGTCATCTCCCCTCAGTCCTGGGAGCTCCACCTCTCAGTGTGCCCCAAGGTTAGGTTAGTTTGCTCGGCTGGTGTCCCCCACTGCTGCGTCACATGAAGCTTGTAGTAGGGAGTGTCTGCTCCTTCTGGGATGGTCACTTGCCCATCTGGCCATGGATCATGGGCTGCAGAGCCTTCTCTTCTAGCGGGATGAGTTCCAGCTTTTTTAGGGTCAAGATTTTGTTGGTTAGATTTGTTAAGGTCTCTTTCCTTTCCCTGGATCGCTAGCCTTAATTTCTATCATTGTCATTGTTTTTTTAAAAAAAGGTAAACCAGTTGCCATTTTGCTTTTGTTCTTTGGGGTTCTTTCACAATCCCTTGGTCTCTCAGATTCTCTCCAGTACCTCACCTAGGGCCACATGAACTAGAGAAAGCTGGACATGAGCCACGGGCCCTTGGAAGGACCGTCTTGTCTGTCTTGGTCATTTGAGAGGATGTTGTGTAGTCTGTCAGGAGGAGAGGATCCAGGGCCCGGCCTTGGAGGCTGGGCTACTTTTTTTGATCTTCCCCACATCTCAGGGTCTGACCCCTCATGATTTGGTCCTTTGGTTTCTGGAAGACTCAGTCTCATCTTGTTTAGCGAGACTTGATATAAAAGCCCCTCTCTCCCTTCCTTCTCCCTAGTGATTCTTCCTCTCCAAACCATCAAGGAGAAGGAATGTCCCAAGGCTCCAGTGAAGTGAGTATTTCTCTTTGCCACAAGCAGTGGTTGTCCTTTGTTGGGAAGGCAGAGCCAGCCTCCGCCATCCTTCTGGGGGCTATTGGTGCTGCCAGCAGGGGGAGGCCACCTGGGATGTGGGGGGACAGCTAAATGTGGGCTCTACACGCTGTTCTCCCCTTCCCCCAGCAACTTCACCCATCAGCCACCATCCAGGAAGCCCAGCAGTGGCTCCTCAGGCACCGCTTTGCCACCTATGCGAGACTCTTTGCCAATTTTTCAGGTATGTTCTTCTCCATCACAGATGGGATCAAAGTAGGGGGTCTCGAGCCAGTCACTAGATGCCTGCTTTGGCCAGGTGCTGTGTGTACCCCTGGGCACAGGGGGGCACAGGGTTTCTGGTGTGGGGTGCAGGATGCTAGAGACAGTTCTGTTTCCATGAGGCCTTGATAATCTGTGGGCCTGACCCCCATGAGCAGGATAGATATGGCAACATGATCAATGGTGTTTTCTTTCTCTGTACCTCTTAAATACTAAAGTACCATTTGTAGTGCTAATTTGGATACACACAATTTGCTTCTTTATTGTGCCAGAGTTCAAAGAAAGCTTGTGTGTGAGAAAGAACTTTAAAAACTAGAAAGTCCTTAATCTTCAATGGGAGAAAGGATGGTTTTTGAGCCTGTGTTGGCATGTCCTTTACCATTCAACAATGGAGGGTCTCTAACTGATCTCCACATTGCTGAGATGAGTGTGGAGAAGGGGCAGGCACTGTGTTCTAGGTGAGTTTGTAGCTACACCCGCTTCCTGCCTGTGCTGGGTAGTCATCCAGAGGGAACACACCTGACCCCCAGCCAGTTGGCTTTGGCTACCTGTCTGAGGTCACGATGGGGCGTAGGACCAGAAAGCATTCTGTGGACTCCCAGAAAGGCCTGCGTTTCTTATTGGGGGCGAACATTTGGAGAGGGAAAGGCAGCTCTGTTCCTCATTTCTCTGAGGGAAGATTGGCCAAGGGACAGTCTTGCTGGAGTCCCAGTTTCATTGAGCTCCCTGAGTCATTAGTTTGGTGAAGTTTTGGAAATCCTGAAGGAACCCAGGTGGTTATAGATAGAATTTATCTAATCTGTTATAGAGAAAATGAGCTTAGAGCTGTGAGTTGTGGTTGTGGAAGAATATGGTCAGAGGTCAAAGGAAGCCCCCATCTGCCTCTGTCACAGCCTTTCTCTGGGTTTGCAGTGTCCTGGGTGAGGAATGTGCTTTCTGACCAGGAAGTTGGCATGGGAGGAAGGCCATCCCCATGGGAGCTCTGGGTGGTATCACCAGCAATCAGTCAGAATCAGAAAAATGGCCCCCACTGCTTGGAGCTTTTAAGGGCAGTCCTCTCACTCCTTCTTTCAGGTGCCGATCTATTGAAGCTGACAAGAGAGGACCTTGTGCAGATCTGTGGCCCAGCTGATGGCATTCGTCTCTACAATGCACTGAAGTCAAGGTAAAAGAGTGGGGTTAGGGGGCAGCCTGAGTATGCCTTTCTTGTAGGAAAGGAATGTCGGCCTTTTGGGGGTCAGGTTAGGATGCACCTACTGATTTGGATAGGAGTTGGTATAGTGGTTGCTCTCCAGGGGTGGGAAGGCCTGGTCACTGGCTGAAAAACAGAGCTTCGCGCTGTGGTTACTGATGCCCTAGAGCTGTAGGGAGTGGACAGGGCTTGGGGTTCCATGATGCCTGGATTAGCCTTGGGCCTTGAGGGCACCAGCATCTTCCTCAGAATTTGGAGTTTGGAATCCAGATCATGAGATCCAGCGACCTGGGACCGTCGGCAAGGATGCAGTGAGGGGGACCCTGGAGAGAGTGGTGGACTGAGTCAGAAAGGTCTCAGGTTATATAGCTTGTCACAGTCTGCTTCTCTGAGACTCATTTTCACCTTTAAATGGGGGTAATACTAGAACTTACTTTACAAGGTTTTCCAAATGAGATAAAATTACATACTTTCCGAACTTGAAAACATTATGTAAGAAAACGTGCCCACAAGGAGTCAGCTGCAGCTTTCTTGCTATGTGAGCTAGCTTCACCTATGGCATCTTGTACCTGCAGGACAATTCGGCCTCGTCTCACTATTTACGTCTGCCAGGAGCAGCCCAGCGGTGCGCCGCTGGAAAGGCAGCCAGACGCAGGCCACGGAGATCACGGCGACGGTGCCGTCTATGGTATGTATTCTAGAGCTCTTGGGGCTTAGGAGGCAACTATACATCAGGGCCTAGGAAGCTGAGGAGAGCTTGACTAAAGCTCTGTCCAGGCTGCTGCTGAGTTGCTAATGCTGGCAGTTGGACATTCTTTTAGGCATCCAGTAGTGGGGTACAGAGAAACGGGGCTTGGATGGGGCACCATGAGCAAGCTGAGAGTGCACAGGGAGCAGGCCTGGGCCCACTTGCCCTCCCTCTGGGTGGAATTGCCAGTCTGGTCTGTTTGTCTTTGAATGGAAGCTCCTCCAGGGCAGGAATTGTTTCCCTTTGGTATTTGTAACCAAGCACAGTGTCTCACACACTGTCACTCCTGATCAGCGTTTGTTGAGTGATTGGGAGTAGGCGCTTGAGCCAAGCAGAAAGAAGTAGTAAGTATAGCAGTCCCCTTTCTGTACATAAGGACACTTAGAAAACATGAACATTGCTTCTAGAAAAGTTGGGCCAAGAGAGCACTCATTTAGTTGATTGCTGCTATTTTAAAAAATAGATTTCTCTGGATATATTTTATTTTTATATTGCCGGTGTATCTCCCTGTATCCTTCCCCCTCACCCTAGCAGGGATTTACCTATTTTAACAAAGTTTTTAAAAGGAAAAAAAATGAGCAAAGCCAGTCAGTACTCCAGTAATAATGAATTTGTCCCATGTGCAAAGTCCCCTCCCTGTAGATGCCTCCAGGCCTCTGACTCTGGGAAGGATCGTCTTCTTACCTCTTTCCTTTGGGCTTTAGCCTATTGACTGTAATTATAAAGGTTTTTGTATTGTTTTGTAGTTCTCTCCGTTTACAGTGTTGACATTATGTGGTTGTTTTCTTGACTCTGCTTGCTTTAGTTTGTCAGTTCACGTTCCATGCTTCTCTATAGTCAGATTTGTCAGAGGGCAGAAAATCACATCAAGCAACTAAAAAATAAACAAGGTGAATTGCCGCTCATCCAGAAGAAATAAAAAGAATTTACAGAATCTACTCTCCTAACAAAACTGAGTACACAAAAGAAATAAAGAACTACCTTTAAAATTCTAAAAGGCCCATATTTAAAAGACCATGTAGAGATGTTAAGTAATCTCAGAGAACAGAGTAGAGCCAGATGTTAAGGAGTTAGCCAAAAGTACCCAAGTCTGATCCAGTGGATCTAGAGGAAAATATCAGATTTTTAGGAAGAAAATTATGTCCCAAAATTAAGAAAGCACCCAGCCAGACTCCTCTCTTCAACCAAATATAGTCCTGATACCCAAACCAGGAAAGAATAAAGCAGAGAAAGAGAGCCTATCGGTCACTATCGTGAAAGACCATTGATTCAAAAATTTTCAGTGTAGTTCTGTCAGATGACAACTGTTTGTTCAAGAAATCGTTATGACCAAATTGGGTTTACACATATTAAAAATAACATCTAAAACCACTCTTGTTTCAGTAGAGACAGAAAAGCCCTGTGACAAGGTACTGTGTTCATTAATTTTTTTTAAATACAAAGTGCAGGTAAGTGAAACCCACCAGACTTTACTAAGTTTCTGCCTTTTCCCAAGCTAAGTGCTAGAGACACAAAGAAAGACAAAAGTGTCCCTGCCTCTCAAGGAGCTCCCAGTCTAAGAGGGGACGCAGTATGCAAGTAACTACCAACAAGATGTGTGGGGATCTCTTGGAGTTGAGAGGACGGGCACTGCCATTAAGGGGGAGCTTAGGAAATGCTTCTTATGTTTAAGAAATGCACTGGAATGTCAGCTGACCCTTAAAGGAAGCCAGGAGGCAGAGGTGAGGAAGGAGAGAATTCCAGGCTTGGAGAACAGCCAGAGAAAAAGCCTGGATCTGGGGGAAGTGTCATGTGGGAGGAGCCTTGGAGGACATCACGAGGCTGGTGTCACTGATTAGAGTCTGGAGAGAGCATTAACTTACAGAAAGGTAGGAGGGGGCCAGGCTAGCTTTGGCATTTACTCAGAGTGATCCCATTAGAGGCTGGATGAAGGATGAACTGGAGTGGGGAGAGATTGGAGGCAGGCAGGGGCCCCAGCAGGCTGTGGCAGCAGTCCAGAGATGAAGGGAGGAAGGTCTGCGCCGATCAGAGCAGAGGATGAGGCTGCCCGCTGGAATCAACAGGCCTTTGCAACTTCGTAGCTTCCATGATTGCCTCTAGTTCTAGAAATGCTAGCAGTAGCAGAGCAAGAGAAAGGCAGTAAAAGAATGCCTCGTTGATGACGTGACATTTACTTAGGAAATCAAATTAATTGCAGCAAAGGCTACAAAATAAAAACCTATACAAAATACTACCATTTCAGTACTTGTAATAGCAAAATCCAAAAAAGGCTATAATATAAAAGGAATTCTCCAGAATAACTACACAGTGTATCAAATGTTTAGGTGTTCATGTACCAGAGTCCGCTCAATATTTAGATAACTTCAATTACAAAAGACTTCTTAAAGACTTAAGAACCTTAATAGCTAAAGCTCCTAAACAAGACTGCCAGAGTCAGTAAAAATGATGGTGCTGCCAAAGGCAGTTGTGACAGTGTTAATGCTATCTGAGTCTCTCAACAAAACAGATGCTTTGCAGAGTTAAAGAAAGAAATTAATAACAAGAAATGTGGAGGAACTAAAAACCCACTGTGAGAATTGACTTTTTAGAAGTCAGGATAGAAGGGCACTCAGCCGCTTACATACTGAACTCTGGATTATTAGACTAGCACCACCGAGGAGAGGCCGGAAGTGCAGCTCCCATTCAGAGTGGAATTGGAGTCTGAGTTGTAGAGAACACTCAGCCCCCCATTAGCATCTTGGGGCTTTTACAAGTGATGCGACCTCATTCTTTTGATTCTTTGAAATGGAAAAGGTTTTGAGCAAACAGTTCATTTAGAGTAAAAAGGAAAGTCAATGACTGAGGGGAAAATAGCACTGAGAAGGATTTAATACCCAAGATACGTTGTCAACTAATGGAAAATCAGAGTACCTGAAACTGTCAGCTGGTCAAAGGATTGATGCTGTCTTAGTCCAAACTCCTTTCCTATTTTTTCTAGAGAGGGAGGGGGAGGAGGGCAGGCCATCATGGCAGGAGATAGATCCAACCCTGATGACAGAAAGCCTGAGTTTGTTTCGTTTCTGTGATATGGGTCAAGTAATACAAGGATGTGAAGTGCTTACTATGTGCCAAATATTGCTAAGTCCTGGGAATAGAAAAAAAGACAAAAACATCCCCTGCCTTCAGGTAACTCACATTCTAATTGGGGGAGGGGCTGGGTATGTGTAGTGTTAAGTGGAAAGTAACTTTAAATTGACAGGCAGTAGTGGGGTGGGAGTGTTAAAAAGGCTCTGGCAGAAGTGAGGTGTGGCTTGCATCTTGAAGGAAGCCTGAGATCCGAGAGGCGGAGATGAGATGACCAGTCTTTCACAGTCAGTGTAATTGAGTTGTAGAATGTGTTGAGGGGGCGTAAAAAATGTACATAGAATTGAAGTGGTAATAGGGAGCTCCTGGAGACACTTTATTGAGTAGGGTTAGAGTTCAGGGAAATAATCCTGCCAGCTGCACAGCAGGTGAAGTAGAGTGGGGGGGAGGCTTGAAGCTTTGAGACCCATCAGAACAGGAATTCTTAACCTTTATAGTATGGACCCTGTTGGCAACCTAGTGAAGCCTTCTTTCTCAGAATAGTGCTTTTAACTGCATAGGATTGAGCCCTGGGCCCAAAATCAGAAGGATTCTTCTTCCAGAGCTCAAATCTGACCTCAGAACACTTCCTAGCTGTGTGACCCTGGGTGAGTCCCTTCGCCCTGTTTGCTATAGTTTCCTCATCTGCAAAATGAGCTGGAGAAGGAAATGGCAAACTCCAGTGTCTTTGCGAAGAAAACCCCATGTGGGGGAAGTGACTGTTGTGACTGGAACAAGAAGGAAGGAAGGAGTTCATTTAAAGTTCACTAACCAGACCCTAAGTACTCCTGAATTAGAAGAATATTATGTCATTCCAGGTAAAAGGTGACAGGCACCTGGTGCGTAGAGTAGTAGGGGTGATTTGAGAGATGGTGTGAAGGGACAAACACCCTAATCTGATGATAGCAGATCTGTATGGTGCATGTGAGCCCTGGACATGATGGAGCCAGGTCACTGGGGGAAAGTTGATAGAGTCCTGTTTCAGCAGTGTTGAGATTGTGCCACTTTCGGCCAGCCAGTCAGTGGTGCAGGACAAAAGCTGAGGCGCAGGCCTAAGAGTCGTCTTCATACAGGTTGTTGAACTAGTGGGACTGGATGGGCTAGTGTATGGAGTAGGAGAGGGGCGGCTAGATGGCGCAGTGAATAGCACACTGGCCTAGGAGGACCTGAGTTCAAATCTAGCTTCAGACACACAACACTAGCCTTGTGACCATGGGCAAGTCAACCCCAGTTGCCCTACCTTCTCCCCTCCATAAAGCAAAAAACAGTAGGGGAGAGCCTTGGGGGGGGAGTAAGCAGAAACTGGCTGAAGGTCTGGCAGAGGAGTGGTCAGGTGGGAGGGAAACCAGGACAGAATCTCTTCCCCACCCCCACCCCAGCAAGAAGATGAGAAAAACAAAACCTATTTTAAACTGTCTGTATATGTAAGTCCTGCATTTGTTGCCCCCCAAAAAGGGAGTTGAGGATTTTTTTTTTTTTCCTTTTCGAGGGCAATAGGGGTTAAGTAACTTGCTGTGATAGTAATGGCAATTAAAGATTCCCCTGTATGTGGGATTAACAAACTCTGGGTTTTAACACAATCAATTTGAAAACCAAGCCAATACAGGGGAATCTTTAATTGCCATTACTATCACACTTGCCCAAGGTTACGTGGCTAGTTTTTTGTGTGTGTGTGGGTGTTAAGTGTCTGAGGCCGGAACCAAACTCAGGACCTCTTGATTCCAGGGCTGGCGCTTTACTCACTGCACCACCTAGCTGCCCCAGCTCAGAGGATTCTGCAGCTGGGGCTGCAGCCTCTCGAAGAACAGGGCCAGGCCTATGGTAATGGCAGAGGGCCCTCTGCCTGGAAGCCTGGCTCCTCTCAAGGCTCTTGGGCTCAGGGTCTAAGGGCAGGCAGCAGTGGTCCAGTAGTTTTAACTTGACTGGCATGGGCTGCCTTCCATCTTAAACCTCAGTAGGCTCGACTGCTTCTGGAAGCCCAGCTTGTTTGTCCTAGGAGTGACATTTGGTGAACATGACTGGCCCCTTCTTCATAGGATTGTTTCCCTGAAAGGTAGTTCTGAGGGTGAAGCTGGAAGGAGGGACCAGTGGCCTCCAGGATGCTTCTGTGCCCATCTAACCCACGGGGGGGGGGGGTCAGCAGTTGTTGCTGGTGGTCATGGGCTCTCTTGACCATGATTTCTCCCTGCCACGATAGCTTCGGGGGCTTTGGGGATTTCTGTCCAGAGAAGATCTTGGAGGAGAGGGTGGTTGAGTGTCCAAGGATGCAGAAAAGGCCGAGGTGGCTGAGGACTGGGGCAGTTCAGAAGTCACTGGTAATTTGGGCTTTCCCTGCTGTTAAAAACATTTATCTGGTGTGGGATTTGAACCCAGATCCCCTTGCCTCTGTGGATGGGGTCTTTGCTCCTATTCCACGAATGTTCTTCATGCTCACAGGGGTGTCTGCCTAGTGCAGACTGTCTTCACCTTCTCCAGGTCCATTCCATTGCTTCAGTTTTTCCTCCACATGTCTGCCCTGCTAAACATTCTAAAGGTCCTTGCTCCTTACTGACTTTATGGTCAAAAGATCAGCCGTTGGCTTTGGCATTTAAAGCCCTCTGCAGTCTGGTCCCCTTTTCAGATTATTCCCATCCACACATTTGACTCTGGCCCAGTGGAGGTGACCCACTAGGCTTGCCCCAAACCAGTGACTTTGTCCTGCTTGGGGTTCGTGTCCTTTTTGGGGGCCTCTTGGAATCTGTCCCTTCCCTCCAGGTACAGTTCAGCTTCCATTGGGCACAGATCGCTTCAGCTGACTTGGTCCTTCCTCCACTCAGCCTACAGGGGCTTCTCTGGCTCCTTGAAGGCCATGTCTCTTGTCTGCCTTTGTATGGAGAATTCCTGTTGACCTGACTCTGTGACTGACTGAGAATGCTGTTTCCTGGTGGGGAGGGAGAGGGCGTGAGCCTGGTGGGTCAGTGTCTAGGGACCATTTTTTACCTCCTCCTTTCTTCTGCCAGTTGTCCAACTAGATTATGTGTGTTTGAATCCCCTTGTGCTCTCTGAAGAGGGGGCCTTCTGAATGCTTGGCGGATCAGGGAGCTGTTTGCCACTTGCCCACAGGGTTTCATAAGGGCACTTTCCACAGTCACAACCTGTCTTCACCTGGACCCTTTGAATTTGGCCTTGCAGTCCCATTTTATAGATGGAGAAACTGAGGGTTAAAATGGTCACCCAGCTAGTAAAGAGAGCTCAGACTCCCCCTCTAGTCTTGTGTGTGAGGGATCCCCAAGGCACTGTGGGTAAAGGTGGCCCCCTGAAGGGCCCTGGGCAAAGAGCCTGTGTCAGAAGGGACAGGAGCCAGGGGAGGGAAGGAGGGAAGACCAGCAGCTCTGAGGGGGAGCGGTATAGCTGTCTTGGCCTCCTGCCCCAAAGGGCCACTTGCTGCTGCTTGGTGTCTGCCCCCTGATTCTGAGGGCGGGAGCTGTTCACAGTCTGGAGAGTCTTCAGTTCTCACCACAACCACATCTTCATGTTTCTCATTCTTTCAGTTTATCACGCGATCTACCTGGAAGAGATGGCAGCCTCGGAAGTCACACGAAAATTGGCTGCTGCGTTCAATGTTCCCTTGCACCAGATTAACCAGGTTTACAGACAGGGTCCCACCGGGATTCACGTTCTCCTTAGTGACCAGGTAAGGAAGCTGGCCTGGGCCCATTGACAGCAGAACCAGTGTGGCTTCCCCTTTTTTTCAGAACCTTCTTGAGCAAGGCCAGGTCCTACACTCAGGGGGGACTGGTTGTCACCCCTTTAATCTGAACTGTATGCTATGTCCAAACTTCCTCTGTGACTGAGAACTAGGACCGGCAGCTGTGTGGTGGAGGGGGCAGGACGAGAGAGCATTTGGACGTCTTGAGACCCCAGAGACCAGGACCTGAGCTCAGTGTGGCTGGGTCCCTGTGGGCTCCATCTTGGGTTACTCTCTCTGTGTCTTCGGGTAGGAGGGGTCAAAGCCCAGTGGTTGTCAAGCTTGATTTCCACCCAGTTGTCCATCTAAATGTGGAGGGTCCCAAGGCCAAAGGTCCATGGCCATGTTTCTGAGCAGCCTAGATGATGAAGCTCCGCCTTCTCTGGTCACCAGGACCTCCTTCTTTGTGGTCAGGGCTCATTGTGCTGTCTCACGCTTGCTTCGTCTTTCCAGGTGGTTCAGAACTTCCAAGATGAGAGCTGTTTCTTGTTTGCCACTGTCAAAGGTATCTTGTGTGCCTGGAGAGTGTGTGAGGCCAATCAGTCAGCCTGGGTGTTGGGGGGCGGGATGTCCATCTGTGGGTGTTGTCCCAGAGGGAAGCCTTAGTGGCTTCTTCCTGGGCCTTTGGGGTCCAGACCTCAGACCCATGGATGGCAGGTGCTACTGACTAAGGATTTTCATTATGTGTGATGGGTGGCGCTTGATCTCATTCTTGAGGAGCGGGGACCAGAGATCTTGTGGGGCCAGGTGAACAGAGAACACTGTAGTTTATTTTTAAGACAGCCCCAGTGTTGAGAGGTAAAGCTGACTCACCCCATTTGGGCTATTCCCAGCGATGCTGCCAGACTTTTCAGGACTTTACTCCACCATCCCGCAGTCAGTCCCACAGCTTCTCTGCAGAAGCCTGTCAGAGCCCCCAGATCTGGTGGGGGAGAGGGCGGGGGCTGGCAAGTCAGGGTCCTTGCTGCAGGACTGAAAGAGGGAGGGGTCAGACAGGGGCTCGTCATGTCCTGCTGGTCGCACTCTGGCCACAGTTGGCTGTCCGGTCTAACTCTGCTTTTCTGTCCCGCAGCGGAGAATGGTGAAGGGTTACATATCATTCTGAAATAGCTGGCCCTGCCTGAGTACGGATCGAAGCCTCACTTCACCCCCTGTGTGTTTGGAGATTGGACCCGAGGGGCGCTGGGATTGGACTTCACCGCTTACAAATGTTTCATATTGAAAACGCGAGGTGACTCTTGTGGCCTGCTGCCCTAGAGGCGGACTGGCTTTTCATCACTGCCCTCCCCACAGGTTCTCCTGGGGAGAGTGCAGAGATGGATGTGGACTGCCTCAGGGCTGCTTGCCCTCGGGCGGGGCCTGGAGCCACCTCACTCCATGACACTGTGTCCGGTTTGGAAATGAATGTAGCCCTTCCTGTGCCAGTTTATTTGTCCCTGCTTGTCCCCTCTGGAGACTTGAGGAGGTGCGAGGGCCGGGGAGCAGAATGCCTGGAAATCTGCAGGGACGAGTGAGGCTGGAAGCACCGCCAGCTTGTGGGTCAGGCCCCCTCTGTGTCTGAATGTGTGTGGGGCGTGTGAGGCATGGGTGGAGATGTGGCGAGTGACTTGGAAGCCTGAAGCCAGCTGTGCCCAGACTCATCCCAGGGCCATGTGGTCATCGGAGCTTGTTGAATGCAGAACCCTTGGAAGGGCTCCCCTTCCCAGCACCTTCGTTTCCTTTTATGGGGGAAGCTCTGATCGTGTCAACTTTTTTCCCCTGTTTTTCTTTGTCTTTTTTTTTTTTCCCTCCCTTAAAAAAAAAAAAAAGTTAAAACTCTTGGCCTAAACACCAGAGAAGTAACACAATAGGAAGCAGAAATGTCTTCCTGGCGGTAAGAACTTGGTAGTCAGTGTTGGAGGGACTAAAAGGCCACACACAGTGTCTGCCCCCTCCTCTGTGGTGTGGGTGTGCCCAGACATGGCAGTCCCTCTATGCGCCCTTTTGTCTCTGGGGGTCTTAGGACAAGGTGTGGCCCTTTGTCATGTGCCCCAGGCTTTCCCCATCAACTAAAGAAGCTGTTTTGGGGTATTCTCCCCCTTTGCTGTTTTCATTGTATCTTTTGGGCCAAACTATTCACAAAAGTGAAATCTGGGATCATTTTTTTAGCTCCTTTGCCTAGTGTAGTATTACATGCTGAGGATACACATGTTGGCTTTTGTCCCATTATAGTTTTATACTTGGTGCATGCATGTATGCATGTTTGTGCCTTTGTGTGTATTCTGAGTTTCTTGTGGAGAAGACTAGGTCTGTATCTTCTTTCCTCACTGGGATGGGGTCCTAGTTTTAAAAATCTGTAGTGCTTCTGTGGAGACACTATGGAGAAGTGATCCCCACCAATGGCAGAATTTCATTGTTCCCCTTTGAAACTTCTCACAATGCCCTTGGGACCCAGAGAGGAGCCTTTTCATGACCAAATATTTCATTCCCTGGTAATAAGTGGGGGAGGGAGAAACCTGCACCTCTAGTTCAGTGTCCTGAGAGCTTGTTCTCCAGTGGATGTCCCTTGGGCAGTCACCATTTGGACCTCATTCTGTAGAGAGCAGCCACTGACACGAACCCTTTGCATGGTTTCAAAATTGACCCCCCAGTTTGAGAAGCGGGGAAATTGCCCACTTGAATCTATCAAACCTCACATTTCACAGAGGAAAATTGTTCATTAGTTTACCCCAGGCACCTGGAGTTAAATGACCACACCAGCAAATTGCTGTTTTAAAGAGTGGGATGTACACATTTTAGTTTAACTATAATAAATGTTTTCTGAACATTTGCAGATGTGTCTCTTTTCCTGCTATGTTAATGGTGCCCCCTCTGTGTGCTTAACCAGACCTCAGAGAGAGTTTCTCTGGCTACTTTTGCCCTTTCTCTTCTACTCTCTCTGATGGCCGTGGATACGGGAGCTGAAGACACATAGGACTCCTTAGCAGAGCCTTGAGGCTACCCGGCCACACTGTCCGTGCAGGCAGCATTCCCGCCCTCAGTTAGACCCCACCAGGGAAGTGGCTCCCCACTTCTTTTCCCTGCATAGGGTCATGTCTCTTGTTTTTAAGGAGACACAGTAGAAAGTCTTTGAATATATAGTCAGAGACCCGTGAGGCCCGGGGCATTGCTGTTCACTAGGACGCTTGGCTCCGCTCATTTCTGCCTCAGACAGTAAGTGGCTGCCCAGAAGCGTCAGAGGCAGCCTGTGGGTCTCCCTTCAAACTGTTGTGGCGAGGTGATGCACGCAGTGACTTTTTGCAAAGGAAGTGTCTGTCCCTGTGTCAACATTTAAATAACAAGAAAATCTGTGTGTTTGTGTGTATGTGTGTGTGTGATCATATAAGCTTTGCTCAGAGACGTGTCCTCCCGGAGAGTACAGCAATAAGCCCCCCGGACTCCATGTCTCTGACAGAACCATGGCAAAGCCATTGGGATAAGGGGCCAAGCAGAGTGTCGTTGGTCATGAAGCGGAGGCTGCCATGAGTGGGATTGGTAACCATGCAGCCTATCCCCTGGTTGGGGAGAGATGGTCTCTTTTGCCTTATAGCATGAGTGCATTTGTCAGGGTTTCTATGCTTTTTAAATAAACTTGAAAAAGTGGTCCCATTCATTGTTCTCCGAACTGTTTTTTTTTTTTTTATTGTGTGCTAAATGTGAGTGGATTAGAAAATCTTGCCTCTCCATCCTTTCTAGTCAGCTTGTTTTCTTGAGTGTTCCCCAGAGATGGTCATTTGTGCACATTATGAAAACTACTTCACCCCAACCTTTTCTGCAGCCAGTTAGGATGAGCTTTTGACAAGGGCTGAGAAGAATGGATGCCTAACCTGGTCAGCAGGTACTGTTTGGGCTTGTTTTCAAAAATTGGGGATGGTCATGTTCCCAGAAAACAAACGTTGAAGAGGAATGTGGAAGTGGTAGTGGAGGTAATTTGTTGGAGAAGAGGGGGAGGAAGGACTCAAGGGCTCACCTGGCTTGGCAAGGAGCCGGTCTAACTATATCTGATCCCAGTATGAAGGAAGCAGTGGCGGGGTGGGGAGAGATGTCCAAGTAATGGGAGGTGTGTGTGGGAAAGGGGCACTCATGGGAGGCATAGGAATCAGTCTCTGATTACCTTGGAGATTGATGGGCCAGTCAATGATTAATGTACTGAGGATGCAGGAAAAAAAGTCCAAAGAAAGGCCCTGCTTTTTTTTTTTAATTAATTTGTTTCCTTTTAGTTTACAGGATTCAATTCCACCGTTCCTTGAGTTTCACATTTTGTCCCCCTCCATCACCTCTCCCTCCCCACCATGGCGGCATCTAGTCAAGTATAGGATCTGTAAATACTTTCACGTTATACATTAGGTTATAAAGACGGATTGTATCAGATGGAATGAAAAATGGTAAAAAGGACATAAAACCAAACAAGAAAAGGAAAAAGATCAGGTATTTTGCTTCCACCTGGATATAAACTCAGTTCTTTCTAGTTCTTTCTCTGGATGTGCACATTTCTCTCCATCTTGAGTCTTTTGGGATTGACTTGTATCACTGCATTGCTGAGAAGAGTCCAGTCTCTCAGGTTGTCACACATACGTTGTGTCTGTAATTGTGTACAAAGTTCTCCTGGTTCTACTCTTCTCACTCAGCATCACTTTGTATAAGCCTCTCCAGGTAAATATGAAGTCCGTCTGCTCCTCATTTCTTATAGCACAATAGTATTCCATAACATGCATATACCACAACTTGTTCAGCCATTCCCCAATTGATGGGCACCCCCTGAATTTCCAATTCTTTGCCACCACAAAAAGAGCTGCTATAAACATTTTTGTACACATGGGTCTTCCTCCCACTTCTGTGATCTCTTTGGGATATAACCCTAGGAGTGGTATTGCTGGTCAAAGGATCCAGATTGCTGGATCAGTTCACAATTCCACCAGCAATGCAGTAGTGTTCCAGTTTGCCCACATCCTCTCCAGCATTTGTCGTTTTACTGTTTTGTCATCTTAGCCAATCTGACTGGTGAGATGTGGTACTTCAGAGTTGTTTTCATTTGCATTTCTCTAATCAGTAGACTTCATGTGCTTATCGATAGCTTTAATTTCTTTCTCTGAAAACTGAAAGGCCCTGTCTTAACAAGAGATGCAACAGAGACAACAATGTGCATGCCAGATAAACAGACCAAGTCTGTATAATGACAGTGTTAATTAACTTGATTGTTCAGTGCTGTGCAGGTCCAGCTACTAAATGAGTATTTAATCAAGGAAGATGGAAATCCATATGCCTGGCACGAGGGAGTAAGACTTGAGAGCAGTGAAGAGTAATCGCTGACTTTTATGTGGCATTTGCCGTGTTCCAGATACTATGCTGAGTACTTTATAAAGGACCTCACTGGAATCTCGGCCCTGGGAGGACGGTGCTGTGATCCCCATTTTACAGATGAGAAAATGGAGGTCACACAGATAATAATGTGTCTGAGGCAGGATTTGAATGTAAGTCTTACTCCAGATTGGAGGCATATCTACCGTGCCACCTGACTGGTCTGTCCATATCAGATGTCAAGCGACCATAAATCAGCTGTGATTAAATCAATTTGGTAATGAAGAAGAGAGGAACAGATCAGCTCCACGATGTAGAGTGTTTGTGGGCCCAAAGATTCCCAGACACTGGAAGGACTTGCCCTTTCACTATTTGATAATGAAGAACTGGACGGAAATGCAACAGAAATTAGCTTTAGACCAACACTACACATGACATGCTGAAGAGAACCTTTAAGTGACTACTATGTCATGAAAATAGGAAAGGTCACATCAAAAAATTATTTTTCAGGTCTGTGGGTAGTAGAGTTCATGACTAGGTGGCAAGTCACCAGATAAAATGGACAGTTTTAATTCCATAAACTTCTTGTACAAACATCTGACACAAAATAAAGGAATGGGCAAACGGAGAAAAGATTCTTTGCAGTGTCTCTCTGAGATGTCATACTCAAAGTATGTAATAGTAACATTATATTACAAAAGTACGTAATAGTAACATTGAACTAAGACCAGGGGAGGGATTGGTTGGTTGGTTGGTGATTATTCTTCGTTCTTGAAGAGGACCGAAATGATGTCCCCACGTCAGAGTTTTGATGTGTCCAGCTGTGATCAGACTAATACAAACTCAAAGTGCTCTACCACAGGTCAGGCACAAATAGTCCCATGTCAACATTTGGTTTGGAATCTCTCAATTTGTACATCTCACATTTCTTTTGAGCTACTACAATTATTTGCTTATAGAGATAGAGCACTGTTTTCTCTGATGAGGGCATGCCATGCCGGCCAGTCCTGTGCTAGTGTCTCTCATGTCACCATCAGTTTCAAAGTTATTAAGAGGGCCTTTGAGAGTGTCCTTGTATTTCTTCTTCTGATGTTCATGTGTGTACGTTCCTTGTGTGAGTTCTCCATAAAATAGTTGTTGTTTTTTTGGCAAGCATACATTTGGCATTTGAACAATATGGCCGGCCCGTTGGAGTTGTGTTCTCTACAGCAGAGTTGGAATGTTTGGTGATTTAGTTCCAGAAAGGACCTCAGTATCTGCTACCTTATCCTGCCAGGTGATCTTCAGAATCTTCCTGAGACAATTCAGATGGAAGCAATTAAGTTTTCTGACATGACACTGGTGTACTGTCCAGGTTTCACAGGCATATAACAAGGTTGGCACAATGGCTCTGTAGAGCTTCAATTTGGTAGTCTAATATCTCTTCTCTCCCACATTTTCCTTTAGAGCACCTCAACATTCCCCTTGCCATATGATCTGAAAAATTTCAGTCAGCTTTTGCATGAGCAGTGGACACCCACTTTGTAAATCTCAGATGGAGTAGAATCAGCACTAGGTGCTTTGCCACAGGAGAGGGGCCTAATGGCATTCAAAACATCTTCAGTTGGAACTTCAGCTAGGGAGGGATTGACTTCAACCCAAGGTAAACGGTCAGTGGCTTCAATGCTGATTGATGAAGGTCTGTTGAGAGCACCATGGAAGGGTTCAGCTCATCTCCCTAGGGTCACATCCTGATCATTGATCAGCGTGGCTCCATCAGCACTGAGTAATTGAGATGTACCACAGGTCTTTGTCCCATAAATAGCCTTCAAGGCATCCTAAAAGCACTCTGGATTATTACTATCAGGATAAAACTGAATTTCAACTGATTTCTTACTGAGCCAAGAATCCTGCATCTCTCTAAGCTTCACTTGTACTTTACTTTGGCTGGAATTAAATGCTGTTTTCTTAGAGATGGATGAACTATCCTCCTGCTAAATCCTGTGGAGTTCTCATTTTTCATTTAGCAACTTCTGAATTTCCCCAAACCAGTCTTGGTGTTTGTGAGTGTTCTGACCCGTATGAGCAAATGCAGGTGCTGTACACCAGATCCCTGAAAGCCGCCCACTCCTTTTCCACTCCACTGTTGCCAGCCGTCCAAGTTAGCAAACCATTCTGGCTCAGAGAAGCACTCTAGTCTGTCAACATTAATGCTTCTGGTAGTCATTTTGCCTGGGGGGCCACCACTTACGTTGAATGTGAATATTTAGCTTGGAGAGGATAAGTCTATGATCAGTCCAGCACTCTGCGCCACACTTTGCCTTCATCACTCTCATACCCTATCTCTTCTCCTTACAGTCACATAGTCTATTAAATGTCTGCTGCGAGGGTGCATCCACAAAGTCCTGTTGCGTTTAGGCAAATGGAAGACAGTATTGGTGATGAGGTCATGAGATGCACAAGTCTTCAGTGTGACTGCTGCTGCTGTTATTTCTACCTCCATTCTCCCCAAGGACTCTGCCAGATCTGGTAGTCTGAGGCTGCTCTAGCATTTGAATCACCCAGAATTATAAGCATATCCTTTTTTTGGCACTTTGATGATAAGGGTCTCCAGGTCTTCATGAAATTTTTCTTTGACCCCCTCAGGGTTAGTCGTGGTGGGAGCACAGACACTGATGATGGTGGCACGATGCTTTCCTGCACGTGGCAATCGCGTTGTCATGAGCCTGTCATTCATTCCTCTTGGCAGGTATACAGGCTTGTTGACTACATACGTTTTCATTGTAAACACCCCCCTCCCCCCTTCACTGTGGCCACTCCAGAAAAACGTATCTCCAGCTCCGACCTTCCTTTGCCGGCCTTGTTTCACTCAGAGATGATGTTTGGATGTGATACCTGCCAAGTTCCCTCTCAACAAAAGCCATTCACCTTTCAGGTCTTTTGATTTTGTGTTGTCCATAAGTGTGTGCACATTCCATGTGCCAATGGTGAGTGGAATTGTCTTTGCAGATGTTTTTGACTTTTTTGTGTTTTCACCATAGGGTGGGATCCCTGCCTGCAGCAGTAATCAGGCCAAAGTTGGAGAAGCAGACCATTTTTAGGTCCCCTTTTCTAGCCCCTTCCTCACACCAGGAGGTGAGCAATGTGGTCCTTAAAAGGCAGCTAGGACCCCCCAGGGGCTGCCGAATCCCATGGCTGCTTCCAGCGAGAAGACGATCCTGTGGTCTGGGTGGCCCGTGTGCAGGGTTGTGACCCTAGCTCCCAGTGTATCTGCACCTGCTGCTTCATCACTTGCCTGTCACCACAGGACTTTGAGGTAGAGTTATGTCTTTTGATTAATGCATAAATAGCATTTAAGTGGGGCAGAGTTGCCCGATATTGTTGGTCTCTTCCAGTGTCATTAAAGTCCAGTGGCAAGGCAGAGTCCAGGCGACTGGTGATGGTTCCAGATGCAGTGGATGCCCTTGGCATCTGCAATGTCTAACCCAGCTCTCAGCGCTCACAGCGCCTGCTTCAGCCGCCTTTGTGGCTGTTGGAACACACTGTTCTCCTCTGCCCATCCCCCCAGGGGAAGTCTTCACGTGCTTGGGCTAGACACCTCCTAGCTCACCAATGGGTGTGAGACCCCTCGGTTATCTTCAACCTGGTTTAGCCCATCTCTCGAAACAGTTTACCGGGTTGTGGCCACTGCACATGCTGCAGCTTCTTGGAGCCATCGATGAGTTAGCTGGACACTAAAGGTGGAAAGCAGCCCTGAACAAGGCTCGGCAGCTCTCACACCAGATGTACCAGTCCTCCCTGAACACACCCTACACCAAGACCAGGGGACAATGGTTAGAGGATGTGGACAGGAAATGTTCAAAGGAAGAAATCTAAGCTATCAACAGCCACATGAGAAAGGGCTCAAAGCCTGTAATAATTAAAGAAATGCATATTGAAGCAATACGTCTAGGGTATGCCAAAGAAAGGACTTGAAAGCAGTTCTTCCCAACACCCAGGACACCCCAGTGGAGGATGAAAGCCCCATGCACTCATTGGTAAAGCCGTGATAAGACAGCCTGAGATCCTGCCAAGTCCATCTCAGAGGAGATGAGGCAGTCCCTCAGCTAGAAAGTAGAAGGAGCTAGCTTTGGTTTCAGGCTATCCCTGGGCATTTTGTCTGCTCATGCAGCCCCTTCCCCTCCACATATGTTGCCTTAATGGAATTGGTGGTCTTTTTCCCACTCCCACTGCCAGGTTGGATCCCTGGGGGACTGGCTGCGTTTCCCTTCTGGTTCTAGGGATAACCACCAGGCTTGGGGTGTCCTGAGGCAGTGGCCGGAGACCCATTCTGGTGTGTTCTGCCCCCTCTGCACTAATCTCTGTACCACATTGGCAGTCCTCATTAATTTCACAGAGGCATGTACTGAGGAGACAATATAGCAAGGCATGTCATTCCTGGGGGGACACTGGCCCTTTGGCCACTGGGATTGAGTGCCCCCCCCAGGCAAGTTACAGGGTCTCGTCTGGGTCCGATCCCACTGAATCAGATCCTGTCTCAAGTAATGGGAGACACATGGTCAGCATGGAAATTGTATCCATGACTTCTTTTTAGGGAGAGAAAAATGGATTTTCGCTAATTAGAAACAAAATTTTAAAGGAAGCTTTCATGGTGTCCTTAGGGCTTTGTGTCAACCACAGAAGCACAGAAGGCTGCTGGTGCTCTCCATCTGGAGCCTTATAGCAGTGTCTACCTCCCACCGGGAAGGAGATGCCCGTTTGACCTGTTAGGATTCTTAAGCACACGTGGCGAACCAAAAGGCTTTCATTCACGGGAGCTCCCCCATGTCACCAATCACCTCCAGAGGCAGGCTCCCCAAGTCTGCCCCATGTGGGCTAGCAGCAGGCACAGAACTCTGACCACCCTCTGAGGGTGGGGGTACCATTAGCCAGATCCTCACAACATGTGAATGAGTATGTGACCTCCCAAAGAGACTCAGAGGAGCCCTGATGGGAGCGGAGCTTGGGCAATCTGTACCCCCAGGACTAGGATCAGCCTCCTGCCAGTCCGGGGCCGGAGGCAGCTAGGAAACAGCACCAGGTGTTCCTGGCCTTTCCCACTAAAGGGAGCAGACCTGGCCCTGCATTGCCTCCAAGGCCCTCGCTTTCTCTTCTCCTGGCCAGCCAGCGCTCGCCTCCGTGTCTGCACTCAGTGTTCTCCAAGGCTCTTCTGGCATCCTGACCCTGCTCCTGACTCCCTCAGAATCCTGGGGGCTTTCCCTCTTCCCTCCTGAAGGAGACAGACTAGAAGTTTGGTGGCTCAGCTTGGTTATGACATGATACCTCTCTTGTGCTCAGCAGTCCCCCAGGGCCTCCCCAATTCCTGCCATGCCCTAGGCAGGCCCCTCGTTCTGAGGTAAGTGATGGGATGAGCATTGCTGTTATGAGAAAGATCATCTTTGTGGCTCTCCAGACTCTGTTTCCTTCCTTGGTGGACGCCTCTCCTCAGTGTGTGTTCTCCCACCATTAGAACACAAGCTCCTGGAAGACAGGGTCTGTCTGCCCACTGCCTGGCACATGGTACATGTTTAGGTGGCTTTTCACTGACATTGTGAAGTGGCCCCCCCCGCTGCTGTCCACCCCTTCCTCCTTTCCTCTTTGCTTCCAGAAGTCATGATCCTGGAAACCACTCTCCCCTGCAGGGTGTGTGTGTGTGTGTGTTTCTGTGACTGTGAGTGACTCTGTGTGTGTATGTGTATCTGTGACTGTGTGTGAGACTGTGAGTGTATGTGTGTATCTGTGACTGTGAGTGACTGTGTGTATCTGTGACTGTGTGTGACTGAGTGTATGTGTGTGTGTGTGTATGACTCTGTGTGTGTATCTGTGACTGTGAGTGACTCTGTGTGTGTATCTGTGACTGTGTGAGACTGAGTGTATGTGTGTGTATATGACTCTGTGTGTGTATCTGTGACTGTGAGTGACTGTGTGTGTGTATCTGTGACTGTGTGAGACCGTGAGTGTATGTGTGCAAGTATCTGTGACTGTGTGAGACTGAGTGTATGTGTGTAAGTGTGTGTGTATATGACTGTGTGTGTATATCTGTGATTGTGTGTGAGACTGAGTATTGTGTAAGTGTGTGTGTATGACTGCATGTGTATCTGTGACTGTGAAACTGAGTGTACGTGTGGAAGTATGTGTGTATATGACTGTGTGTATCTGTGATTGTGTGTGAGACTGTGAGTGTACATGTGGAAGTGTGTGTATATGACTGTGTGTATCCGTGACTGTACGTGTGTAATTGTGTGTATATGACTGTGTATGTATCTGTGACTCTGTGTGAGACTGTGAGTGTATGTGTGGAAGTGTGTGTGTATAGGACTGTGTGTGTGCACGCGCACGCACAAGATCCCACAAAATCCCATCAACCGTAGTCCTTTCCATCATTGCTGCCCTCTCTGCCCCTCTGATCTGGAGGGCAGAGCCTTGAACTACCAAACCTCCATTGATGGGGGCCCAGGCCAGCCCTCTCTCCATTCCCCACAGAACCCTTAGGTTTTCTCTTTCACCCCCACATCAGGTACCTTCTCCCCTCTCCCTGTCTTTTGTGTGTTGCCTTCCCCCATTAGATTGTAAGCTTCTTGAGGACAAGGTCTAGCTTTCTTTTCATATTTGTTTTGTATTCCAGTGCTCAGCAGTGAGCGCTTGATAAATAATTTTTATTGTATTTCTTTATCGAAACCATCTCCTTAACTCTCTCCCCAGTTCCCTCAAAATCTACCAAGGGCCAGTTGCTAAACCCTCAACATTCCATCTGGTTCTTAAAGCTACAGTACCAATAACTCCAGCCTCTGTCGGGCTTTGTGAGACAGGTGTTACACAGTATTTCCATGAACTTCACAGAAGAAATGAGGTTTGTCTAGCATGACTTGCTCTTAGTGAGCACTGTTTGGCTTTCTCAGGGTTTACAAGCCATTCCTTTAGTAATTAATTCTAGAATACGGCAGGTAAACAGGTAAGTCTACTATGAAAACTGGAAAGAGGGTTGAGCCTTCCCTCTCGGGCTGGATCCTGAAGAATCTCTCCAGTTTTCCAAGGTTTTCAAAGATTTTTGTTCACTGGACCCTGTAGTCACAGCACTCAACTCTCTTCCAGTGTGTGAAGCACCTGGTATGGTAGTTCAGCTAACCCTGGTCACTCTTTCCAGTTGATCTGGGCTGCCCTTGGAACCCTAGTCACCCTCAGGAGAGAAGCAAAGCAAGTGCATCCTTTCTCCTTCTCCGTGGTTTTCCCGTTCACCCCGAGCCGCTAGCTGAGCATCCCCATAAGTTAACAAGCCCCTTTGGTTGGCTTAGCATGCGAGCTCAGCTCCCTCTTCTCCAAGTTGCTTGGGGAGCTCTCTATGCAGCCACATCAGTCTCTTTTGAGATGACTCTTTTCTTCCTCTTTAGAATTATGTCTGTGTATCTCTATGTGTGTTGTGTATGTCACATGTACCTTTAGAACACATTCCTGAAAGCCATCTATCCCATTTGTGACAACTTTTCTTGTCAAATCTTAAGGCTTGGCACGCTCTATTTCCTTTCTATCTAGAAAAGTCAGCTTTGAACACATCTCTCCCGATATCCAGGGTTATGTTCCAGTGTGTCCAGCTTTCCTCTCCTCTACCATTAATTCTAAGATGGGCTGGTCATTTCCTGCCAAGGGGTCCTATCTTTTCCATTCCAGTGCCCTGATCCTCCTCGTCAGTGACAATCCTGTTTTTTTCCTCAGCTTCCATACTGCCTGCATCCCCCTCTCTTCCATAGCAGAAGCTTGGACTCCACCCTGGGAACCATGGTAGGGTCTGATAGCTGATGTTTCCTTTTTAAAAAAGCAATTGGGGTTAAGTAACTTGCCCAAGATTACACGGCTACTTTTTTTTGTGTGTGGATGTTAAGTGTCTGAGGCCAGAACCGAACTCGGGTCCTCCTGACTCGGGGCCGGCGCTCTTACTCACTGTGCCACCTGGCCACCCCAGCTGATGTTTCTTTACACCATTCTTCCCAGAACCAAGCTTCTCCTTTGCTTCTCAGCCACCAGGTCCAAGCCAAGGTGCCATGTGCACTACAGTCCCATACTCCTTCAGCTTCATGGCTTTTCCTCATGTGTCTTTTCTCATATGGAGGTGTTAACTCATGCCAAACCCATAGCCCACAAGTTCCCCAAACTCCAGATTAGAATGCCACGGGAAAATATCTAACAGAACAGAGCAAGACACAATTCAGCAGAGCCCGTGTTAACTGGGGGCTTCCTAAGTCACTTTGTGGTCTATAGGATGATTTCGATTAGAGTTTGTCACTGTCCTAGAGGACAGAAGCTGCTTTGCTTACTTGTATTTGCACCCTGAGTGCGGTCACATAGCAAACACGTAATACTTGGTCCATCTACCTATTATCTGAGTTTCAGAGGGTGACTTTATCAATAAGGTTCTGGTCATCCTGCTTTTGGCAGAGAGAAGCTCCTGATTTCAAACCCTGCCTCTGCCTGCCATGGCTTCCGTTTACTCACCTATAAAAGGAGGTGGTTGGTCTCTGACCCTACGGTTGGATAATAGATGTGTCCAGTCACCACCATGGCTCTGTACCAGAGTTGTTCTGCTTTCTGAGCTCATCTAGTTCCTCCTTCTGCCTATGCGGTCTACAATCCATTCCCGCGATACTGTTACTTCTGTTTTCCCTTCATTAATCCTCCTTAACATAGAGCTCTCCTCAGGTTCCTAGACTTCTTCTCATGAAGTAGCAGTGAGCAGGGCTATTCAGAAACTCCTATCTGCCACCTTACTCTTCTCCTAATTTTCCAGAGGGAGCTCCCAGTAAAAATGGTCTTTCTCCACTCTGGGAAGAGGTGTCAAAGATATTTAATTCTCTTTTTCTTTTTTTAGCTCTAAGCCCCCAACCAGAGACAGAACTTTTGACAAAAAAACATCAGGGTTAGATCTGTCTTAATCTTTTCTCTGGGGATGTTCCCCCTTCAGCTGCCTCCTTCTTACTGCATTCCCAATAAGGACACCATCAGTGTGATGTCAATAAAGATAACCAAACATTTAAAATGACACAACAGAAAAGGTAAATGGAATTTCCCTGTGCCCAGAGGAACAGGCTTCAGGTTCCCATGAAGGAATTCAAAGGAAGGAAGGATAAACAGGTTTCCCTTGGGATGTATGTGCAGACAAGCATAACCTTCAGTCTTCACTGCAAAGCCCTGGAGCCAGATTGGATGTGCAGGACTCCAGGGAGATCTATCTTAACCAGCCCCTTTTAGGCACTTCCTCTTCCTGGCCAGAAGCTCTCATTTCTAAGTTTTAAACTGAGGTCCACACATGCAAATCCCATTATTAGGAACCTTCTTGACTTCTCCAACTTCTTTTCTCTTTGGAAACGATGACTTTTAATTGGCCAGGGTGAGGAAAACACAGGCAGCAGTCTTAAATGTCGGCCTTGATTTTTTTTACACAAGACTTAATAATCACTGGCTATATTTTCCCTGGTTCTCCATGTGAATCACTGGTAGCGACAAGTGGAGTGGTGCAAGAGAGCTGTCACTCCAATATTCTCTCAGGCAACAGGAACAGCTTCTTAGGGCAGCAAGAAAAAGGAAAGAAGAAGGAAGAATGTGTAGGGAGGGTGAGTGAGGGGGACTTCCAGGAAGGAGGCAGCCCTGAAGGATCAGGGGCTGTCAGCCACCTTGGGTTAGGGCTGGGGCTCAGGAGCCAATCCAGGTGGTACTGCCCTGCTGAAAGCTTTCTTGCTATAGAGGATGGTATCTGTGACCTGGGGACAATGAAGAAGTTTCTCCTTCCCACCTTACAGTGATGGGTCCCTGCCCCCCCCCCCCCCGCCATGCTAAAATTCTCAAGTCTCTTAACACGGGAAGAGACTAGCAGTCCACTCCCCTGGCATTTCCAGGCATGGATTACTCAGCACAAGTGAACCTCAAAGCAAGGGGCATGACAGGCATGATGACTGTGTCTCCACCCAGTGTAGATGGGGGACAGATGAGTCTGGCCTACTCCAGGATGTCCCATTCAGGAGAATGGAGACAAGGGTGGTGGAGTCTAGGGGTGAGGTATATGGCCTTGAATGCCCCAAAGCTATTCTCACTGGTTTCCCCCTCGTGGGATGGCTGGGGTGTGCCCCTAACAAGAAATGATTTCCTGAGGCAAGTGATGGCTATGGGCAGTGGCTGCTTTTTTTGACTAGATCTTGGCTCCCAGTTACTCTGGATGGTCTCGCTGCTCCTGCTCAGGAACATGCTGGATAACTTCATAAATTGTGCCATGGACCTCCTGCCTGAGGCCCCACTCAGAGCCACACACAGGCCTGCTGGGTATCTAGAAGATAGATCAATAGGGGAAACATTTAGTAATCTCTTGCAGCGGGCCAGCTATAGGCATCATTGCACAGGCAGGGGGTGGATGATCAGCAGCCCAGCAGGCCAAGACCATGCCCAATGTCTAATGGTGCCAGACACCATGAGGGGCCGCTTGCTGGTCCTGGCTGGCTGCTGTGCTCATGACTGGCACCTGGGATCCTTATGGGGGACGTGCCCCTGGGGGCATCTAGGGAGGTCAGACCTGGCCTGACCCAGACTGGGGGAGCCCAGCCACCAGCCAGAGCCTCTGTCTCCAGGCTGCCCTCAAAGGTGTGAAAGACCTCTGTTTGTGCCCAGCTCCATCTCTCTGCTCATTGCCAGGGAGGAGTAAAGGCAGGTATGACTCTGCCCTCCCTCCCTCCCTCCTTCCCCTGCCCTCCTGGGCCCTCCCCGCCCCCCATGTGTTCCTGCACACGCACCCTGGGAGCAGCGGAAGGCTCTGGAAAGGCAACAAATTCATAGATACCAAAGTCAGCCAGGGCATCTTCATGGCCTGAAAGAGACAATTCATCAAGCCCTGATTAAGGACCTGCTGTGTGCAGGATGCCCCTGCCCTCTAGGTGCTTTCATTCTATTGGGGGGTACTAAGGACAGAGTTAGGTGACTGAGGGAAGGGTGAAAATGAGAGCACTCACTATGGCAGATCAGGAAGCCAGTTATTCAGTGCTTCCTGTATACCTGGTGCAGGCCCTGCCTTTCTAGAGGAGGCAGTGTGGAGTAGTGGTCAGTGTACCAGCCCTCGAATCAGGACCTGGGCTCAAATCCTACCCCTGATGCCGACCAACTGTGTGGCCACTGGGAGGCTCTTTATCTAGGAAACGTGGACAGCGATGACCCGGATAAGTTCACTGTGAGGATCAGCTAGAAAACGCGTGCCGAGTGCTATAGGAATGCGAGGAGCTCTCGTCTCCCTTACTGGGGGATACAACCCGCACATCTGTAAATTCATACAAATGCTAGGTGAACTGTTTGGGGGAGGCATTAGCAGGAGAGGGCAGGTGTGGGGGATGGCCAGTGGCGGGAGATGGCGCCTAGCAGGTGAGGAAGAGCATGTCACGTGTGTACAAGAGGGCTGAGGAATGAGGCTGAAAGGACCGTAAGCAGCAAGTGGCATCTCTACTCGGCAGAGGGGAGGAGGGCATGCATTCCATGGCTGGTGCACAGCATGTGCAAAGATGCGGAAGTGGGAGCTCAGGGAGCAAGACACTTTGGCTGGGACCTCAAGTGACTGAAAGAAAATCCTGGGGAAATCTGGAAAAAACCAGCTTGGAGGAAGACAGTGGAAAGCTTTAAAAAGCAGACAAAGGTATTTGTGTTTTATCCTAAAGGGTATGGGACTGCTGAAGCTATTTGGGCAGGGGCACAACAGGCAGAGCTAAGAAAGGAGAGGAGACGGGAAGCCGGGAGGCCAGTTAGGAGGCCACATGTCCAGGGGTGAAGGGAGGTAGGAACCTCATGGAAGGAAGAAGAAGGACCCTGCCAAGTGGGAATAAGGAGGGAAAGGCTGAATGAGCAGTGGCCACAGCAGAAGAGAGTCCTCTGCTGGGAGGGACAAGGAGAGCCCAGTGAAGATGAAAAGATGCATTTGTAGTGAGTTGTGAGTCTAGGACTGGAGGAAGAAGATGGTGGCAGTAATTCAGTGTTTGGCAAGACAAACTCAGGGATGGGATGAGGGGGAGAGAGACGCAGGACTGTGGTTTTGGACCAGGCAACCCCAGGGTCCTTCCAGGGCTGGTTTGGGGCTGGGGTTTTCAGGGAGGACCAAGAATAAAGTGAGAAGCATTGAGGCAGAGGGAGAGATGGAAGGACAGGAGCCCCTTATGGGCATGGCCATGGTGAGGGCGATGCTGAAGGTCTTGACCCTCCCTGGGGGTGCCCAGAGTGGAGTGGGGACAAATCTTGGGATGTTGAGGAATGACTGAGCTACTTTTGGGCAAATGCCAACCCTTGATGAGGCTCTACTGGTATGAAGGCTGGCTGAGAGGAGGGAGGAGCATCCCAGCCAGCGACTGATGCCCTGGAGAAGGCCCTGGGGGCAGGGAGGGCACCCCAGCAGGGCCTCGGGGGGAGCAGGAGGGACCTCACCCCAGGGAGACTGAACTTCCTGCAGGGAGGGGCTGCCCCATGTTTGTCTTTGTATGCCTTGCACACAGTCAGCACTTAATATCAGTCTAATTAGATTTAACTGGATCTGAAGATGCCCCCAAGAACTCTTAGGAGATCTGACACTGTCCCTTCCTGAGTGTCCCTTTACCCAAACACAGTCAAGGCTAAGATGCAGAGCCCTTAGAGGCTGGGGGGGGGGATACCCAGGCCCCAAGCTGCACGGCCAGCTCCTCTCACCTGCCCCTGCTCCTCCCCGTGTAACCAACAGGAAAGGCTCCTCGTTCTGAGTGGAGACGGTCAACACCCTCCTAGCAGACTCGGGAAGCCCCCGTCCCCTCCCGAGGCCCCCGAGTGACAGAGACAGTGCCAGGGAATGGTGCCAAGGGTTGACGGGAGAGTGAAGCTGCCAGCAGCCCCCTTCGCCCTCTCCTCTGAGGCTGGGGCATTTTCTGGGGTCTGCGGGGGCCAGAGAACCCTACCCCCAACCATCTATAGTGGCTTGTGTGGCTTGTTACCTGAAAACGTCTGCACTTTCCCATATTCGGATTCTGGTCTGAAGAAAAGAAACAGACACATGCATGATTTGGTGTAACGGTGACCATACACTTCTGGCCCAAGACCACCGTGACCCAGGCCTTACCTGCCCGTGTGCTTCTGGTGGATAGCTGTGGCCAGGAGAGAGACAGAGAGCACACAGTGAGTCACATTTGCTATGAGCAACAAAGGCAGGAAATTCTTAAAAAACAAAAACAAAAACAAAAAAACCAACCTCACACCTACTTTTATAGGGTCGGCACTTCTTCCACAAGAAGAGGCTGCTCATGGCTATGATCAGGAACACAGAGATGCCCGTGATGATGGCCAGGGACGATTTCCCTTTGCCGGTGAACTTCTCCAGTCCTGGGGAAAGAATGGACGCAAAGGGACTCGTATCTTCTGGTGACAAAGCCCAGCCCGAGGGCAGCCACACTGAGGCGGGATGAGGGCCTAGAACAGAGGAGCTGGCAGTGCAGCTGAGAACTCGGGATGGAGGAGACCGAGGCGCTATACCCAGAACACCTCTTGGAGTGCTCTGGCGTTAAAGGACAAGCCCACGTTTCAAGATGCCTTGGGCCCATTTACCTGCTTTTCAGTCCTGGGTCAGCTCCTCAGCCGGCAGTGCCTGTCCAAGAGATGAACACAAGTGGACATGCACAACAATGCACATGCACAACAATGGCCATGCACTACACAGGTGCATGGGTCTCCCCAGCTCTCACTGGATAGACAATGGGCCTCCTGGTCTTCATCCACTTGCTTTTTCTCATGAGCATGGTTAAGCCAACCTTTGAGTGATGGTAGGATAATAAATTTTAATGCTCTGCAATGTTGTGGAGCTGAACACTACAAGGCAAGGTCACGGGCCATCTGCAGCAGCCTTCTCCACTTTTTGTGTCCTGGACACCTTCAGCAGGCAGTTGGGTGTAGCTACGGACCCCTTCTGAGAGTCACACTTTAAATAAAAATATGGATGAATTTACATGCCACCTTGCCCGGGGCCGACCTTCTTGGCATCGTTCCAGTTTTAGTGTATGTGCTTCCCAAGAGAGCTTCAGAGGCTCGTTTTTAAGGAGCTGAGTGGAGCAGCAAATTGCAGCTAGAGGTTAATGGAAATAAAGATGCAGTTGTTTTCCACCCAGCTTCACAGACTCCTGACCTCTCTCCATGGAGCCAGGTGAAGAGCCCTGACCTCTCAGGACTGACTCATGGGCCCTTCTGGGAATGCCCCTGCCTCTCACCAGCCCCCATTGGTCTTATGCTTCTATCAGTCACTAGAGGACCAGCGAGCCGAACAAGCTCTGTGCCTGCATTCCTCAGGACACTTGGTATGATTTCAGAGACACTTTGTGGGTGAAGAATCTGTAGGGAAGCATTGTCCTCTCCTGAGTCAAATGCTTTTCGAAAGTCAACAGTGAGCTCTTTTTTCTCCACATGTTTCAGTCCATTGTATGAGCTCCCAGATGTGACCTGCTACAGAATCACATTGACAAAAGCCTGTCTGCTTCCTTCTCATACCTTGTTTAAGCTATGAAGGTATTGGGGGAGAGGGGCTCACAGAAATTTTACATAGGAGGGGAAAGTAGGTCTGTCGTTAGGGAGGTGGGGACCCATTTTTTGTAATGATAAGGTCTGAGATTGCTTCCAAACTCCTTATTATCCTTCCCTCTTTTAGATGTCTTGAGAATGGATCTCTCAACACCTTCCAAACAACGTTGCCTTCTCTAGGTGGTGAAGTGGATAGAGCAGTAGGCCTGGAGTGAGGGAGACCTGTGTGCAAGTCTGACCTCAGGCACTTCCTAGCTGTGTGACCCTGGGCAAGTGCGTGCTCTGTCTGTCCCTGTTTCCTCATCTGTAAAATGAGGACAAAAACAGTACCTGTCTCTCAGGGTTGTTGTATCAGCTGGCCTCCTTACCCAGAACCTTCCATATCCTCATAGCCAGGCCCAGGTAGAACTGTTGCAGAGATTTTTCTGTGGAAACTCTATACATATCACTGGCCTGAACATTTGCTGGGGTTGGACAGGAGTCCTTCGCAATGTGGAGAGGTGCCCCTCTCACTAGGGCAAGGACCACATTTTTTCTCTCTCTCCTCTCTTTTCTCCCCTCTCCTCTCTCTCTGTCTCTGTCTCTCTTTCTCCCTCTCCCTCTTCTCTCCACAGACCCTTCCTGGATAGGACTTCAGAGACCATCAAATCTAACCAGCTCATTTTACAGAGGAGGAAATTGAGGCCCAGGGGGCCTCGGAGTTGTCCAAGGTCCTCTTACTCCAAGTTCTGCAGCACTTCTGGTCTGAGGCACACAGATTAGAGCAGAGATTCTGAGTGGGCTCCTTGTTCTCTTACTGCCAAAGGCCCTGGGGACATGTCCAGTAATCTAGAGTTGCCTCTGGCAGTGCAGCTGCCTGAGAAGCTTCAGCAGGCTCTGGAAGTAGCTGGGCCTGTGCTGGACAGGAGTCTTTTGTCCACTGGGGCAGGCCTGTCCTGGGGCCCATGCCTGGGCTCCCAAGGTTTTCCCTTCCCTTCTTTGGCTTTCTTGCCTCCTCACTGAGTGTTTGCTCCTTTCCCGGGCTCCGAGTTGTGGGCCAGGATGTCCGTGGCACCAGCCAGGGCTGTGCACTCTTGGAGTTAACCCTGCCCCCAGGTGCCCTGAGCTGGGGCTCCATAAGGCCCTTTGGTGAGACAAGAGTGTAAAAATGGATTGTGGGCTTGGCAGGATTCGAACTGCACTCTGCCTGCTCCCTTTCAGCTTGTCCCCGCAGTACCTTTCCAAATTGCGCTTAACCTCCTGGGGCCCTGCTTCCACCTGGGTCAGCACAAGTTGCAGATGGGCAGTGCTGGCCCTACTGTTTGGCAGGGTCCAGGTCTCTATCTCGCCATCTGCCTGGGGGCTTCAGAATAAGCTATGCCCTTCCCCCTCACTCAGCAGTGACTGGTCTACTTTCCAAAGTCCCCAGCGCAAGCACTCTGTGCTTGACCTTAGTTAAACAAATAAAATTAAATAGCCCATGCAAATGAGGACTAGGGGCCCTCGGGAGCCTCTCATAGTGTGGCCTGCATTTCCAAGTCATACGGGAGCTGCTTCACCCTCCAGCTGGTCAGTCAGTCAACAAGCATTTATCACCCCCAAACCAGTCCACATGAACTCCAGCAGGAGGCAGCAGTACTCTGGGCTGGAGGACACAGCTGACCACACAGTGAGGACAGAGAATGGTAGGCAGCAGCTCCTCCCAGACAGCGTGGCTGGAGATGCCCCTCTGCAAAGGGAAGAGGGGCCGGTCAGGGCCTCCAGGATGCTCTCTGTTCTGTGCCGGTCAGCACAGGCGAATGGATACTTCAAAGGCTCGGACTAGCTGAACACCGGCTGGCCGAGGGGTGTAACAGGGAAGGGCCATGACGAGATTAGTGGAGGTGGCTCGACATTTGAAAGTCACACAAGACACTCTGAAACACGCGGCAGCACAGACCAGACTGGCAGTCATCAGCTCACCAGAAGGGTCTGCTCCCATCTGCCTAGAGAAGAGTCCAGAGGAAGAAGGCTTCCCTGAGGGAGAGGGGGAGGTCCTTCAGACACCCCTGGCTGCTGACTGGCCCAAGCACAGGCACACGAAGGAGCTTCCTAGATGAGACAACACCACCCTGATCATCCACATGGGAAAGACCAAATGGATGAAGAGCGCCTATTGTCGCCGCTTCAAACTGCTGTCAGACAGCCAGCACATGGGTCTAGGACAAAGAACTGGGCCAACAGGTGACTAGTCCAGGATGCCCTCCAGAGATGCCTTTTCACACTCACAATTCCACAGTGAGGCTAGGTGACTGCAGGCCACGGAACATCAAGATCTCTGAAGAATCTGAAGGGGGGAGATCCTGAGGATGGGAAAGAGGTGGAAACAACTCTGGGCAAGCAGTGGCAGCAAGGGCAGCTGGACCAGAGTGGGGAGTGGAGGCCTCCCCCACTGAGACCTGAGGGCAGCCAAAGGACCTCAAGGAAGGCCTCCTTAGACTCCCACAGAAGGAAGAGGAGTCACAGATGGGGGAGGGCCCTCACTGAGGAGGTCACAGCCCCATGGCCGTCTCATGGTGCATATAGCAGCCCATAAAAGGAGTCCATGGGGAAGGCTGCCCTCTGGAGATGTGACTAACAATGCCCTTCACCAAAGCCTCTGGACTTACCTGAAAGACTGACCATTGTCATTAGTGTTAGTCATTAGAAACTAAGGCAAACAGGGTGAAGTCTCTGTCCCTATGGACTCCTCCCTAGAGTCCCTGGGACATGACTGATCTCCCTGGGCCAGAGCAGGCTGATGGTCAGAAGGCAGAAGTGTCTCTGGTCACTTTGGTTAATGGAAGTATCTCTCAGGGTTGCCCAGCTGGAGAGGAGGAGGAGGAGGCCTCGGAGGGAGGTCTCAGGGCCATCACTCCCCAAGGGCCTGTGCGTCCCTCTCACTTGGGGCCACTGAGCCCCAGGGCCGCACTCTTGGTGAGTGTTGTCTTGTCAGGGAGGCAAGGTGGCGATCTCCAGAGCCCTGGCATGGCACTGTCCCTTCTTCTCTGCCCCCTCTCTCTAAGCAGGGTGCTTAGATTGGAACAATCTAAATCCGTGTTTGATGAGAGGCAGCTAGAGGGTTCCACGGTGCACAACCCCCGGCCCAGGAGTTGGGGAGACCGGAAACCAACAAGCGGGGTGACGTCCAGCAAGTCCCTGCACCTCTATAGGCCTCAACTTTCCTATCGGTAAAATGGGAATCAGACAATGTTTGCAAAGCGCTTCTGGCACTGTTTGTGCTCAGTCCCTTCCCTGCCTCCTCACAACTGCTTCTTGAATGATTCAGTGTGTTTCCAGGAAGGGCCTTGCCCACCATCCAGTCTTTGCTCTGCAGATGCTGTTGTTGGTGAAATGGCTCCAGGAGTTGCCAGTCCCTCCCTCACACCCACCTGCTGCTCTTGTTTACCATCAGCACAGATGGCTGATCTGGGCACAAGTCAAACAGGTTTGTTGGATTTCTCGAAAAGGTGACTGTCTGACATGAAGGCTGCAGTCACCCGGGGTCCTTGGTAATCAGACCTTAATCAAATATGAGGAGCCTGAACCATCAGGAAAATACTTTGGCTAAACATTAATGGAGAGCATGCAGGCAAGGGAAATGAGGCCCAAGCTGTGGATACTGATCATTTTTCATTCAAAGAAAATAAAACCAGGTTAGAATTTGCATTTGGGCTTATTTTACTCCTGATGATGAAAAAGCCCCTAAATCCATTAAACACAGAGAAGAGAAGGTTGGAAACAGTTGGGAAGCACAGAGAAAAACCCCAGCCTTGGGAGGGTCCTTAAGGCACTTGTCTGTCCTAATGCTGAACCCCTTCCTCCACCATTCTGGGAGAGAGAGAAAGTGACAGCACAGTATTCTTTTTTCCTCATTAGGATGCATTCCTGACTTTCCTCCTGGACCCTCTACAGGGCTTGGAATCTTCTCCAGCCCTGGACTACTTCACACATTGAAAGCCCCCACTCCAAAGTCTCACTGGATGAAGTGCTGTGTCTGGCTGGGGAGTGGGGGGGGGTGTGTCTTGGGAAGGACATCTCTGATAAACTGGAGAGCATGGAAGGAGAGCTGCCTCATGGATCTGAGGGCTGGTCCTGGAGAAGAGAAGCCTGTAGGAAAAGCTATTGCCTAGAGGGCCTGTTAAACCTGCCCTGTCAGCCCCAGAGAACAGCATCAGCATCAATGGGTGGAGGCTTTAAAGTTACAGAGAAAGAAAATATCTTTGAACAGTTAAAAAAAAAGTCATTTCCCACTCATTGTGGAGGTTTTCTTGGCAAAGATACTGGAGGGGTTTGCCATTTCCTTTTCCTTGCTCATTTGACTGGTGAGGAAACTAAGGCAAACAGGGGAAGAGACTTGCTCAGGGTCACACAGTTAGGAAGTGTCTGAGGCCAGATTTGAACTCAGGAAGATGAGGCTTCTCGATTCCAGGCCCAGCGCTCTGTGCCCTGTGGCGCTGCCTGGCAGACTTTCCTAACAGTTACAAGCTCTCCCAGTTCCAGAATGGGCTGTTTGGTCCTGGGAGCAAGGCGGGATATTGGGGAGAGGAAGGTTTCCCACCCGCTATGCAGTTCAGGGGTGCTGGGCGGATAACCCAAGAGATTTCGGCCAAGCCTCTGGTGAGGTTTCTCCTGCTGCTCTTGGGGAGAAGACAGCCCAGAGACGTGGGATGGGCTGCCCGGCCACTGCGGGAATGTCTCTCCATAGCGCTTGTTGGAACCCACCCGCGCACTGATCTTTGTTTGCAATGATACCTGCTGACGAGAAGGAGCGCCCAGTGTGGGAACCGCCCCCCTCAGACCGACCCCAGCCCATCTAAGAGTTAATATGCAAGTCGCGGGGAGTTTGTTAGTAACATGCCTGGGTTGCAAGCTGAACTCAGGTGACCCTGGCTTCAAGTCTGGACCGTTGCTTCCTAGCGCAGACATATAAGAGAGCGGGACGTGGGCTGAGACCGACCGACCACTATGCCGTCCCGAGCTTCCAAGCGCCCGTATCAGAGGTGAGAAGATCTGAGTTCAGATCTTCAGCACTTCTGAAGTTCAGTGCTTCTGCACTTGCTACAGCCGTTGGGGATGGAGAATGTGAGGTCAGAGTGGCGCCCACGCATGTGACTGCCCCCGAGACGTTTGCACCTTCCCCGGGCCGGCCCAGGGGCTCTTACCTAGAGATGTGATGATAACGGTGAAGCGCGCCTCTCCTCGCCGCCCTGTGACATTGTTATACGCACAGCACGTGTAATCTGTGCTCTGGCCTAGGTGCTCAGAAGCTACCTCCAGATGGGGCCCGTGTTCGATCACCTGGCTGGAATTGTCGTCCCGCTGAATCCACAAGTAAAGGTTGGGGGGGTTGGAGTCCGCGGAGCAGTCAAACCGAATGGCCTCCCCGAGATCCACAGTGAACACCTCTCCCACTCTCAGGCCTCGGTCTGAACTAACCGTGAGGCCGTAAGGTCCATCTGTTAGAGGGAAAACAGAGGAGAGGCAGAGCACTCCTGTATGCCAAGCACTGTGCCAAACACTGTACAGATTTGAGCTCGTTTGATTCTCATGAAAACCCCTGGGGTTGCTATTATCTCCATTTTACAGTTGAAGACACTGAGGCAAACAGGCTAAGTGACTTACCCAGGGTCACACAGCTAGTAAGCAATGGAAGCCAGATTGTGAACTCAGGTCCTTCCCACACCGGGCCCCAAGCTCTGCTCACTGCACCATCTAGTCAGCTGCCTCGTGGCTGCATGTCTGCTTTCCCCACTCTCCCCTGAACTGGCTAGAACAGTGATGTTGCTCGGGAGAGAGCTGGATTTCATCCCTAGTGGCTCCCTAAGCGCGGGGCTCCAAGAAGAGGGCGAGCATCTGAGGCAGGAGGTCCTGCTCACTGCCACTCAGCCATGCCACCTCAGCTTCCTCACTGGTAAGAGGGGCCAGGCTGGATGACCCCTCTGACAGCGCTGGCTCTTGGCAAGCTGGCTGCTCATTCTCCCTGTACCAGGGCAGGTTGTGGCAGAATCAAAGGAAGGTACGTCATGGGCATTTTATACCAAATCCTCGCTGTACGCCTGGCAAGGGTCTCTCATTCACACTGTCTAAACTGCAGACCACAGGCCGGTTTTCTCAGGTCAGAGACTCTGAGCCAGTGCTGGAGGACAGGAGGCTTTGGTGACTAGAGAAGCCACCCCAGATGTGGAAATTATAACCACTGGAGGGAACTGCAAGACGGAAGGGAAAGTTACCAGATAAAGGATGCTGAAAGAGAGAAATGTTCAAGCCCTCCCTGAACATCCACTGAATGTGTCTCAGGCAGCACCCCTGACCCCATCGCTCAGAATGACCCATCATCTCTATTGGCTGAAAGCTGCTGGCAACCTGGGGGTGAGAAGGCAGAGCAGAGGGGCTGCTGCTGGAGCCCCTTGGACCCACCACTGTTTGAGCTGCTGTCCCCTGAATACAATCAGAAAACAATCAGAAAACAAAACCAAGCCCCCTTCCCAAGGTCGACTGATCCCCTTTCAGCATCTGTACTGCCAGAGAAATGAGATCTCCACTGATTCCAGTGTTGGCAAATGGCTTTGGCCCTCCCGAGGAACTGCGGTGACCTGTCCACAGGTCTGACAGAGCAAAAAGTTCAGGACTGGCAAAGGCAGACTGAGCTCAGTTGCTCACCCCAAGAAGGACAGGAAGATGACCCCACCTCTTGTCCATCCCAACTGTGTCTCTAGAGTGCCCACGGACACAGTGATGCTTGGAGCTGGAATTTCAGAAGAGTAGGGGAAGGGGGCGGAGAGAGAGAGAGAGAGAGAGAGAGAGAGAAAAGGAGGGAGAAAGAGGGAAGGGAAGGAGAGACAAGACAGAGGGAGGTGAAGGGAGAGAGACAGAGGGAGGGAGAGAGAGGAGGGACGGAGGGGAGAAAGAGAGAGAGAGGAGAAGGAAAAAGGAGAGAAGGATAGAGAGAGGGAGGAGAGAGACAGAGAGAAGGGGGGAGAAAGAGAGGGAAGGAGAAAGAAGGGAGAGGACCTGTCTATGTATGATGCTGTTGATCACCTCCTCATGGACACTGTCCTCCCTGGATTTCCATGACGCCCTCTTCCCCCCTTGCTTCCCCCCTCTCTTGGTCTGCCTGCCCCTTCTTAGTCTCCTTTGGTGGCTCACAGCTATAGCATTTTCCACCTAAACTCGGCGCTGGACCCCTTCACACCTTTGGTGAGCACCTTCTGTCCCCCATCTGAGACTTGTGACTCAAGTCACATTGAACAAGCATTTGGGTTTTCTTCCAGGGAATATTGCACAACATTTTTTGGTGGCCTGGGAGACGGTTTGGTGGGAGGAGGAGGAGGTTCACGTAGGTCAGGTTGAACTGATTACATGGACCCTCCTTGCCCCCTCCCCCCATACTGTTTTATAAGACAATATCCTCCTGGATGAGAGTGATGGGAGAAGCTGTCCAGTTTCCTCCTGACCCTTCATGGTGGGGCCCTTGATGTTGGATTAGAAGATTTTCCAAGGAACAGCAGAGGTGAGAAAACTGGCCCCTCTGGTCAGTTCTGACGGTCTTGGTAATTTGCTGTTGGTATATTAGGAGTGACTGGGAGACTGATCGATATGGCCAGTTCTCTGTTCACCTTGATGAGAGGGCACCTCCCATGCAGGTTGGCATGTGCTTTGCTACCTCGGGAGGGAATGAAGGGAGGACTCCTCTGCCTCCCAAGGACTGACCCTTTCCCCGTGATCTGTAAGAGTGAGAAGATGGTGCTTCCCTCATTTTCCCCATTGGACTTCCAGAACCAAGTGCGACTGCAGAAGTGGGTGGAGAGAGTGGCTTTCTCCCCCTTCCCTGGCAACTTTCAGCAGAAGCGTGTGACAGCATATGCTCCTGCGCCTGGGTGGTGGTGGTGATGGGGGATACTTCAGGATTCCTCCTGAATCCCACATCCTGTGTAGAGAAGGGGGCATTGGGGATCTCTAATTTTCCAGGCTGGGTTCTTTTGGAATCTCCCCTTCTAGCCTGAGAAGGAAGATCACTGTGCAAGTCCCAGCTCTGAGACCCTGTTTCATGGGGGACTGCTGAGTTCAGGACTTCCTGAGTTTGGCTGATGTCCGGCTCTTCTGAACTGATCTTTGGTCCCTTTTACCATTTGTTAGAAAGAATGGCTCTTGGGACAAGGGAAGGGAAATGAAGTGATAGAAAAGCCAAAGAAGTCAGTGGCAACTAGAGAAGATTCTTGAGTCTGAGTGGTTGGGCCTCCGCCTCTGGGAGGACCCAGATTCCTCAACAGTGTGCTTGTTGGCAAGGAGAGATGTGTCGTTGTCGTCCTCGGAGAACTCTTCGGCCGAGTACTGCTGGGACCTGGGAATCTGGCTTGTTCAGCAGCCACAGACATTGACCTTTGGGGGGGGGGGATGGACTCTTCCAGGGCTCTGTTTCTCTATCTGTGAGATAGTACTTAGCATGCCATGCATTTTCTGCAGGTTGAAATGAAGGTCTCTGCACACCCACGACTCATAGGGAGTGCCTGGGCAGGAGCTGGGGACCATGCCTTCTACCTTTGGGAAGTGTTAGCCTGACCTAAACTTTGTTTTTGAGATTTTCCTGGAATCACATTCCAGGATCAGAACAGAGGGTCAAAGAAAAAAGTGAGTCCTCTGGGCTCAGGACCTCAGGAGGAAACAAATTTAAATACTAATAATCCTAACAACAGAAATGAAAACTCAAAAACTTCTGTATTTCTATAGTAAAAGCCAGAGGTTTCTCCTCCCCCTGGGGATCTGTCTTCCTCTGCTCCCCCCCCCCCAACACAGAGCTCCATTTGGGCCCCTGATTTTCCCATATTCATCATCTTCTATGTCAGTCCTGCTCCCAGGGAGCACATCTGACCCTGTGATGTCAGAGTCACAGCATCTGTCCTGGGGATAAAAAAATAAGACCAATCTTTTCTTCTTTCTCTCAAGGCAATGAGCTCTGTGCCAGGTTCTGGGCCTCAGAGGGGTCTCTTGCCCAGTGCCTGGAATCTGTTTCCCTCCATGCCTTCTCACTATTTGAGGAGTCCCTGTGCCCACAAGCCCCCACCCAGATCTTCTGTTAGAGGATTTCCCAAGTGGATGCCACGTTTGGTGCTGTCCAGAGAGCAGGCAGACTCCCCGGCTCTCAGCTGGGGCAGCAGATTTCCACCAATGGAACTTGTGTCCAACAGAGGCTGGCTCCATGGCCTCCATCTTCCAGAAAAGCCTGGAATGCTTCTGTCCCAGGGGCCCATCCTGATCCCTCCCAGCGGTGCCCACCTGGAATTGCAGCTCCCACTCTCTGTTGATCCCAGCTGCCTTGTTTCCATTGGTGGGAGGGGGCCTGGTGGGGACAACACAAGGTCGAACCCAGACCTGTTTTTCTGACGCGTGATGACCAGGGGCCTTGGCTGGATGCCAGCCCCTGTCCTGGACATGGGTTGGGGCTGCCATAGGGCAGATGTTGCTCCCTAATTCCGGGTGATTAAGGCACTCCGTGCCTGCCATCTGCTCCCATCAGGGTGGTGGTGGCCGTGCCCACCAAGTCACCAATGGTTAATGGGAACAGGTGATTCATCAGCCTGGAGGCACTGAGGAAGCAGCTTTTCTCTCTGACAAAGGACTCACTTCGCTTGGAGCCCTTCCCAGCAGGCCCATGCTCCCCAGGGGGCTGTCCCCCCCCTGTCAGGCACTTTCATAATTCTAAGTAACATTACCTCTGGGAACAGAGGGAAGTCGGGTGATCTGAGGTCAAGATGCCAACAGGCCTGATAATGATGGTGAAATTAGCCACACTTTAGCCTGTGGACCTTGCAGAGAGAGCCTGGGGCTGAGGGGCAGTCAGCCCCCCATCAGGGTACCCTTCTCCAAGCTTGGTCTCAACACCAGCTCTGCCCAATGAGCTTCCAGATCCTCCTGGGCCAGCCTAGTACCTTGCTGGGAATCCCAGTGTTGTCTGAGAAGATGGACTCAAGGTACTGGGGAGAAGGCCTGAGTGCCCCAGAGAGCCAGTCCTAGGGAGGCCCGGGCCCTTCAGGCCAAGCACAGGGCTGACACCACCCTGACCAGGTATACCTCCAGGGGGCTTGGGGCTGCTTCCTAGGGAACATCCTCGAGGGCAGTCAATAAAGGCAGCACGTGGAGCCCACGAGGTAGACACATCTATGGGGCGTGAAATCCACCTGAGACACTGAGCAGCCTGTGGCCCTGGCTGGCTGACTTCCTTTCTCTCAGCACTGACTTCTCCATCTACAAAATGGGACCACCTTTACAGGGAGAAGGGTGGGTCTTACACCCCCATTATCATTGATTATTATTTTCATAACAAGGCCTCATGACCCCAGAAGATCTGTCCAGAAGTCGGACCAACTCTCTCCCAACTGGCCTGAGCCCAAGGTTGACCTCTGATGACACCGGGGGCAAGAGGGCCAGTCCCAAGGTAGCTGCTGATTCTGAGGGGCACTGCTGAGGCAGCCAGACGAGGCCTTCTGGACGTCTGGGCAGGCCCTGAGCCTTCTTCCCTCTGCCCACTCTGTGCAGCCCAGTCTCTCTGTGGCCTCGTTACAGAATCCATGCAGACAGAGACTTGGCATGGCGGCCTCTTGTGCCGAGGGTCAGGAGCCGTTCCCAGTGGCTCATGCTGCCCTCCCTCATCATTCGCTTCACATAGTCCCTGGTCTTGCATATTCCTTCTAGACCCCTTCTCCTCTCACCCTGCCCACACCTTAGTGCAGGCCCTCATCACCTCACAAATGGATGACTGAAGCAGCTGTTGGGGGGAGAGTCTTCCTGCCTCCAGTCTCTCCCCACTCCATCCATCCTCCATTTAGCCTCCAAAGAGATTTTCTAAAAGCGTCTCCCTCCCTTACTCAGTATGAACTGCTGTGGCCTCCAGGATCATTTGACACCTAAAGACCTTTGCAGTCTGGCTCCATTCTGCCATGCTCATTTCTCCAGTCAAACTTCCCTGAATGCTGCATCCCCTCTTCCCCAGTTCCTGACTTGATACCTCTGTCCCTGGAACACTCTCTCCTTGTACTTGTATCCTGTACTTTGAGAAGCCGGGGTCCATCAGAAAGATGCAGACCAACATGCTGTGGAATCCTGGGGGACAGGGAAGGGAGGTCCAAAGGTGCCTAACTTGGGGTCCTAATGTGGGGCATCAAAGCCAGCTTTCTGAAGGATGGAGCCTTGGTGTGTGGACTGAATGGCTGAGCTGGAATCCTACAGGTGGAGAGGAGGGAGGACCCTCCAGGCCCACCCTGCCCAGAAGATCATGGGACCAAAATTCTAGAGATGGAAGGAAGCCCTGAGGCCATCGATTCCAACCTTGCCATTTTACAGAGGAGGAAATTAGAGGGGAGGAGCCTGGCTTCAGGCCCCACAGGTGGGAAGGGTCAGAGGAAGCTGGGCCTGGTCTTCCCTGGGCCCTGAAGCTGACCTGCCCCTCCTTCTGAGAAGCAAAACACTTACAGTAGATGGTGGGTGCCAGGGCCTCACTCTGCATCTCGCTGATGGCATTCTTTGCCAGGCAGCGGAATTTCCCCACGTCGGCTTTCGTCACAGGGGCCATGTGGAGCACGCTGTTGTTGAGAGAGAAGCTGTAGGTAGCGCTGGCCCGCACCGGCCTCTCATCCTTCAGCCACTGGTATGTGACCCGAGTGCCCGTGGCCACCATGCATGTTAGCGTCAGGTTGCTCACGTTCTCCACGGCTCCGGACAAAGGCTGGAAGTGCACGGTGGCTTCCGTCACGGGATCTGCAAGGCCAAGAGAGCGAGTTCTCTCCGCATCTGTCGCTGCTTCCTTGCCCATCACTCCACAGCCTTCGCTCCGCCACTTCTGTTTGGGGGATTGACTGTGTGTCCACTGGCCAGCCCCCATAACCCCAGCCTCTGGCAGCTGCCCAAATGCAGCCTAGCAGTGTGATCCTGTGTAAGTCACTTTTCGTCCCTGCCCGTAAAATGAGGATGGTAAGAGCTCCTACTTAGCAGTGTGGCTTTGGGATCAAATGAGAGGGTGACTGTGAAGTGTCCAGAGCGGTGCCTGGCAGGTCATGGGAGTTATGGAAATGTTAGCAGCGATTATTATCATTCTTTATGTTGCCTGACTACTAGAGCCAGTACGGGTGGGGCTCTGGGTGAGAGAAGGCCTCTGGTCTGCCCAGCAGCCTAGGGGCTGGCCTGTCCTCGAGGGGCAGGGGGATGGGTTTGTGAGCCCCAGGCGGGCCAGGGGCCGTGCTGACGCACTAGTCTGGGATTCGAGGGGTCAGTGCCCACGGGAAGGCACTCACCGTCCACAGTGAGGAGAATCTTCTGGTGAGCAGACACGGTCCCGTTTCCCTGAATGTTCACATTGACCTTGACGATGTAAGTGCCCTCATCGCTGAAATGGAGTGGATGGATGCGCAGGGATGCATTGGGCGGCACCATGGTGAACTTGTGCCGGTACTCCAGATCCGGGACCACGGATCTGTTCACGGAACCCAGCAGGTATTTGGGAGTCGTCTGAGGCCTCTGGAACAGCCATATGATCTGGACGTCTGAGGCCGGGGTCTGGAAGCTGTATATCACAGGAAGGTAGAGCTCTTGACCCCGGGTGCCGTGGACTATGGCCGAGGGCACGCTCACAGTCAGCCCTGAACAGGTGCCTGTGGAAGAAGGGAAAAGAGAGACCACAGTCAGTGGGGGTGTCTGAGCCACTATGGAGGGCCCCAGCGCGTGCCTGGCTCTTCTTTCATAGCGCGATGAGGAGCAAAGCCGGGCATTCTTGGCCACAGCCTCCCTCCAAGCAGGGACCCTTGGGAAGGCTGATCCACCTTCTAAAAAGGCAGAAATGTTAGCGAGGAAACTTGCCAGAGTTCATCCCAGTGGGGTCAGAGCAGGACGGGTCCTTCCAGCCTGCTGACCGGCTGATGGGGAGCACGACTAGGAATCAGGGCATCTATTTGTTCCAGGGACAAAGCGAATGGGGTGCTTAGCAGTTGGCATTACCTGAACTGGAATGGCCTTTTCCTAGCTCTGGGACTGTCTTCTGACACCTCCCTCCTTTCCTGGACTCTGGGATCAGTTCTCCCTCCTGGCTCTTCTGCCAGGTCCCAAATCTATCCATTTCCTTTTTGTTTTTCTTTAACAGCATTTCATTTGAAGTGGTCTTAAGCCAGTGCCCCAGGAGAACTCCTTCCCTCCCCCAAGTCAGGCACCAAACTCATGGAAGTCTGGGAAACTGGAAAAAGCCTTCGTTCCCATCAAAGGAGAAGGAACAGATATTAAGGCCGAGGATACAAAAACATGTATTTTAAGAATTACGTCGTTTCCACGTCAGCGACACTCTTAGATCCCTCCCCTGACAGCAGGGATGCATTTGCCTTTCCTTATGTTTCTGGGGCTTAGCACATGGCCTGGCACACAGTAAACGCTTAATAAATGCTTGTTGGCTGACTGAGAGCTTGACTGCAGGACTCCCTGAAGTGGGAAGCAGATGGCAAAGGGCCTGGAGGAAGTGGTGTTTTATCCTGAAGACAATAGGGAGACCCTGATGGTCGCCATCTGCTTCCCGACTGTCATTTCTCCTAACTCCTCCTCACAAATGCTTTGAGAAGCCAGGGTCCATCAGAAGATGCCGCGGGGGGTGGGGATGAAGGTGAAGGAGCTCCTCCTCTACTTGGCAGAAAAAGTGTCTTTGAGAGAGCCAGAATCTTCACTCACATGCATGGAGACAGGTGTGGTTGCTGGCACGCTCCGGTTTCTTGGGGTCACAGGTGAGAGCTGGGCTGCAGGTGGATGAGCAGTCCTGAAGGGCTCAATCACCCTCACAGCAGAGGGGCATGTCCTTCCTGAACACTCCGTGCACACCACACACACACACACACACACACACACACACACACACACACACACACACACTTCCAGGAGCCACAGGTGGGAGCTGGGTGGCAGGTGGATGAACAGACCTGAAGGGCTGGGCTGCCCTCACACCATCTGAAGGTTTTGAAGAAGCCCAGTGACTGGCCAGATTGATGCTTGCTATGCCCTGTGTGTAACCCATTTATTAGAGTCACATAGCATGGATTTCTGTCGGCTTGTGTCCTTGGGGTCTGATCACAGAGTGTGGGTGGTCTCATGGGCCCCGCCTTCAGGGGGATGAGGCAGAGGATGATATAACAGGGTCGCTGTCATATTCCTCCCTCCCCAAGTTGGCTGAGCCTCATCGCTTACGTGGGGAGGTGTCATGGTCTTTTGTGGGGAGTATTTTGTACCAATAGTTCTTGCTATACCACCATAGTAAATACCCCTTACTAAAAACTGCTTAGTCAATCAATCAATCAATATTTGTCAAGGGTCTACTGTGTGTCAGGCCCCATGCTAAGTGCTGGGGATATGGAAAGAGACTAGACAGTCCCTGCCCTCAAGGAGCTTACAATCTAATGGGGGAGACAAAAGGTAAACACAAACGTACAAACAAGCCCCCTATAGGCCCCAGAATGAAAAGGGCTGGGGGAAGGCTTCCTGAAAGAAGTGGGATTTTAGGTGGGACTTGTTGGATTGAGGAGAAAAAGCATTCCAGGTCCGGGAGACTGGGAGAAAATGCCCAGAGCAAAGAGATGGAGGGTCTTGTTTGTGAAACAGCTGGGAGGTCACTGGAAAGGGAGGAGAGAGCTGTGTTATGAGGGCTTTGAAGGCCAAGAAAGCATTTTGTGTCTGATCCTGGAGGCCAGAGGGAGCTGCTGGAGTTTATCCTGTGGTTCGGCTGTCCCAATGATTCTCAATAGTTCATTTTGGGAGGAGGCAATCTGGCCTCAAGATGATTGTAGCAGAGTGATTCCTGAGCCCTCAGGGACACCCCTAGAACTCCAAGGCGGGAAAATAGTGCCTCTTTCTAGCACCCAGGACTCATCTGTGAGGGTGGGAGATAGATGGGCTATAGGCCTCAGAGCCCCAAGACTTAGGTGGGACTCCGGTGATTTTGGAGGTAGGAGTAGGCACCTCAGAGGTGCAGGGGCAGGGGTGGCAGCAGCAGCCTTCCCACCCCTATTCTTGACCTAATGAGCTGAGCCCTGAGCCAGGCAGAGCAGCAGCTGAGGTGGAGGGACAAAAAGGGAAAGGTGAGGAGGGCCCGGGCCCTCTCCAAGAAGCCACTGGCTGCGTCCACTGTGTCCCCGGGTGCCTGTCCATTTAAGGACACACCAGCCTCCTGGGCTCATGGCTTTTACATCTCCTCAGACACGAAGAGGCTGGTAGGGCGGGGGTGCAGCAAGGGATAAACATGTTTAAATTGGGGCCGACTAAACCCTTTGCCTGAATATCGGGAATTTTTTCCCGCTGGGGGCTCTGGGCTACAGTGACTTAGCTAGCAACTTTTCATCTGATTAAAACTGCAGGAAGCAGAAGAGGCTCATTCTACTGGCCCTAGCTGGTGATCAGGTCTAAGGGTGTGGCCCATTAGCTGTCTGGAGATGAGGGGAGGATCTGCTGGCCAGCTGTGCCTTCCACAGAGCCACCCAGAACCAGCAGGCTTACTTAGCAGGGGGCTGGCTAGTGTGGTAGACAGAAGACTTGGAATGGGACAGTCTTGGGTTCAAATCCTGCCTTGGATTCTTCCTAGCTGTGCGACCCCAGGTAAGTCACTTCCCCTGCCTACTCTGTACAACAGGGCTAATAATCCCACCACCTCCCAGGAAACTTCAAGTTCAACCTAAAGATCTGCTATGATGGACTTAATCACTGAGTCTCCAGCTCTCCCAAGGGCTGGAAGGCAGATGATGGAGACCTGCACCCAGCTCTGCCTCAGTCTGCTGCGGGGACTTTGAAAGGGTTGTCACTTGACAAGCCTGGTGGCTGAGTGGGCCCCACTGTTTAATGCCAATGAAGATGAAGAGGGGTGTTCTTGAGTTTGCCAGGCCTGGAGTCAGGATCATCTTCCTGAGCTCAGATCTGGCCTCATACACTTACTAGCTGGGTGACCCCCGTGGGCCTCAGTTTCCTCATCTGTAATATGAGCTGGAGAAGGAAGTAGCAAACACTGAAGTATCTCTGCCAAGTCAGTTCCCAGTGGGGTTCCCAAGAGTCTGCCAGAGCTGAGCAACAGCTACCACTCTCCTAAGCGCTGACCACACGTGCCCACCACAGGAAGCTCAGATTTCACGTCAGGATCTGATCCAATCACATTTAATTTGATTATAGGCTTTTTCAAAATAATGAGAAAACGAATTCTGTAGATACCCTTTTAAAATGTTTCCCAGCAATAAATTAGCAAGTTATCTGCTGGGATGGATTTCACTGGGAATAAAGAATTCCAAGCGCCCAACTCGGTCACTGCCACCTGTGGCCAGGGGTCTCTATTTCCTCTCAGAGATGCCAAGAACCCAGGGGACAAAGATTGGAAGAGCAACCTCCGAGGTCCAAGCTCAGGCAGCACTCGGCACCCACCCTATTTATAGGAGAGACAGAGACAGGCAGCTGAGGCTGAGGCTGTGATTCCCGGGGAGCTATCAGTGAACTGTGCAGGGGGCAAAGCAAGCCTGGGTTCTAGATCACTTAGAGTGAGACCAGTGCATCCTGGCTTGCCCGTGATGGGCTCCCTGCACTGACACCGCCCCCAGCACTAGGGGAGACCCACCTTTGGGTTCCCACTACAGGCTCTTGGGTGTGCAGAGTTCCCTCTAAAGGGGTGTGGCTCCCCAGTGACCCACAGATAACCGGCTAACCATTTGGCCACCCTCTCTGCCTGACTTCATCTTCTAAGACAGGGCCAGGCAGCCAGGTACCTCCAGCTCCTTCAGATCACTGCCAGGGTAGGGTGGTGGGGTGGTAGGCCCTCCCTCCCTTGCCCAGCTAGAGCCTAGCTTTGGGGCCAAGTCCTCTGCCCCATGGTCACCTGTTTTCCAGCAAACAAAGAGCTCTGGGAGCCCCCACAGTCCTGTGTTAATTAGAAACACGGTGAGGGGCCCCCTCATCACCTGCCCCTCCCAAAGTGACCACTGGGCACCTGGGGCCCCAAATACTCGGTCCTCTGCTCCCCATCTGTTGATAGAAAACAAGCTCCGGGGTGGGGTGGGGGAGATGGGCTCAGAAAGCTAATTAAGACCCTGGAGCTGGGCTGGTGGGGACTGAAAGAGAAGGCGCCTGGAGCCCAACCCGCCCGCTGGCCTCCCAGATCAGGGGCTGAGCCCTGCACCTCTCTGGTGGGGTGAGGAGGGGTGTGCTTCATAAGGCCCAAGTTGCCCTGATTCTGCTGCCCCGAACCTTGCTGCCTGCCCCGCCTCACACACCCCTACAGAGTGCACCTCACCGCCCCGCACCTCCCCGTTCCCCACCTCGCAGTCCCCGTGGGAAGGCCAGCCAGGGCCCTGGGACCCCGGATGGGGAGGGGGCAGGGGCAGCAGTTCTAGGGACTGCGTCAGGCGCTTCTCAGCAGCCTCTTTGAGCACAGCCCATCAGATTCACGTCAGACCTGTTCCTGGAAGGGGAGGCCAACAGAGGGCCAGAGATCATGATCTTGGGGTGAGGAAGTGGAGTCTGTGGGTCTGAATTGTGCGGGGGTGGGGGACTTCTGCCTGCCCAACAAGCGCTCACAGTAGGTACTTAGTATTTGTTGATGGCTTGACTGGGCTGTGACCTGAGGAGGTCTCCAGGCAGAGCCCGCTCCTGGCTTTAGGGGCCTGGGGCAGGAATTTTATGCCTTGTGGGAGGAGGTACTTTAATGTCCTGCAAATGGATGAAGCATAGGAGAATTCATATTCCATCCCTGCCCTTCTCTGAGTTAAGGACTTTCTTTATTAGTTGCCTCTAATAGAGCCGAAGAATGAGTGGGTTTCATCCAATGCACTTAGTGAGACAGTATTCATAAAGCAGACACTAGGCACTTAGTAAGCCCTTAATAAGTACCAGTCCTGTCCTCCCTCCCCCGTCTGCTCAGAGCCAGACCTGGCTGGGCAGCAGAGCCAAGCAAGGCCCGCACGGTGGAGGGGCCTCCTCTCCAAGGCCCAGATACGGAATCCCAACCCAGCTGTCTATATGACAGATAGCCAAGAGGCATCTGAAACGCTTTGGGATCATGGGGGCAGAGCTCACTTCTAGCTAGGGGAATCCTTCTAGTCTTTCGGGGAGGCAGCTCTGGCTCTGGATTGAAGGCACCCAGCGGCCACTGAGGTCCCCTCATACACTGTACCTCGACCATATCCAACCCCTCCTGTACCCCTCTTCCCTCTAGCTCCACAGCCTCAGGCTCACAACCTAGGATTCATCCCCCGACTCCTCAGTACCTCCCATCCCATCTCCAATGTGCTCCCCCTTCTCTCCTCGACAGGGCCACCCCCTGGTGCTGGCCTTCATCCCCTCACACCTGGACTAGGGCAGAAGCCTTGGGGAGGTGGGGGGACTACCGGCCCCAAGTCTCTCCCTGCTCCTATCCATCTTCCTTTTAGCCATCAGATTCTGCCCGTGGCCATCTCTTCACCTCCCACTTACATTTTTAGCCATCCCCTGTGGCCCTCAGATCAAATACAAAATGCTGGTTGGTGTTCAAAGAGGTCCACAGCTCTTTCCAGTCTTCTGCCTCCTCCCCAGTGGGGACTCCTTGGTCCTGTAGCCCTGGGTCCCCTGTGCCTGGAACACTCTCCCTCCCCCAGCTTCCTCCAAGTCCCACCTGAGATCCCAGCCTTTTGAGGACACCTTTTGGGCCCACGCTTCCCTCTGCTGACCTTGATCCCAGAAACCAGTGAAAGAGGGCTGGGCCCAGTGGCCCCTGGGTGTCCCGGGGTGAAACCTGACTGGGCCATCGGAGAAGCCTCCAGCACCAAGTCACAGGTGGGCAGGCCCTGCCTTTCTTTCTTTGTCCATTCCGTTTCCAGAATGGGGACCCTGGGGGGGCCAAGACAGCTGGGGAGTTGCAAGAAAATGCCAGGCAGCAGAGAGGAAAGGGGACCAGGAGAGGCTGCCCGTCATGGCCAAAGGGGAAGTGAGAAAGCCCTTCTAGGAAAGAGAGCGGGGGCCCTAAGAAGCAGTCTTTTTCCAGTGGGAGGGGGGCTGCTTTCCTTACGTGGACACCCTTTGGGGCTGCCGGACCGCAAGAGCGGGGGACAGGGAGGGAGGCCCCTGCTGCCTCCAGCCCCACGCCCCTGACCAGCAGGGCGGCCGTCTCCTGGCCAGCCCTGGGGCCTCCTTCCCAGAATGGCCGTTGGGCTCCAGCCCACTCCACCGACTCCTAGGAACTGGACCAGGAGACCAGCAGGGCCGGCTCCCGGGTGCAGGCAGTCTGGGGCCAGGGGCTTACCTAGAAGCAGGCAGTACAGCTGGCAGTGCAGGGCGCCCCTCCGGCGCCCGGCGCGGTCAGCGGGCTCCATGCCAGCGCAGGGCCCTGGGTGGCGGGGCCCGCTCCCGACGGCCCTTCCCCGGCTGACAGCTGCGGATTGATTTGCTAGGGAAATGAGCCCTGAGATAAGCGCCTCTCCCCTCGGTGATTTGAATATGGCCTGGTGTGTATACAAAGCACGGCGGGGGCGGGCCGAACACCTGTCAGGCAGGAGGGCCCGGCCTGCCGCGGGGGCTGCGGCGCAGAGAAGCAGCCCGTCCACGGGGTCATCTCAGCCCGGCCGGTGCCCCTGGGCAGCCCGGCCCGGGCCTGGCCTCCGTGTCCTCAGGCCATCCCGGGGACCCCAGCGCACAGCACCCCCAGGGCGCAGGGCCGCCGCCGGGAGCCCCACGGGGTGCCTGCCCTCCTCCGGGCCCCCGCCCGGCCAGGAGGCGGTGTGGGGGGGCTGGGGGCGCTGTCCCGCGCGCCCGGTTCGGCACACAGTAGGCTCTTTCAGGCTTCGCTGCCCTGGAAGGCCCAGACAGTGCGCCGTGAGCGCCGTCTGTGGGCTGAAGTCCGCCCAGGGTGGCCCAGAACTGGCCCAGCCGGGGCCCTAGGCCGTCCAGAGCCACAGCTCGGACCCCCCGCAGAGCTGGGCGGACGGGTGGTCTGGACACGTGGAGGCCCCAGGGACCAGGAGGGGCTACTCTGCCTCAGGGAGACTGAAGGGTATAGGGGAGGGGGCATTTGCCGAGGGGGTGGGCACCCTCTGGTAGGTGGGCTGTGTGAGTGGGGGGGGCAGGGCCCCCTCGGGTGGGCGGGGCTCTCTCAGACCTGACCGTGTGGGGGAGGGGCAGAGCCCCCTTGGATGGTCACCCGGTGAAGGGCCTGGAAGGTAAGGTGGCATTGCCTTTCGACCTCCAAAGCACAATCAGGGACTGGGGCGCGAGCAGCCCAGGGCTGTGGGCTCAGAGCCCAGGATCCGGGTTCGAGTCCTGGCCACTCTGGGGCTCTTTCTTTCCGGTCGGACAGGCCCCGGGTACCACGGCCCACGGGCTTCCCGTGCTCCGCGCCCCCAGGGAGGGCAGGTTCCCGGGCTCCGCCCGCTGCTGCTCTGGGGGCCCGGCTTGACGCTTCCTCAGCCCAGCCAGCAGGTTCCAGTGCGCGCTTGGGGACCCTCGGAACCCCTCCCTTCTCCCAGCTGTCCCGGGTTCTGGGTGACTCCAGGGTCACCTGCGCAGGAGCCCAAGTGGCTCCTCCCACGTCCAGCCCCAGCCCAATCCGGACCCCGCCCGGCGTCCAGGCCCCGCCTCCGCTCTCACCCGGGCTTATGCCCCGCCTCCGGCTTCTCTCTCTCTCTCTCCCCTGCCGGCACCGCCCATTCCCGCGGTGCCCCTCGGGAGTTGTAGTTCGGGCTCGGGAGTCCTACTTCCGGCTGACATTCCACACGCCTGAGCGGGAACTACGCTTCCCAGCACGCCCTGCGCCCCCGCCGAGGGTCACGTGAGCGTCCACCATGGCTTCCTGGTGCTGTCGAGGCGGGCCCGGGGCCTGACCCTAGGACCCCTCCCTTGTGTTCCCTCCCCTCCCCCCGCCCGGACCCTGGGGCCGTGGAGCCTCTTCCACCTCCCTCCCTGCCCCCCTTCCCGCCCCCATCATGCAGAAGATCAAGTCCCTCATGGCCCGCCAGGTGAGGGGGAGGTGGGGGGTTGGGGGGAGCAGGTGCAGAGGGGCCGGAGGGCAGAGGGTGGGCCCGCCTGGGCAAAGGAGGTGGGCTGTGCAGGCCTCCGTCAGGACCCGGGTCTTCCTCAGGGCCTCGCGATCTGATTTTCCAAGGATGCCAGACCCCGTCCGCCTCCGCAAGCAGAAGCGGGGAGTCCCGGGGGGCAGGGCGCCCGGCATGCCTGGTTCACTGTGGGGCAGCCAGACAAAGAGGTGGAGAGTGGCGGGTGAGGCGCCGCCGGGGGCGCATTGACCCATTCATCCCCCTTGTAGGGTCTTAAGAGCCCCCAGGACAGCCTCGGCGACCTGAGCCCAATCGAGAATCTCCGGCTGCCCAGCAAGGTAGGAGGCAGGGCCCCCTGCCAGGTGCACCGTCCCTCCGGCCCCAGGCCGCCACCCCCTGCAGCCCTGCACGTCTCTGGCCCACTCTTCCCTTGGTCAGGTGGGGGAAGGGATGAGCCTGGGCTTGGGGGAGGGGCACCCCTCCTCCCTTCCCATCTACTTCCCTTTCCAGACGCCTGGTGGGCTTTTATTTCCCCGTGTGTGCGTGTGCACGTGTGGGCGTGCCCCCCCCCCCCCCGGCAGTGGGACTGCCAGCAGACCCCGCCGTCTGGCCTCAGCGTTCCTCCCCTCCCCCACGTGCCCTGGCCTTGGTCCAGATGGGTGACCCTGGGCCAGTCACTTCCCCTCCCGCAGCCGCGGTTGCCCTTGGCTAAAAAATGGCATTTCCTGATCCCAGTAAAAACAACTCTAAACGTTTATCTGAGTTCTGAGTTCTAGATTCTCTTGGTGGGTCCCCATCAGCTGCCCTTCCCTGCCCAGCTCCGTGGCACTGATGCCCAGAGCCTGGTCCTCAGGGCCCCCTTCCCGAGCTTTCCGGCTTCGTGGCCGGCCCTGCGCGCCTTTGGCCACAAGCCCATCCCGGCAGCTGCGGGAGGCTCCCGGACCTTCATCCCGGTGAGTGTGGGCAGGGAAGAGTCCCCACTCCTCCGGTAGTGCCTGCCTTCGGGCTTCCTCGCACAGGGCACCTCCTCTCCCACCTCTGGGCCTATGCACAGGCCCTCCCTCCTCTCTTCTGCCTCTTGGAGACCAGCTTTAGAGGCTTTCCTGCCTGATCTCTGCAGCACCTGTGTATCGTGTGCACACGCATGCACACCCGTGTATCATGTGCACACACACTGTCTGCTCCGTTCTTGGCAGACTCCCTTGGAGTTTTTGTCCCAGGCGAGGCAGCCCACAGAAGGGCATCATCAGGCCTTTGAGGGTCCAGGGGTGCTCAGGCCCAAGCTCTGTTGGCAGGTGGAGCCTCCCATGGGAGGGTATGACCTGGAGGGGAAGTCAGGGGAATCTTCAGGGAAGCAAGGCCACGTGTGTCAGGGGCCACAGTGCCTTCCCCCCGTCCCAGGCCGTGTGTGTCTGTATACATGTGTGTGTCATGTGTGTGTGGCATGGATATGTGCATACATATGGCATGTGCACACACGTGTGGGGTATGTTAAATGTGTGTGGGTGTGCGTACACATGTGTGGCGGACTTCCCAGCCCCCTACCCCTGACTCCAGATGCCAGAGCCCCCATGCCAGGCCCCCTCCCCTTGGAGACAGCCCAGCCTCTTGGGCCTCTGACCCTTCTCTCCTCTTGGAGCTTTTCTGCTCTGGGCCCAAGTGCCAACTTTGGGAGTTTCCTACTCAGTTATTCTGTGTCTTATGAGTTCAGTTTCTGGGCCTCCCCAAGTGACGGAGAGTCTGTTGGACACACAGAGTGGAGCACACCAGGGCTGTGTGGGGACAACAACGGCCTTTTCGTTTTTGTGTGACTTTAGGCAGTCGGATTCCCCAGGGATTGGCACTGGTTGGTGGCAGGGGCAGAACTGGGGGGTGGGGGGAGGAGCCTGCCACGGCTTCCTCAATGCTGGCTCAGAGGCCAGGAGGCCATGGCCTTAGAGCTGCAGGGGCCTCCTGGGGCATCAGACTCTTACAGCCGAAGGTCCAGACAGGGCCCTGAACGTGTTGGGTGCCAGACACGGACACAAAGATGAAACTGGCCCCCTCTCCAGGAGCTTCCCTTCTGTTGGGGGGAAGCAGCACAGACAGGGGGCGTGTTAGCGGTGCTCATGCAGGGGCTTGTGGAGGTTTCTCACTTTGTATGGTTAGAAATGAGACCGCGGCTTGACAGGCTGGGGAGGGGCTGTAGCCAGAGGTCAGTGGGTGACTGTTGGTGGTGTCGATGACCTGTGGCACACGGGGCCAGCCGCTGGGGTGGGCTGTAGCCGCTTGTCATCCCCAAGCTCTAGGGCTTCGGGGTCGTCTTTGCCGGCCCAGGGGCCTCTTGGCATCGGTTGTAGGGTCGGCCCCTGGCCTGACTCATTGGTCAGTCAGACCTTGGCTGTGCTTGTGGTCATCCTGGCCTGGTGGTTTTTAAAGGAGGAATCGCGGGAGTTTCGGGAGCAGCCCATTGACCCCCAAGCCCAACAAGAAATCATCAGCAGCATCGAGGATGTCTACTTCTCGACTGACTCATTCGATATTGTGAAGTATGAGATGGAGGTAAGAACAGTGGCTTCTGCAGGGATGACGAGGACAGAGGCTGCCAGTGGGGCTCCGGGTGCTGGGCCTTGCACAACCAGAGGGGGCTCCGGGGCTTGTGTCTATCCTTATTCAGCTGCCTCCCATGTTGCCCTCATGGTCTGGGAGGTTTGGAGGGATGGCCAGCATCTAGGGGAAGAGAAGCCTGTGCCCCAGACCCCCACATGGTCCTCCAAGCTCTTGTGCTAGCAGTTTTGTGTGATCAGTTTTGTCCTCATGGCACCTGCCCTTCGTGTTTCTAGGAGAAAGCATGGTTGCTGTGCTACTTTGGGGCCCTGGGACCTCACCTGCCCCACATGGACAGCGGCAGATGTTGACCTTTGGGGCTTTGGGGGCAAGAGGGCCTCCAGGGCTCTGGGACCTGGGCCTGCAATGGACCCTGGTGGCGAGGAGGGTTTCAGTGCTGCTTTGGGGGCCAGGGGCGGTGGCAGCCATAACTCTAACCAAATTCTGAGCTGACAGGAATCTAAAAAAGAACCTGGAAGGAGACCTGGTCTCATCTACTCATTTGCAAAAGAGGGAGCTTGGGCCATACTTCTGTTTGAAAGGCACTCTGTTCAGTGATAGGGGTAGAGTGAGAAGGACAGCACCATCAGTGGGGGAATGGAGGGATTGAGAAAGGCCTCCTACAGAAAGAGGGATTTGAAGGAAGCTTGGAGGCAGAGGTGAAGGAGCGGAAGGCATTCTAGGCATGGGGCACAGCCAGTGCAAAGGCATGGAGATGGGAGATGGAGTGAGGAACAGGAAGAACGGTATAGATGGATGGTAGAACATGTGGAGCGCAGTGAGTGTAATAAGACTGGAAAGGGAAGAGTAGGGCTAGCCAACAAAGGGTTTTGAATGCCAGACAGCATTTTGTGTTTGATTCTGGAGGCCATAGGGAGCCATTGCAGTTTGTTGAGTAGCGGAGAGTGGCATGATTAGAACTGCATTTTAGGGAAGTTGCTTTGGTGGCTGAATGGAGCATGGACTGGAGTGGGGAGAAACTTGAGGAAATAGAGAAGGGGGAGTATTGGAGAGATGCTAGAAGGGTGAAATTGGCCAGAGATGTTCTGGAGGAGAAATTGACCAGAGATGGTCCGGAGGAGAAATTGGCCA